>NC_134354.1:24057999-24360499 GCF_048569485.1 Anomaloglossus baeobatrachus | reverse complement strand
AAGAGGGCCTGACGCCATCTGTCAAGCATGGTGGAGGTAATGTGATGGTCTGGGGTTGCTTTGGTGCTGGTAAAGTGGGAGATTTGTACAAGGTAAAAGGGATTTTGAGTAAGGAATTCTATCACTCCATTTTTGCAATGCCATGGACAACGCTTGATTGGAGCCAATTTCATCCTACAACAGGACAATAACCCAAAGCACATCTCCAAATTATGCATGAACTATTCAGGGAGGAAGCCGGCAGCTGGTATTCTATCTGTAATGGAGCGGCCGGCCCAGTCACCAGACCTCAACACTATAGAGCTGTTGTGGGAGCAGCTTGACCGTATGGTGCAAAAAGTGCCCATCAACCAATCCAACTTGTGTGGGGGGGAAGCATGGGGGGGAATATCTCCAGATTACCTCCGCAAATTAACAGCTAGAATGCCAAAGCTCTGCAAAGCAGGAATTGCTGCAAAGGACATTCTGTGCCGAAAGCAAAGTGTGAAGAGAAGATTATTATTTCAAGTAAAAATCATTATTTCTGACCTCGTCACTGTCTGGACGATATTCTCTATTCATTATGCAACTTATTTCATAAATAAAAGTAGGATTTTTCATGGAAAAGACAAAATTGTCTGGGGGACCCCAAACTTTTGTACTGTAGTGTAAATGCTCAGCATAGAGCACAGAATAAATGTAACCGAATACACAATGTTCTGTACCCCAAATTGCCACCAAAAAGCATTGAACTCAACCCACAAAAACACAAGTCCCCACTGAGGGCCGTCATCTGTAAACAGAAATATAGGGGGCTTCCATGTTACTGCTATAACAAAGGCTCTGGAAAAACGCTCTGGCTCCCCCCGCTCAAAAAAGAAATCCAGGAAAATCTGCACTCCATAATCCAAATATTCTCCCTCTTCTGAGCCCCACAATGAGCCGAAACCACAGCTAGAGTTCACATGTTTGGCATTGTTGTAGTGAGGAAAGCCGTCTTAATTTACGGGGTACAGGTCTCCATAAGCATGAGCTGGACACAATGTACGGGCACTGCAATGTACTGGGCACGGCAAGGACTTATTTGCAATTTTTAATTCTGCAACATTTACTGCGTTTGACACCGTGGGTGTTTGCCAGAGGCTAAATCGTCACTACACCCGTAGTGTCATGTGATGTTCAGCTCTGCACACATCTGCGGACATGGTGGCGTCAGACTCTGTTAACACTACAGAGTTTGACAAGCAACCTGAGGCTTCTGGTTTGTTCAGCTAAAGCCGGGCATTGAGTGGGTCAGGTTCACTGGTCTTCAGGTCTGCAGGATTTAACCCATACAGACTGATGAGCAGGACCTAAATGCTCAGGCATTTGGCAAATGCTGATTGCCAAATGCAGCTGTCACCTGCTATTGAGTGCACGGCTTCCTTCCTGTTGTGCCAGTGATAGCTTCAGCGATCCCGGTCCTTGTGTTTCACCTGTTCATGATGATCCATGCTGCGCGAGTGGTGTAATCAGTGGCGTAACTAGAGTTTGATGGGACCTGGTGCGAAGTTTGGACCTGGGCCCCCCCTCCACGTACAGCGACACTTGGGGTACGGGACAATGACATTGACACTCGGGGTATGGTATAATGATACTGATACTTGGCTTACACCAGATACACCAGGGGGTGGACAAACTGGAGATGGGCTGGCCACTGGGGGACTGAGCAGACTGTGAGAGGGAGAGAGAGAAGTGAAGTAGGCTCCAAAGAGAGAAGCTGGGAGAGTGAGCTCCTGGGGAGCTAGGGACACTGTTTGGGTCGCAAGCGGTGATTCAGGTGAAGAGGAGTCGGGGACCGGCCGGTAGCAGGGACATTGGACAAGGATATGACGGACATAGTCTTGGAGGAGTGTCGGCATCAGAAAGCCCAAAAGAACTGGCCAATACTCAGCACGACTGCGTACAGGACCCTAGATCAGGAACCGATTCAACGTCCTGGCAATTCACCTGTAAGGAGAGGACCTCCAAGGACTTCCCTACAAGCTCAGAGGTTGAGGACATCAGCACAAGGAGGGGGACAGGGGTGTATCCAGACACAGTAACCCACTAAAAGCCCGCGTACCAGCCCTTAAGAGCACGGCTACACTACAAATAGTGAGCAGGGCCCCCAACAGCTTCAAGCCACGGAGACCACCAACGTACCACAAATTGTGCACGGAGGCAGGCTCCGGATCACTAAGTGACATCGGTGGGACTGGGTACTTTGACGGACTCCCGGCAGTGGGAGCTATACACAGAGACTTTGGTTTACCTACAGTGTGTGTGTGTCTCCTTTCTCCACCACATCCAACACCACGACTACCCGCAGTGAGTACCCTGGTCCCTGCACCCTGTCCTCCCAAAGCACCAACTCCCTGAGTCCGGGGCCGTCCCTACCTGCGGAGGGACTGACACCTTGCTGCTCCACACCACCTGCCCCGGTACTCCCTCCAGCAGAGGCGGTACTCCCATTACCGCAACCCACAGGTGGCGTCATTAACTATTCCCCTGTAAATACCCCCTTTAACGGATCAAAGTGTCCGACAAGCCGAGTCCGGGCCCCTCTAGCCACCACGATCCCGAATCCGAGCAGCCCGACCAACACCGGGGCGAGTTTCCATTCTCCCTTGTCCGTGTTGTTTTCTGGGGTTTTGTCTTTGTGTTTTCTGGCCCGCCACGAGGGGGCGTAAGATCAGGGCTCGCAGGAGTCTGCCTAACTGTCCCTGTATACACTAGCATAGATAAAGAGATCTTTAGAAAAAGTATTTCTAAAGATCTTTTACTGTATGTGTCGCGGGCGGAGGGGCTGCGCTCGCTACACGCGGGTCCGGGGCCTCTTTCTGCTGCTGCTGCTCGGTGGCTCGAGCGGTGGGCCGGACCCGGGGACTCGAGCAGCGCTCCTCGCCCGTGAGTGAAAAGGGGGTGGTTTGTTTGGGGGAGATTGTTCGTGACGCCACCCACGGGTCGTGGTGATGGTGGCACCACCGCTGCTAGTGATGGGGATCCCGGGAGCGATGGTAGGGAGCAGCTAGGGTGTTGTCCCCTCCGTGGGTAGGGGTTGGTGATCCCGGGGCCCGGTTGTGATGCGGGGAGGCTGGATGGCTGGGGTGCAGGGTCGCAGGGACAGCGCGGTGCGGTGCCGGATGGCACTGTTGTACTCACTCAGTTCCAAAAATGCACAAAGTCCTCGGTAAACCAAACGGCTGGATGGACGGGTCCCGCAGCCGGCTGCTGCTTCTGCGTTCTCCCCGGACAGGTGGTGGCGGCTGTCTTTCCCTGCACCTTTTAACTGGCTTGACTATGATGGTTTCCCAACGGTAGTCCACTCCCTGGTGATATGCCCTAAGGAGCTCTCGTTGCTCGCAGGCGCTGGCCCTTTGGATCTCTAGCCCTTGGCGGCGGCTCTCTATCCTGACTGGTTGGGCGGTTGCCTTCTAACGGGACTTGGTAGTTAGGGAACCTTGGGGGTTCCGGTCACACTCGGATTTGACCTTTGCCGGCGGCTTCTAGCCTGGTCGGGGTCCGATGGCCCTGCCCGGTTGTGCTGGTACAGGTTCTGCTTCCCGGTTCGGTACCGGCGGGTCACTGCCGCTCTCCGGTCCTTCGGTTTCACCGACCTGCACCTACTCCTGCAGACGGCCACCACCGTCTGCCGACCTTGCTCTCTGTGCCCGGGATCCTTCCCGGACACTGCAGCTTCTACTTCTCTCCACTTCACTTCTCTCCTGCCCACCCCGGGGCTCCTCACTTCACTCCTCTCCTCCTCAACTCTCACTCTCAACTCACTGACTAACTCTCAACTGACTACTTTTTCCCGCCTCCAGGACTGTGAACTCCTCGGTGGGTGGGGCCAACCGCCTGGCTCCACCCCACCTGGTCTGGACATCAGCCCCTGGAGGAGGCAACAAGGGTTTTATGTTTGACTGATGGACCTGTCTAGGGGAGGGGGTGTGGGCGGTGTTCTGCCTGTGACTACCTGGCTAGTCCAGGGCGTAACATATGCTAATGAGGCCAGGGACTAGTCCCCTGGGTGTTAGTTCCCGGCCAGTCGCCCCTCATTAGCATGTTAGTACACCCCTGTGGTCGTGCTATCATGCTAATGAATATGCAGCGTCACAGGATGATCTCACTCACCTCTCCACCACCATCGCGTCCGATGGGTGATTTCGGCTCACTGCGCATGACCCCAGAGTTTGGGTCATGCACACTATGAATGAAGCCGGGTTTATGCGTCCTGGCTTCAAACTGAAGTAGTGCGCATGACCCAAACTTTGGGGTCATGCGCAGTGAGCCGAAATCCCCCGTCGGACGTGATGGCGGCGGAGAGGTGAGTGAGATCATCCTGTGACGCTGCATATTCATTAGCATGATAGCACGACCACAGGGACATACTAACATGCTGATGAGGGGCGACTGACCGGGAACTAAAGCCCAGGGGTCTAGTCCCCTCGCTCATTAGCATATGGTAAAAGATCTTTAGAAATACTTTTTCTAAAGATCTCTTTATGCTAGTGTATACAGGGAGGTTAAGCAGGAATTAGCAATATTCACCCAGAACTGCTCATGGTCCTGCGTGTATATTACACCTGACAGGTTCCCTTTAACCAGTAACTACCGGCAAGGAAAGGGTCATCATTAACCCTTGCTGCACCAAAAGAAAGCAACTATGTTTAAAACTCAAGACTTTTATCCTTGCGGAGACTGACTATTTCCTGGAGGAGCATTGCAGCTATACGTCTCCTCACTGGCAGCCAGATCGGTTTGTCAGTCTCCGCAAGGAGACAAGTGTTCCCCTTGGAGCCATGAGGGGGTCACATTTGCCAGAAGAGGACATAGTTACTTGCTCATTCCAGACCCCTACATGATCCCCTGCCCGAGATTTCGCACAGTGGTTCAGTGGTTAGCACTGCAGTCTTGTGGTGGTTCAGTGGTTAGCACTGCAGTCTTGTAGTGGCTCAGTGGTTAGCACTGCAGTCTTGCAGGGCTGGGGTCCTGGGTTCAAATCCCACCAAGGACACCATCTGCAAGGAGTGTGTATGTTCTCCCCGTGTTTGTGTGGGTTTCCTCCGGGTTCTCCGGTTTCCTCCCACACTCCAAAAACATACAGATGGGGACTCTAGATTGTGAGCCCCAATGGGGACAGTGTTGCCAATCTATGTAAAGCGCTGTGGAATTAATAGCGCTATATAAGTGAATAAAATTATTATTATATCTCAAACACATTTGTTGCTGGTATTTTAGGGTGGGTGCACACGGATCAATGTCTTGAAGCAGCTATACACCACATCATGAAAAATCCCCTGAAACCTGACCGTACTGTTAAGTCCACTTGAAAGGGTTCTTGATGGAAGTACGATTACAGAAATATCTTTGTTTTTCTATTTTGATGACAAAAAATGGTCCCCAGCTGCCAAAATCAAGCATCACGGAGGGGGACATATCAGTGCCCAAGAAATATGAGGTCCACTGCTACCCCCAAATCACCAACCAGCTGAACTATCGGACTCCATAGGGCCCATACACTGATCCTGCTCCGTGGCCTCTTCTATCCAACACATCGACAGTGCCATACTGTGCCACGGAGGTTGGGGAGACGCAATGGGGACTATATTTTGTACCAGTTTACAAGATTTCTGCTTGCCGCCATTCAATACCAATCCAGTTTAACAACTTTCTGTTAGCGGAGAGGATGCTCATCTTTTTGGTGACCGCATGGTCAAGACTTGGCCAAAAATACACACAAAAAGCAAACAAAAGTCAAACAGTGAATAGGTAAAATATATCTTTGTACCGTGTTAGCCAGTAGAGATAAAAAAAAGTTTAAGAGAACAGAAAGTCCTCAGTGGTTGATACCTTTTAATGGCTAACTGAAAAGATGGTAATAATAGCAAGCTTTCCAGACTGCTGAGGTCTCTTCATGGTCTAATACTACCATGCCTGATGAAGAGACCTGAGTAGTCTGGAAAGCTTGCTATTATTACCATCTTTTCAGTTAGCCATTAAAAGGTATCAACCACTGAGGACTCGCAGTTCTTTTAAACAATTTTTTAAACAGTGAATATAAATGTAAAGCAAAACAAACAAAAAACACAATGTGGTCACAAAGTCTAATAAAGAATGATTTGTATTAGAAAGACAACCTGCCAATATCTCTTCTGAAGAGTGAATAGCGCATGTATACGCACACAAAGGATCCCTTTGTCCCCGGCTCAGCATGTCACACACACTATGGGGACAGCCAGTAGCTGCAGGTTTACGCTGCAAGAACAGGAGAGAATGTACAGAGAAGATGACTGCTTCTGGAGAGTTAATAGACGATTATTCTGGAGATCACTCACCCTGACAGCCTCCGAATTGTAGTAATGTAGACACAAAGTAAAGCAGGAGCAGCTGAGACATCCCCAATCCTCCGCCATGGACCTGCTGCAACCATCGAGCTCGCTGTGTATGCTGTGACTGACATCACCGGAGCACGCCCATAGGAGGCCCTTTGGGCTAAAATTCATATTTTAAAGGGAACCTGTCATCAGAAATTTTGCACTAAACCTAAAAGATTCCCCCTCTGCAGCTCCTGGGCTGCATTCTAGCAAGGTTCCTATTGTTTTTGCCGGACAAAAAAACGTTGCAAGACACGTTGCCTCCGGCCGCCGCTTTGATAAATTTTGCCGCATCCGGAAAAAAACGGATGCAACGCAAAGCCATCAGGTACAATCCGGTAACAATGCAAATCTATGGGGATAAAACGGATGCGGTACCGGATCCGTTTAACCCATTTTTTTCCGGATTATGCCTGATGGAAAAAAACTGATGTGTGAAAGTAGCCTTACTGACCAAAATAAAGACTTTATAAAGTGGTACCTTTTTGTATTCAGATCTTGATAATGGTACACGGGGGCGGGCTCTCTGGTGTCCGTAAGGTTGCTTTCACACCTCCGGTTTCTGCAATGCGGCACAATCCGGCACTTTGCAGGAAAAACGGAACCGGTTTTTTTTTTGCTGCCGGTTGCGTTTTTCCTGCATAGACTTTAATTAGTGCCGCATTGTGCCGCATGGGCTTGCGTTCGGTCCGGTTTTTGCCACATGCGGCAGATTTAGCAAATGCGGCGGCCGGATGGAACGTTCCCTGGCACGTTTTTTGCTCCAGCAAAAAAAACCGCATCGCGCCGCGTCCGGCCAATGCGGCGCTTTTTCCAATGCATCCCTATGGATTCCGGATGCGGCGCGATGCGGCAAAAAACCGTACCGTCCGCATGTAAAAAACTTATGCAAAGGATGCGGTGTTTTCACCACATCCGTTGCATAGTCTTCACAGCCGGATTGAGCCGCACAGCTCAAACCGGATGTGTGAAAGCAGCCTTAGTCTGCCTCCCTGTCGCTTTAGGCCATCCCCCATCGCTCCATTTCAAAGAGGTGACGTGAGGTAAGCTGGCCAACGCTTGCGCAGAACGGTGGAGGCGGCGGTGAAAGCGCGATTATGGGCGGGTACTTGCTGATGAAAATCACCACTCTCGCGGGACTGTGCAATGTGCACAGTGTGACCGCTGGTGACTTGTTGCGCATGCACGAGATTATGGGCGGCGCTGTGATTTTCATCAGCAAGTACCCGCCCATAATCTCGTGCTTTCACCGCCGCCTCCACCGTTCTGCGCAAGCGCTGGCCAGCTTACCTCACGTCACCTCTTTGAAATTGCGCCATGGGGGACGGCCTAAAGCGACAGGGAGGCAGACTAACAGACACCAGAAGGCCCGCCCCCGTGTACGATTATCAAGATCTGAATACAAAAAGGTACCACTTTATAAAGTATTTATTTTGGTCAGAAAGGGGGCACAAGAACAACAGGAACCTCTCCAGAATGTGCCCAGGAGCTGCAGAAGGGGAATCTTTTAGGTTCAGTGCAAAATTTCTGATGACAGGTTCCCTTTAAACTAAATTGTGAAACTTTTAAAGGGAATCTTTCACTAATTTTTTGTCACCTCATCTGAGAGCAGCATAATGTAGGGACATAGGCCCTGATTCCAACAATGTATCACTTACTGAGATGTTTGCTGCCGTTTTGATAAAATCATGCTGCGGACCTAGCAGTTTTCTGAACACTGAGCCCTGTATTACCCTGCCCACACCACTGATTGGCAGATTTCTGCCCATGCACAGTGCACACAGATAGTTAGATAGTTGCCAATCAGTGGTGGGGGCGGAGTTATACAGAGCACATGAATATGGAGGACTACATGACAGCAGGGTTACTAGTCCTCAAAGGATAATTTCCTGCTGATAAAACAGTGATTTTTCAAAACTACAACAAGCAGCCTAGTAAGGGACACATCGCTGGAATCAGGGTCTCTGCTTCTACACTGTGCTGCTCTGAGATTAGAAACTTGGTGACAGATTCACTTTCAACTTCTGCATGTGTCACTGTATATAGGAGTCTATGAGGGGTGAGTTAACAGGTATCAGTCAGTGAGCTTGTACTCAGTAGTGCAACCAAGCAGTTTATTGGGAATTTTAACATAATTAATATCCCCAACAGTGTCCACCCTTCCCAGGATCTTCTCCCCTCATAGCTTTTCCCCTTCCTAAGGCTAGAGTCACACGGCCATAGATTCTCATGTGGCGCCCTGGACACACACCACGGCTAGGCACACCGAAGTCAAACACAAAAATCCTTGTTGCCTTCCTCCAGGGGCTGATGTCCACACCAGGGGGTGGGCCAGGCGGTTGGTCCCGCCCACCGAGGAGTTCACAGTCCTGGAGGCGGGAAAAGGAGTCAGATCAGTTTGTAGTTTTGAAGAGTGAAGTAGCAGTAGAGGAGACTGACCGCGTCCGGGTGTGTGGCCCGGACGGAACAGCAAGGTTGGCAGAGGCAAACGGTGGTGACCGTCTGCAGGAGAGGCCGATTGGAGCGAACCGTAAGGACCGTGTACGGGTGGTGGCCCGGTGGTACCGGATCGGAGAGCAAAGAGAAGCCAGCACCATCCGGCAGGGCGTACGGACCCCGACCAGGCTAGGAGTCGCCGTAAAACTGGTCAAATCCGTTAGCGAAGGGAACCTCCGGGGTTTCCCAGCAGTCAAGACCCGATTGAAGGCAACAGCTCACACCATAAAGGGAAACACAGTCACCGCCAAGGCTACAGTTCCCAGGGCCAGAGCCTGCGGACAAAAGGGGCTCCTTCAGCACCCATCCAAGCTGGGGAGCGGGTTACCGGTGGGAAGCCATTGGAACCGTAACACAACACAGGTGCAGGGAAAGGCAGTCACCATCAACCTACTGGGAGGAGAAACACCGCAGCCGTCTGTGGGACCCGTCCATCCAGCCGTTTGTTTGACCAGAGACTCCGTGTGAATTACTGGCTGAGTGAGTACCACCGTGCCGTACAGCACAGCGCTGCCCCCGCGACCCTGTACCTCACCAGGCCCCGTAACCCGCCTGCCATCCATCCCTACCCCTCACCGGGCCCCGGGACAACCAACCCCCCTACCCACGGAGGGGAGAAAACAACATCCAAGCTGCTCCCTGTCATCGCTCCCGGGATCCCCGTCCAGAGCAGCGGTGGTGTCACAACCTCACCACAACCGTGGGTGGCGTCACGGACAATATCCCTAAACCCAAACCACCCCCTTTCAATCACGGGCGAGGAGCGCCGCTCGAGTCCCCGGGATCCAGCCCACCGCTCGAGCCACCACCGAGCAGCAGCAGCCGGACCCGAGCAGTGGGTGAGTGCAGCGTCCCCTCCTCCGCCCCCGACAACTTGGCGTCACGAACAGGATCTTACCGCTCTGCCGTCTGGTAGAGGTGCGCCTTGTGACCGCCGGAGGTGTCCGGCCGAAAATTTGGAGAAGCCGCCATTTTGGGCGCGAAAAGTCCCCGCTCGAGCGTCTTCCCGAGTAGTGGAGGCGCGAAAGCTGAAACACCGCCCCTGTAGAGGAGGAGCCGGAAAAAGACTAAGGGGGACGGATGGCGTCTGGCCGCATGTAGTCCGCGGTTATAGGAGCAGGGACACCAGGACTCTGCAGCGATACTGGGTTCCTGGAAAGCACTATGGCCGAGATGTACAGCCCCACCAGCAACCCCGTAGTCCCCGCACCAGGCACCGTGGTGTGGGTGAGGGACCGGACCGCCCCGCTGAGTAACCGTCTGCAGGCCCGCATGCAGCTCCTCCTGGAGGAGTGGAAGATCGACATGGCGGACGTGGTGGCTGCTATGCGGAGACGCGAGGTGGAGGAGGATTTGGAGGAGTGGGTAAGAAACCCACGCCCCTGTATTCCTGAGGGATCGGCCACTGCGGCTGGAGGGCCCGGCCTGCACCCGCTCACCCTGACTCTTCCCCCGCTACCCGTGTTAGCCGCTGCCGCCCCGTCACTAGGCCCGCTACCCGTCCAACCGGTAGCGATACCCTGCCAACCCGCCCCGGCGGACCGACCGGCTGCAGACGCTCAGGGTCGCCCTGAACCGCTCCTGTGGGAGCCGCCGAGACCGCGGCCCCCTAACGAAGATGCATCAGAGGCCCCGGCCAGGATGGCACCAGGCGCTGTGCCCGAGCCCGGGACCGTGGCGTGGATGAAGGCCAGAGTAGTTGAGTTCAACCAACGCCAGCAGAATCAGATATACCTCATGATGGAGCAGTGGATGAATGAGGTGGAAATGCTGGTTGCGACTGCCCCAATGTATGGGATGGGAGCAGATGTGACGGAGCCGACGGGTAACCCACGTCCCCATGTCCTACCAGGACCGGCCACTGCGGCTGGGAGGCCCGGCCCAGTCTCAGCCCTCGCATCGTCCCTGCCATTACTCATGGGGCATCTCAGTGTTGACCAGCCTGACCTGCTACCCCGTGTTACCACAGTAGAATCTGACGTGCTGGATGTCGGAGGCCTGGAGACTGCGGCCGCTGGCGGCAACCCGCCTGGCGCAGGGACAAAAGATAATGACTCCGACCCCGGCGCCGAGCCCACCTCTGAATTCGAGAAGGCGAGTGAGCGTCTCCGCTAGGAGGGAGAGCCGGTGGTTTACTACACCCCGCGCACCGGTGGAAACGGATACCGGGCACCCCTCTCCCAACAGGCCTGTCACTGCTTGTTCGAAATGTTAGCAGCAGAGGATGAGGCCACCTCAGCAGAAGAATCAGAGTGATGGCAGCGGAGCTCCGCTGCAAGTTGTCCCCGTTGGGACCACCAGTATAGTTTGAAAGTTTTGAAATGATAAGCAAATCAACCGAAGAAGTAACCTGATTGAGGTTTTGATTAAACCGGCCGTTGCCAGCAACTGTTGTCCCCGTAGGGACTGTCTGCAAACCGTGGCATAAGGGACTGCTTACGGACAAGCCCGAGAACTTGCAGGGCAACCACAAACTTAGTGGCATGTAAATAAAAATGTTGTTGGCTTGACACCGTTACCGCCTCCGGAGAGGCTGATTTGGGAGGATGGGCCTGGAGGAAAGGGATGGCCCAGGCCCGCCACTACCGTAACCGGTGGCGATCCTCCGGGAGTTCAGGGGTTCCCCATGGACGTGGGTCCCCTGAAAGAGACAGAACCCGCTCGGGCAGCCTGGTGATGGACTGGGGCAAGGGGTGCTGCCCACTTCTTAGGGGCAGCATCAGGGTCAGGTTGTTTGGGTGGGAGAAGAGCGGAAGCCGTTACCGTTTGCAACGTTTAAGTACCGTACCTCCCGTTATGGGAAGATTCATGAAAATACTTATGTTCCAATGTTTATGTGTTTTACCTGTTTTTACCCTTTTCTACAGAAACAAAAATAAAACCGGTGGTGGACGGGCAGCCCGCGGGCGGTCTGCATTTTACTAAGGGGGAATGTGGCGCCCTGGACAAGCCAGGTCGTCACAGAACTACACCAACACACCCCACACCCCGGCCAGGCACACCGAAGTCAAACACAAAAATCCTTGTTGCCTTCCTCCAGGGGCTGATGTCCACACCAGGGGGTGGGCCAGGCGGTTGGTCCTGCCCACCGAGGAGTTCACAGTCCTGGAGGCGGGAAAAGGAGTCAGATCAGTTTGTAGTTTTGAAGAGTGAAGTAGCAGTAGAGGAGACTGACCGCGTCCGGGTGTGTGGCCCGGACGGAACAGCAAGGTTGGCAGACGGTGGTGACCGTCTGCAGGAGAGGCTGATTGGATCGAACCGTAAGGACCGTGGACGGGCGGTGGCCCGGCGGTACCGGATCGGAGAGCAAAGAGAAGCCAGCACCATCCGGCAGGGCGTACGGACCCCGACCAGGCTAGGAGTCGCCGTAAAACTGGTCAAATCCGTTAGCGAAGGGAACCTTCGGGGTTGACCAGCAGTCAAAACCCGATTGAAGGCAACAGCTCACACCGTAAAGGGAAACACAGTCACCGCCAAGGCTACAGTTCCCAGGGCCAGAGCCTGCGGGCAAAAGGGGCTCCTTCAGCACCCATCCAAGCTGGGGAGTGGGGTACCGGTGGGAAGCCATTGGAACCGTAAACACAACACAGATGCAGGGAAAGGCAGTCACCATCAACTTACCGGGAGGAGAAACACCGCAGCCGTCTGTGGGACTCGTCCATCCAGCCGTTTGTTTGACCAGAGACTCCGTGTGAATTACTGTCTGAGTGAGTACCACCAGCACAGTGCTGCCCCCGCGATCCTGCACCTCACCAGGCCCCGTAACCCGCCTGCCATCCATCCCTACCCCTCACCGGGCCCCGGGACAACCAACCCCCCTACCCACGGAGGGGAGAAAACAACATCCAAGCTGCTCCCTGTCATCGCTCCCGGGATCCCCGTCCAGAGCAGCGGTGGTGTCACAACCTCACCACATCCGTGGGTGGCGTCACGGACAATATCCCTAAACCCAAACCACCCCCTTTCAATCACGGGCGAGGAGCGCCGCTCGAGTCCCCGGGATCCGGCCCACTGCTCGAGCCACCACCGAGCAGCAGCATCAGCCGGACCTGAGCAGTGGGTGAGCGCAGCGTCCCCTCCTCCGCCCGCGACACTCACATCAGATAGTCGGGTCGATTATGGTAATGACACTCCGATCATACTCTTATCCGAGTTTGAGCTTAATGTGATCAGATTCTCTTGATTCTCTCGGATGAGAGAATCGGAGCAGAATGTGAGGAAAAGATGGAGAACAAAATATCTTTATCTTTTCCATTCTATATTGATGTCATTCAAGTGCAGACCGATGATTTCCACGCACCCGTAGAGATACATTTTCGAGTCTCGTCCGATTGAATTGCCAAGAGAAAAAAAAAAATTGATCAGCACTGTCCCATAGAATAACATTGGTCCAAGTGCTATCCGAGAACAAATGTAGCACCCATCCGATATATACAGTGGTGGGAGCGAGCCCCGAGTGTAATTTCCCACACACATTATCACCTCCAATTTTCATCTCCCCTCACAGCTTCACAGGGCAGATGATGGTGAAGCTGTGGAGGGGGATGACGAAGGGAAGAGCTGAAGCTGTTATGAGGAGATGATGGGAGGAGGTGAAGTTGTGTGAAAAGATGATGGTAATTGGTTAGTCAGATACAAGGGGATGGCCACCTAGACGGTGGAGCCAGACCAGAGGACTAGACAACCTGGTGGGAGGGGACAGGCAGTCTGACAGTAGTAGTGAAAGAGGAAAGAGGTGCCTCGAGCTGCGTCATGTAACGGTGACTCGGGGGCACAGGAGAGTGGTCGCCAGGGCAGGTACACCCGAGTACCGCTGGGACCAGAGCACGCACGGGGCACAGGGCCCTAGGTCAGGCAACAATTTTAGACGGCCTGGTAATTACCTGCACAGTAAGGGGACCTACACGGACCTCGCTGACCTACAGATCCGGGGGCACCAGCAGTAAAGCAAGGATCAAAGGTTCGGGACACAGACCAGCCCTACAGGGTCCACACTGCCCACCGTACGGACAACAAGACTGCCACCACAAAGGGACAGTCGGACCCCAAACACTCCATGCTACGGGGACCCAACCACACAGAGAGTGTCGGGGACAGAGCAACCGAGTCATCAACTGGCACTGGCAATACAGGGACCTGAACCAGCCGTCCAAGGGTCAAGACTGAGTAGAGACTGTTAATTACAACCCATGGTGTGGCCTCCCTTATTACTCCATCATACATCTCCCAGGCTCAGCCCTACCTGCGGAGGGCCTTCCACCACATCTGCCATTACCACCAGCCCTGGGGGATAATCAACACTGAAGCGGCGGTTCCACCATCCTAACCGCAACCCGCAGGTGGCGTCACACAAATGACTTTTATCTCCTCTGTAAATACTCCCCTTTAAAAAAAGCACCCGGGGCACAGGATCGGGCAATGGCCACCAAAGTGACATTCCCAGCTATGTAGTGCCCGGGACCGAGTACCCCATTTCCTTGGCGACACAATGGTATGGGGAGTTTAAGCTGTGAGGGGAGATGATGGTGGGAGGAGGTAAAGTTGAAAGGTGAGATGATGGTGGGAAGAAGTAAAATTGTGAGGGAGATAATGTGAAACTGTGAGGGGAGATGATGGTGGGTGGAGGTGAACCTGTCAAGGGATTGTATGGTGATGAGGAGATGAAGCTGTGATGGGGAAGATGAAAAGGAGAATCTGGACAGCTGCCAACCGTACCAAATTCTGCAGGACTGTGCCAATTTGAGGGCTCAGTCCCGCTCCATTAAACTTTGTCCCAACTGCCTCTTATCTCTCCTCTGGTTGCATTGATCCTCCTCTGGGGCAGTACCAATGTTGCGGGCGAGGGCCAGACCTCAGAGGGGGGCTGCTCGAGATGCTCGGATCCGGGCGGTTGCTGTGGCTCGAGTGGCAGCCAAACCTGGGCTTGGGGAGCGATCCTTTGCCCGCAAGTGAAAAGGGGGATTTTGTATATAGATGAGGTTTTGTCAGTGACGCCACCTGAGTGCCACGGGCCCCACTGATCAGTAGGCTGCTCCTCACTCTTACAGGCACGCATCAGCTGCTCCTCAGCCGGGACGGGAAGACAAGAGGCTGTTGGTATGGCAGCCGGGGTAGAAACAGAGACGAGTGCCGCTTGCGTAGCGGCCTGGCTCGGGGCCGGGATGGACGGCATCGGCGGTGCGGCCAGGCTCGGGGCCGGGACGGATGTCATCGGCGCTGCGACCTGGCTCTGGGCCGAGGTGGATGTCATCAGCGGTGCGGCCGGGATGGAGGCCGGGACGGGTGCCAGGATGGTGGCAAGGACAAGGCTCGAGGACCCAGGGGTTGGGCCCTCCCCCACAGACATTATGGGTTCCGCTGCCGGAGATTGAGGCAACGGGTCGGTCGGGGTGTTGGCCACGGGCATGGGTGGTGAAGGAGGTGGTGTGGCTGACGGAAGCAGGCCGGACCCCTCAGCCGGGCAGGCCGGTTCCTGGTGAACATAGGAGCGTGGGTCTCCACTTACCTGGTCCTCAGAGGCCACCTCCGTTTCACGTGCCAGGACAGTTGTGGCCCATATCCGACATCCACTCCGCTAGCATGAAGTGGACTTGGGCCTTGATCCTCTGGCACATTCTCTCAGTCTGTTCCTCCATCCAATCAGCGGTTCCGGGAGCGGGACTTTCCGGGCGCCGGCTGCTAGGCTGCAGCAAGATCCTGCCGTCTTGGTGTCCAGGAATGGGTTTCGGCAGAGTCCTGGCATCCCTGCACTTTATCACTTTTAGTCACATGCCGCTCTCCCGTCCCCCCTTGGTTTTCAGCAGCAGTCTCACGGGACCTGCATTCTTTGGAAACTTCCTGTTTAGGAGGTCACCGGGTTCCGGCTGCGTTGTCTGGAAGATGGGCGGGGCTTAGGACTCGCGCTCTTTTCAGGGAAGAAGATGGCGAGGTTGTCCTTTTTGGCGCCAAAATGGCGGGCAAGATGACGGCAGTCCGAAAATTTCAGCGTTTTTAAGGGTTAACAGTTAAGAAAAAGGCGCACTTCAGCCAGGTTAGTGGATGGGGTAGACATCCTGTTCGTGACGCCAAGTTGTTGCGGGCGGGGGCCAGACCTCAGCAGGGGGGCTGCTCAAGACATTCGGATCTAGGCGGTTGCTGTGGCTCGAGTGGCAGCCGTACCCGGGCCTGGGCAGCGGTCCGTCGCCCGCAAGTGAAAAGGGGGATTTTGTATATAGGGGAGGTTTTGTCAGTGACGCCACCCTTGGGTTGGGGTGATTGTTGGTGACACCGCCACTGCCTTGGTATGGGGTGCCCGGGACTGATGGAGCGGGGCAGCAGGATGGTATCCCCTCCACGGGTAGGGGAGGTGTTGTCCCGGGACCCAGGTGTTGGTGAGATAGAGTGGTGGGGAGCAGTCTGCGGGGTTGGATCAGATAATACCAGTATACTCACTGTTTGAATAAAGTCACACAGAGTCCAGATAGTAAACCAACTGTCGGTAACCGGTAGCCTCCGGAGTAGTGTGCTCGGGTCCCGCACACCGGTGAACAGAACAGGGGCCCTTCCTCCTGCACTTCAGTTTGGTGTCTTGTGTGTTGACTAGTCCGCATGAAACGGGAAAGTCCACTCCCAGTGTCTCTGTCTGTGGGATCTGTGGTCCGCGAGAACTGACCCATGGGATCTTAGCAGGCACTTGCACACGCCCTATCCCCCTCGTTGGGCTTTCGTCTTGCTCTATCTGGGCTGTCAGTGGGATAAGACTTGGAACCTTGTCCCCTGCTGGTTAATTGGCTTGCAGCTGTCCTCGCCCTAGGGTCCAGGTACCCCGACTGTGCAAAGCCTCCGGACCAGATTCCCGCTTTCGGCATCGGCGGGCTACAACCCTGTCCCGGTCCACTTAAGGTCTCCCGCGACTGGATCTCCGTCGCCTGTGGCCCTGCTTTGTCGTCTGCCACCTAGTTAGCTCCACTAGTCCGGTAGTCCGGGAGCTAAAACCCCCAACTACAGACTTCTCCAGTCCTCTCACTTCAACTCCTGACTGAAAACTCACTTGTTCCCTCCCCTGACACCTCAGAACCCCTAGGTGGGCGTCACCATCTGCCTCGCCTCGCCCACTGGTGTGTCCCTGTTGTCCTGGGGGCTGACTAGGATTTGATGGCTGGTGTTGTGTACCTGTGTGGGGATTGTGTTGGTGACCAAAAGAGGAGAGAGTGCTGCACCGGGAAGATTTGTGCAGCCTCTGTGACAACCTGGTTTTGCCAGGGTGTCACACCAACATCTCTCTGCACATACATGAATTAAATTAACAATTATTCTCTTCTATGATCTCCATAAAAATCAACCTCACAACCTACATGTTCACAGGTAGCAGTTCTAGCAATGAACCACCACCCACATTGAAGAGCATAAGATAATTTGGTAATCTTGGGCTTTACTGCAGATAAAGGACCCAGAAACAGATTATTCAAGTGCATTGAGTTACATCTGTATGTCGCGGGCGGAGGAGAGAACGCTGCGCTCACCCACTGCTCGGGTCCGGCTGCTGCTGCTGCTGCTCGGTGGTGGCTCGAGCGGCGTTCCTCGCCCGTGAGTGAAAAGGGGGAATGTTTGTGGTTTAGGGATATTGTCCGTGACGCCACCCACGGTTGCGGTGAAGTTGATGACACCACCGCTGCTCTGGACGGGGATCCCTGGAGCGGTGACAGGGAGCAGCTCAGATGTTGGTTCTCCCCTCCGTGGGTAGGGGGGTTGATTGTCCTGGGGCCCGGTGATGGGGTAGGGATGGTTGACAGGCGGGTTACGGGGCCTGGTGAGGTGTAGGGTCGCGGGGGCAGCGCTGTGCCGCACGGCACGGTGGTACTCACTCAGCCAGTAACGAATACACAGTCTCCGATAAAACAAACGGCTGGATGGACAGGTCCCACAGACGGCTGCGGTGTTTCTCCTCCCGGCAGGTTGATGGTGACTGCCTTTCCCTGCACCTGTGTAGTGTGTATGGTTCCAATGGGTTCCAACCGGTAACCCGCTCCCCAGCTTGGATGGGTGCTGGAGGAGCCCCTTTTGCCCGCAGGCTCTGGCCCTGGGAACTTTAACCTTGGCGGTGACTGTGTTTCCCTTCACGGTTTGAGCTGTCGCCTTCTATCGGGACTTAGCTGCTGGGAAACCACGGAGGTTCCCTTCGCTAACGGATTTGACAATTTCAACGGCGACTCCTAGCCTTGTCGGGGTCCGAAAGCCCTGCCGGATGGTGCTGGCTTCTCTTTGTTCACTGGTCCGGTACCGCCGGGCCACCGCCTGTCCACGGTCCTTACGGTTTACTCTTATTAGCCTCTCCTGCAGATGGTCACCACCGTCTGCCAACCTTGCTGTTTGTGCCCGGGCCACACACCCGGACACGGTCAGTCTCCTCAACTACCACTTCTCTTCACTCCTCAAACTAGACTCTAACTCACTCCTTTTCCCGCCTCCAGGACTGCGAACTCCTCGGTGGGCGGGACCAACCGCCTGGCCCACCCCCTGGTGTGGACATCAGCCCCTGGAGGGAGGCAACAAGGATTTGTGTTTGGCTTCGGTGTGCCTAACCGGGTTGTGGGGTGTGTTGGTGTAGTTCCTGTGACGACCTGGCTAGTCCAGGGCGCCACATTCCCCCTTAGTAAAATGCAGACCGTCCGTGGGCTGCCCGTCCATCACCGGTTTTATTTTCACAACTGGAAAAGATAAAACGGTAAACATATAAAACAAGTATATTCAATCTTCCCACATTGGGAGGCATATTCTTAAACGTTGCTAAACGGTAACGGCTTCCGCTCTCTCCCACCCAAGCAACCTGGCCCTGATGCACCCCTTGACCCCAGTCCAGCACCAAGTTGCCCGAGCGGGTTCTGTCTCTTTCAGGGGACCCACGTCAATGGGGAACCCTGAACCCCCGGAGGATCGCCACCGGTTACGGTAGTGGCGGGCCTGGGCCATCCATTTCCTCCAGGCCCATCCTCCAAATCAGCCTCTCCGGAGGAGGTAACGGTACAAGCCATCAAACATTTTTATTTACACACCACAAGCTCGTGGTTGCCCTGCCAGTTCTCGGGCTTGTTCGTAGCAGTTTCTACGCATAACTTGCTAACAGTCCCCACAGGGACAACAGTGCTTCATAGCCAACGGGCTACCACAAACAAAACTGTAGGGTCCCAACGGAGACTTGCTGTAGGGTCCCAACGGGGACTGTCAGCTGGGTCCCAGGGGCCATCCACAACACCTGGCTCCGGTACAGCTTCCTCCTGCAGCTTTCCCACAGTCCACCATCGAACAGCACGAGCCCCCAACGCCACCCTCACACAGGGTGATGATGCGGGTACGACTGCTTCTCCAACCGGACTCCTTAGCCTTGAGGGCCGTCTGGAACGTCAGTAGAGTCCCAATGGGGACCGACAGCAAGGTAACCAGGAACCGCTACCATGCTCTAACTTTCCTTCCTTAATCAGCAATCCCGCGGCGCAGCTGCCTTTGCTGCCGCTCCCGGTGTGGAGCACCTTCTGCTTGCTCCGGTTCAGGCGGGGTGGGGGATGGGCCCAGCTGGAGTCCCTCCGTGCCGGCTACGACCGGTACCTTCGGTAATGAGGGACCCCGCTGTGACATGGCCTGCTCTGCCTTCTGGCAGCTGCATCCCCGACGTGCCTCAGCCGAGGCCGGGTGTCTGGGAGCGGTCAGCGGAACTCGTGGTGCTGGCTTCTGGGCAAGGGTCACCTCCGTTGCGGCCGGGCGGGCTGCCAGGGCCATTGTCCTCTCCATCGCGGCTGGGATGGAAGCCGGGACGGGTGCCAGGGCGGTGGTAAAGGTAGGGCCCGGGGGCCGCAGGTCTGGGCCTTCTCCCACAGATGCTGCGGGCTCCGCTACTGGTGGCAGGGGTAACGGGTCGGTCGGGGAGTCGGCCGCGGGCATGGGCAGTGAGGGAGGTAGCGTGGTGGACGGCAGCAGGCCGGGCCCCTCAGCCGTATCTACCGATCCCTCGGGGACATAGGGGCGTGGGTCGCTTACCCGCTCCTCTGAGACCACCTCCACTTCGGACGCCCAAACGGTTGCGGCCAGGCCCTTCATCTCCGACGTGTACTTCGCCAGCATGAAGTGGACTTGGGCCGGGAGCTCCTGACACATCTTGCTTCTGGATCCAGGAACGTGTTTCAGCAGAGTCCTGGCGTCCCTGCACGCTGCAGCGCTAGTTACATGCGGCTGCGACCACCGCTCCTCCAGCGGCTCCGTCGGGCGCAGGCATCTTGCTTCCATCCACCTTAGTCTTTTTCCGGTCCCTCCTCTACAGGGGCGGGGTTTCGGCTTTTGCGCCTCCACTGCTCGAGGAGACGCTCGAGCGGGGACTTTTCGCGCCCAAAATGGCGGCTTCTGAAAATTTTCGGCCGGACTCCTCCGGCGGTTACAAGGCGCACCTCTACCAGACGGCAGAGCGGTAAGATCCTGTTCGTGACGCCAAGTTGTCACGGGCGGAGGAGGGGACGCTGCGCTCACCCACTGCTCGGGTCCGGCTGCTGCTGCTGCTCGGTGGTGGCTCGAGCGGTAGGCCGGATCCCGGGGACTCGAGCGGCGTTCCTCGCCCGTGAGTGAAAAGGGGGAATGTTTGCGGTTTAGGGATATTGTCCGTGACGCCACCCACGGTTGCGGTGAAGTTGATGACACCACCGCTGCTCTGGACGGGGATCCCGGGAGCGGTGACAGGGAGCAGCTCAGATGTTGGTTCTCCCCTCCGTGGGTAGGGGGTTTGATTGTCCCGGGGCCCGGTGATGGGGTAGGGATGATTGACAGGCGGGTTACGTGGCCTGGTGAGGAGCAGGGTCGCGGGGGCAGCACTGTGCCGCACGGCACGGTGGTACTCACTCAGCCAGTAACGAATACACAGTCTCCGGTAAAACAAACGGCTGGATGGACGGGTCCCACAGACGGCTGCGGTGTTTCTCCTCCCGGCAGGTTGATGGTGACTGCCTTTCCCTGCACCTGTGTAGTGTGTACGGTTCCAATGGGTTCCCACCGGTAACCCGCTCCCCAGCTTGGATGGGTGCTGAAGAAGCCCCTTTTGCGCGCAGGCTCTGGCCCTGGGAACTTTAGCCTTGGCGGTGACTGTGTTTCCCTTTACGGTTTGAGCTGTCGCCTTCTATCGGGACTTGGCTGCTGGGAAACCCCGGAGGTTCACTTCGCTAACGGATTTGACAATTTCAACGGCGACTCCTAGCCTTGTCGGGGTCCATAAGCCCTGCCGGATGGTGCTGGCTTCTCTTTGTTCACCGGTCCGGTACCGCCGGGCCACCGCCCGTCCACGGTCCTTACGGTTTACTCTGATTAGCCTCTCCTGCAGACGATCACCACCGTCTGCCAACCTTGCTGTTTGTGCCTGGGCCACACACCCGGACACGGTCAGTCTCCTCAACTACCACTTCTCTTCACTCCTCAAACTAGACTCTAACTCACTCCTGTTCCCGCCTCCAGGACTGCGAACTCCTCGGTGGGCGGGACCAACCGCCTGGCCCACCCCCTGGTGTCGACATCAGCCCCTGGACGGAGGCAACAAGGATTTGTGTTTGGCTTCGGCGTGCCTAACCGGGGTGTGGGGTGTGTTGGTGTAGTTCCTGTGACGACCTGGCTTGTCCAGGGCGCCACACTTACATAATAGTTTCTTTATATGTACCTGTATTCAAGAGATGAAGGAAAAGTCATTTTTTTTCTTTCCTATAAATTTTCTAAACATATTTTGATGGGGTCCTTCTCCCATATCACACAATCAACAGAGCGAGAGATGAGTGAGCAATCCAAAGCATATTTATTCCATGCAATACAGAAAGTCCATCAAATAATCCACAAAACATAGGGTAAATTTGTCCAGTAACAGCATAAATGTCCCGGAGATTAGTCACAATCCTCCAGCAGTCCTTTTCCAGGCAAATTGGAGTTTCTCTGCAGCCTCAGCTTTTCCCTCCCAGAAGATCAACCTTCTTCAAATACTCAACAGACTGACACTTTTCCCCAGGTAAACAGAGAAGTTAGGTGGATTGTAGGCCCCCTCCCCCACACCCAGGGACGGAAGCAGCGGGAGTGTAACCTGCCAGTCTACCAGTTCCAATTCCGCGTGGCATCCCGACGGCTGTTGAGGCCGCAGAACTACCTTCAGAGCCAGACAGGGAGCTGGACCAGTGAAGAATGTTGATACCATAGAACTGTTAGGTATCTGTGTTTTCCATTTGTTATTTTCCATAGTTTGTTATTTTCCTTATAGAAAATGTTAGAAAATGAGTGAATTAATGAAACACTAATTGCAAGGGAAAGTAACCTGATTATCTCCTAAATTGACAGCAGTTGTACTACGGTACAGGGACTCTTATATTGTGTTTTACAAAGACTTCCATGTTTTATTAGGTAATTGAAAATGGACCACAGTCACAGGACTGGCGTGACCAACACAAACTTGTGTCTTGTATAAAAATTGCACCTGTTGTGCCCACCAGAGTCGTCTGGCGCACCCCGGGACCTTAACCCGGCTAAGGACCCACGTAGGTTTCCAGGGAAACCAGATTGTTTGGGCGAGGGGTTATTGGGATCCGTGACGTTGGGACTGGACTGTCGCAGGGAGGGGCTGCAACATGGAGGGTTGAGCCCCCGCTGCCATCAAAACCGGTGGCGTCCCCTGTTGACAGACGAACTCAAAAAAGTTAGAAACGGTTTAAGAAAATACCTTCCTAATGTGGGATGAACCTGTTCAAATAAATGCTTATTGTTAACCCTTTTTCTTCTTTAAAAAAAATAAATAAATGCTTTGTATCCTGTAGCTCATGGACGAGCTACGTTTAACCAAGGGGGAATGTGACGCGCTGGCCTATCAGGTCATCACATGGGTGCCGTGCAATCTGCCCTTCTGCATGGTACCCGCTCCTCCTTGGTTACGGGTCCTGTCAATTTTGTGTTGCTACCAATAGGTATACAAAATCCTGAGGAACACTCTGCACCACACCCACCAGTCACCCATTGGGCAGCCTGAGGGGAATAGGGCCACTCAGATGGGGGATGGAAAAGGGAGGTCAGAGATGTTAGTACAGTTCAGACAGTCGAGTTGAGAGGAGGAGAGGAGTTGTAACTAGTGATGAGCGGACACTACCATGCTCGGGTGCTCAGTACTGGTAACTAGTGATGAGCGGGCACTACCATGCTCGGGTGCTCTGTACTCGTATCTAGTGATGAGCGGGCACTACCATGCTCAGGTGCTCTGTACTCGTATCTAGTGATGAGCGAGCACTAACATGCTCAGGTGCTCGGTACTCGTAACTTTTGATGAAAGAGCACTACCATGCTCAGGTGCTCAGTACTCTTAACAAGCAGTTGTATGGGTGCAACTCGAGTACCCAAGTATACTGGAAGTAAATGGGGCACTTCTTGGATGTGATTTTGAGCTCTTTCAGGGGTGCAGTTTTCAGAATGGTGTCACTTTTAGGCATTTTCTGTCACCTAGGCCTCTCAAAGCTACTTCATATGTGATGTGGTCCCTAAAAAAAAATTGTTTTGGTAATTTTCGTGGAAAACTTGATAAAATTTGAACCCTTCTAACTTTTTTAAAAAAAACATTGTGTTTTAAAAATTGCGCTGGTGTAGAATACACGTGTGGGAAATGTGATTTAGTAACTATTTTGTGTGACAGAACTCTCTGGTTTAAGGGCAAATAAATTTAAAATTTGAAAATTGGAAAATTTTCACTAAATTTCCGATATTTTCTCAAATAAATGCAAAAAATATTGTCCTAATTTTGCCACTATCATGAAGTACAATATGTCACGAAAAAACAAAGTCAGAATCATTGAAATTATTTCAAGTGTTCCAGAATTATAACTTGTTAAAGTGACACTGGTTAGAATAGGAAAAAAATGGCCGGGACACGAAGGTGAAACAGGCTGGGAGGTGAAGGGGTTAAGCAAACCTTAAACATTCTTGAACCTGCTTTTTGTTCAGCAGTGAAGTCTTGCTTGGTGAGCGTGCATACAGGAGCGTGCATACAGGAGCATGCATACAGGAGCGTGCATACAGGCCATGATCAGTGCATTCATTTTCGTTTTTTCTATATCTGCTGATTCCCGGTCTTTCTGTAGCTCTCCACATGGTCCTTGGTTCTTGAAGAACTCTTCTGATAATTCTTTTCACTCTTCTGTCTGAAGTCTTGTGAGAAGCACCTGGCCGTGGCCCGCTTACAGTGATATGATGTTCTTTCCACTTCTGTATTATGACCCCAAGATTTCTTACTGGCACCTTCAGTAGTTTAGAAATTCCTCTGTAGCCAATGCCATCAGTATGTTTTCCAACAGTGAGGTTGCAAAGGTCTTGGGACAGCTCACTAGTTTTTTCCATTGTGAAATGTTTCTTGTGTGGCACTTTGGTAATGAGAAACCATCACTTGAACCAGCTGATATTATTTTTCACTAAGTGGCAGGATTGCTTTCTAATTACTGATAGGTTTCTGCTGGTGTCAATGTGGAGACACGAGGGTGAGTGGGTGCTCTCATTCGCTGGCCAGACTGTCTTCAGAAAGACCGCATGGACCAGGGCTCATCCCACTGAACGCTCGCACTCCTTCCCCATGGGCAAAACACTACTCAGACAACACAGGGTGAGGGAACCACACATTGGTAAGACTTTTTTGGTTTAGCAACAGGCAAAAACATATTGTACATTCCCAGTAAATAAAAGATGGCAGAAGCGACAGAGTCTCACCCTTCCACTGGCCGGCCAGGGATTAGAAACTTTGTCACGTCAGAGCATCCAGGGTCAACTATCCAAGGCAGCAGCACCCCACTTTTGGAGGGCACTCACAGAGAGGAGATAGCTCAAGCTCAGGAAGCTGACCGAGCACAGCAAGATATGTAGCCAGGTGACTGAATTGTCCCAACCTGGGTTCTCCAAGCGACTTTGTGGGCTCAGCATTGGGCAGTGAAGCAGTTCTGTGATCTTCAGATGGAACAGTGGCTCCTAGGTAGAAATCCTGTAGAATGAATCTTGAAGCGGATCTGTTCTCCAGTTGGAACTAAAGTATATCTCCTAAGTTAAGTTCATGAACAATATATGCGAAGTGAAGCAGTTCTGTGGCCTTCCAGCTGGAACCGTAGCTCCTCAGCTGAGGTCATATAGAATATATCCGAAGTCAAGCAGTTCTGTGACCCTCCAGCTGGAATTGTAGCTCCTCGGCTGAGGTCATGTAGAATATTTTTCCTGGTGACAGAAGCAAGGCCCTTTTATACCACTCAGTTCTCTTACAGGATTGGTGGAGATGAATGCTCTCTCAATGGTCGCTAGCTCAATCCGACTGCATAATTTGCCTCTGAAACATGTAATCGGAAAGGCTGAGGCAATACATATTTAAAAGACAATCCACATTAACAAACAATAGGGTTCTGATCAGTATCAGATGACACAATGTCTAATTTCTCTTGGTTTAACAAACAGAACCATACGTCTGGCCTAATCAAAAACAGTTCACTCCCACACAAGTGGCCAGACACTGAGTCGTCAGAGTCATGACTTTCCATGACTTTTTGCACCTCTCGTTCTTCATGTGTTCAATCCTTTTTCCTCTTGTCATTTCTCATTATTGCACATAACAATTTATGGACATCTATGGTTTGATTTCTTTGTCTGTGTGGATTGGATGGTTTGTTGCCGACATCTGGTGAGAATTTCATGTCAATAGCACCTTTAGAAATATATTTACTTAGAATATTGGCCACGTGTTCAATACTTATTTCACCAGTTGTATACAAAGTACCACTGAGTGCATGAAGGGTTGGGAAAATAAATTCTAAATAACAGTTAGGTAGGGAGACGAGGTTATAGTTAGATTATAGAAGTTAGATGATAGGTTAGTCTAAAGAAATGTGAAGCTGTGCATACTTGGAATAAATGGATTGAGAGTGTCAGTTTTAGGTTATTAGTAGAACGATGGGCACAGGTAGGGGGATAGATTGAGATGAGGGTGGAGATGTAGGTTGATGGAGAGCTGTGTCTGTTAGAATAAATTTATATTTTACACTATAGCAGATGGGTAACCAGTTCAAAGACTGGCACAGGGTGGAGGCATCGTTGTAGTGGCTGGAGAGAAATACGACCAAGTTGCATTCAGGATAGATTGGAAAGGAAAGGGTTTAGGGCTAGGACACACGGCAAGTAAACTGGTCAAAGTGGAATGCAATAAAAAAAAATCGCATTCCACCTGGACGCATGTTACTCTACGAGGCCGTTCCCATGTGCGATTATTTTCTCAGCCCTAATCAAACCGAGAAAACAGTCACAGCAGGTGGAATCTGATCAGTTTTCACTCGCACCCATACAATTCTATGGGTGTGTGACGCCCTGGGCAAGCCAGGGGTCACAGGTCATCACACCACCACACCCTACATCCCAGTTAGGAACACCAAGGCTACTAAAATCCTTGTTGCCTTCCTCCAGGGGCTGGTGTTCACACCAGGGGGTGGGCCAGGCGGTTGGCTCCGCCCACCGAGGAGTTCACAGCCCTGGAGGCGGGAAGAACCAGGCAGTCTAGTTAGGGGAGTGAAGGAGTAAACAACTAAGTGAAAGTGAAGTGGTAGTGGAGCAAAGAAGAAAAGGAACAAAAGGGAGCGTAGAAAGGCCTGAAGTGAGTCCAGCTAAGTGCAGGACAGGTCAGCAAGGTCAGCAACAGCGGTGATCGTCTAGAGGGGGACTGCTCGGAGGTTGCTGGAAGGACCGCGGTCGAGTAGTGGCCCGGCGGTCTGGAGCAGTATACGAAGGACAGTCAGCACCAGGGCAGGGGCCTCTCGGACCCCGGCAAGGCTAGGAGTCGCCATAATTTGCCGAATCCGTCAGTGAAGGGGACGTCGATCCCCCAACAACCAAGTCCCGATTGAAGACAACCGTCCAACCATTAGTGAGGAACACCGCCACCGCCAGGGCACCAGCTCCTCAGGGCCAGCGTCTGCGGGCAAAGTAGGACTCCTCCGGCCCATATCCAAGCCGGGGAGCGGGTTACCGGTGGCAACCCATCGCTACCAACTTAGAAACATCAGGTGCAGGTCAGAGGGACATCACCGTTACCTGCTGGGAGAGCAAGTGCAGCCGTCCGTGTGAACCGTCTTTCCAGCCGTGTGGTTTACCGTAAAAACTGTGTCAACGTCTCAGGCTGAGTGAGTACCACAGTGCCGCAAGGCACAGCGCTGCCCCCGCGTCCCTGCGCCCACCAGGCCCTGCACCTTCCACACCATCACTGGGCCCCGGGATCACCAACCGATACCCACGGAGGGGCAACACAACACCTGGCTGCTCCGCATCACCACTCCCGGGATCCCCATATTGAGCAGCGGTGGTGCTACAAATCACCACAACCGTGGGTGGCGTCACGGACTATAAACCATCCCCACACCCAACAACCCCCTTTCACTCACGGGCGAGGAGCGCCGCTAGAGTCCCCGGGATCCAGCCCACCGCTCGAGCCACCGAGCAGCAGCAGGCCGCAGCAGCCGCGGCAGCCGGACCCGAGCAGCGGTGGGAGAGCGCGGCGTCCCCTCCTCCGCCCGCGACAACTTGGCGTCACGAACAGGATCTTACCGCTCTGCCGTTGGGTAGAGGTGCGCCTTGTGACCGCCGGAGGTATCCGGCTGAAAATTTCCAGAAGTCGGCATCTTTGGCGCGAAAAGTTCCCGCTCGAGCGTCTTCTCGAGTAGCAGAGGCGTGAAGGCCAAAACTCTACCCCAATAGAGGAGTGGCCGGAAAGAAGCTAAGGGGGACGCGATGGCGGCTGGCTGCATGTGAGAGCAGCTATGGAAGCAGGGACGCCAGGACCCTGCGGCCATTTATTGGTTCCTGGAAGAGGCCGCTGCTAAAGATGCTGAGTCCGACCAACAACACCGTGGTCCCCGCGCCCGGCATGGCGGCGTGGGTGGAAGTCCGGACCGCCCAGCTAAGCAGCCGTCTGCAGGTCCGCATGCAGCTCCTCCTGGAGGAGTGGGAGGCCGACATGGTGGAAGTGGTGGCTGCTATGCGGAGATGCGAGGTGGAGGAAGATTTGGAGGAACGGGTAAGAGACCCACGTCCCTGTATTCCCGAGGGATCGGCCGCTGCGGCTGAGGGGCCCGGCCTACACCCGTTCACCCTGCTGCCTCTCCCGCTACCCGCGTTAGCTACTGCTGCCCCGCCACTAGGCCCGCTACCACCACCACCGGTAGCGGTACCCTGCCAATCCGCCCCGGCGGATTGACCTGCAGCAGAAGTTCATCACCACCCTGAACCGCTTCTATGGAAGAAGCCAAAGGCTGAGCCCGTCAGCAAAGATATACCGGAGGCACGGCGGGGATGCAGCTGCCAGGAGGCAGAGGAGGCCATGTCACAGCGGGGTCCCTCATTACTGAAGGTGCCGGTCGTAGCCGACACGGAGGGACTCTGGCTGGGTCCGTCCCCCGCACACGCTGAACCGGAGCAAACAGAAAGTACTCCCGGCTGGGAGCAGCGGCAACAGCAGCTGCGCAGGGAGATCGATGCCCGAGAGGGGTGTAGAGCGGATGTGCATGCCCGCATGAGTGTGGAGGAGGATCGCCTGCAGCGAGCTGCCATTGGGGTCCAGAGCGGTGCACCATGTGAGGGTGGCGCTGGAGCCCCACGAGTGAGAATGGACTGTTGAGCCGCAAAAGGCAGCGGAGCACCGTTGCACAGTCCCCGTTGGGACCACCAGAGTGTTGTTTGAAAGTTTAAAAAGTTTAAAAGGAGAATGATAAGCAAAAAATGATTACCGTGTACTTCACCTGATTCTTTGTGATTGAACCGGCCGGAGCCGGCACCGTTGTCCCCGTAGGGACCGTTTAAAAAGTTGCATGGAGGACTTTCCATGGACAAGCCCGTGAACTTGCAGGGCAACCACAAACGTTAGTGGCTTATAAATATGTTGTTTTACCGTTACCGTTTCCGCAGTTGCCGCCTCCGGAGAGGCAGGTTGGAGGGAGGGCCCTCAGCAGAGCAGGCTGGGGCCCAGCCACCAAAGGAACCGGTGGCTACCCTCTGGAGGGGAAGGACAGATCCCGCTCGGGTAACTTGTGCTGGACTGTGGGTCAAGGGGTGCTGCCTGGGCTTTAGGGGCAGCATCAGGGCCAGGTTGCTTGGGTGGGAGAGAGCGGAAACCGTACCCGTAAAACCGTTTAGTAACGTTTAAGAAATGTGCCTCCCGTGTGGGATGATGTTATGCTTTATGTGTTTACTTTTTACATTTACAGAAAATAAAACCGGTGTTGGACGGGCAGCCCGCGGACGGTCTGCATTTTGCTAAGGGGGAATGTGACGCCCTGGGCAAGCCAGGGGTCACAGGTCATCACACCACCACACCCCACCTCCGCATCACCACTCCCGGGATCCCCATATTGAGCAGCGGTGGTGCTACAAATCACCACAACCGTGGGTGGCGTCACGGACTATAAACCATCCCCACACCCAACAACCTCCTTTCACTCACGGGCGAGGAGCGCCGCTAGAGTCCCCGGGATCCGGCCCACCGCTCGAGCCACCGAGCAGCAGCAGGCCGCAGCAGCCGCGGCAGCCGGACCCGAGCAGCGGTGGGAGAGCGCGGCGTCCCCTCCTCCGCCCGCGACAGGTGCAAAAGAAACCTCTCATTGAACTTGGATGACACAGGATGTGATAATCGCATCAGCTGGCAATGGAGGAGATAGGGAGATTAATCCCTCCCTCTCCTCCACAGCGCTCGCCTTCTCCTCTGCAGCTGTGATCCGAACACAGGATCGGATCGCAGTGGCATGACACTCCGTTTACACTGACAGCACAGCGGGAGTCGAGGGTTGCATCTGATGCACTCTCATCAGACGCCATATGCTCATGTGGCCCCAGCCATATTAGGAGGGAGATCAATTAGGGAAAGAGTTACAGTGGTCCAGATGAGACTGAGCGACAGTAAGGGGTACTTTGCACGCTACGACATTGCTAGCCGATGCTAGCGATGCCGAGCGCGATAGTACCCGCCCCCGTCGCACATGCGATATCTTGTTTACACGCACTTACCTGCCCTACGACGTCGCTCTGGCCGGCGACCCGCCTCCTTCCTAAGGGGACGGTTCATGTGGCGTCACAGTAACGTCACACGGCAGGCGGCCAATAGAGGCGGAGGGGCGGAGATGAGCAGGATGTAAACATCCCGCCCACCTCCTTCCTTCCTCATAGCTGGTGGAGGCAGGTAAGGTGATGTTCCTCGCTCCTGCGGCTTCACACACAGCGATGTGTGCTGCCGCAGGAACGATGAACAACATTGTAACAGCGGTCGATCCGACATTATGGAAATTACCGACGCTACACAGATCGCCGATTTACGACGCTTTTGCGATCATTTATCGGCGCATCTAGGCTTTACACGTTGCGACGTCGTTACCGGCGCCGGATGTGCGTCACTTTCAATTTGACCCCGACGATATCGCAGGTGCGATGTCACAACGTGCAGAGTACACCTAAGAGTTTTTGAAGTATCAAAGGTAAGAAAATAACATCCTGGAGATATTTTTGAGGTGCTAGTGACCGAGCGAGTGAAGGACAAATCTGTCATCCATAACCTCAACTGCTTGGGAGTGATGCTTAGAGCCACATGTGGAAATGGCAATATTGGGTTTATGTAGCTTGGTAAAGAGATTTGCCGAGTGTGGTGCAGGCTCAATGTATGAGCCCGCTCCATCCATACGAACTCCAACGTGGATGAACCGATACTTCAAAACGTGCCAAGCTTTTAAAGACATATGCTAATCTAACATTAATTTCCCTATTACTCCAGCCCCGCTGCTTCGGGGATTCCTGCCAGTCTTTCTCCACTTTGCTGCAGCGGTCACATGCTATATGTGTTAGGTCCAGATGGACGGGTAGACCCTGGAGGTGGATCCACTGGGCCGAACTCCCGGATGAGGGAAAGGAGTCCGGTAGCCGGAGCACTGTAGGTAGCAGGACAGTCCGTGCACTGGAACACAATGGAGAAGTCCCTGGGACCACGAGGTCACTGATGGTGGTCCGGGTGACGGAGCTCAGGTTCGGAAGCCGTGATGGTGTCAGGCGGGGTCCGGAACCGTTGGAGCGAGATGACGGGTCACCGCAGGGATCCGAGATGGTACGGACTGTCAGGATGGCAGATGGGCAGCGTTCTGGGTTCGAGGTACCGCAGGACCGGATGGCGATGCAGGATCGGCTCTAGAAGACAGAGAGGTAAGTATCTCACAGAACACAAGGAGACCTGACTCCTAGCTTGGGAAAACACGAAGAACAGGCCCCGCTCCCTTGGACATTAACCCCCTATATACCCTGTACCTGTGTGCATCATTTCCTGTTAATTGACACTGGCCCTTTAAGAAAGGGTCAGTGACCGCGCGCGCGCCCTAATGCGCATGCGCGCGGCCCGGGTGCCAGAAGCCAGGGCAGGAAGCTGAGAGGAGGACGCAGGGGAGCCGGCCAGGGACTGGGAAGCCGTCGGGCGCCGGGAGCGGAGACCAGGGGGCCTGGGAGGTACGGGCACCGGAGGCTGGAGAGCGGGGAGCGTGGCAGGTGAGCCGGGGAGCGGAGCAGAGGACCCGGGGAGCGGAGCAGAGGACCCGGGGAACGGAGCAGAGGACACGGGGAGCGTGACAGTACCCCCCCCCCCACGCCTTTTCCCCGCAACCGGGACAGGAAGGCACGGATCAGAGGAGTGCCCACGTTCTCCCTGGGCTCCCAGGACCTATCCTCAGGACCATACCCTTCCCAGTCCACCAGGAAGAACTGCCGACCACGTACGGTCTTCATGGCCACGATATCTCTTACCGCATAGATGTCGTCCTCAGCAATAGGAGGAGGAGCCGGCCTGGCGGCAGCGGAGAAGGGACCAAGGACAACCGGCTTGAGCAGAGAGACGTGGAAGGAGTTGGGTATTCTCATCGTGGCCGGGAGCTGCAGTTTGTAGGAGACCTCATTGATCTTGCCGAGGACTTTAAACAGTCCGATGTAGCGAGGTCCCAGCTTGTAGGATGGTATCTTCAGTCGGATGTACTTGGAAGCAAGCCAGACGAGATCTCCCGGAGAGAAACACGGAGGGTCCAGGCGTCTCTTGTCCGCGTGTCTCTTCATCCGCAGGGTTGCCCGTGCAAGGGACGCCTTAACTGAGTCCCAAATGGTTGTAAACTCACGGAGTACTGCATCAGCAGCAGGGATGTCCGAGGACGAGGATACAGGCAATGGGACAGACGGCTGAAGCCCGTAGACGACATGGAAGGGAGAACTGGAGGAGGACTCACTGACGTGGTGATTATGGGAGAATTCAGCCCAAGGAAGAAGCGTGGACCAATCGTCATGATGGGCGTTCACGTAGTGACGTAAGAAAGAGGTCAATATCTGATTGACCCGTTCCACTTGGCCATTAGACTGAGGATGGTAGGCAGATGAAAAGTCCAGAGTCACTCCCAGATGTTTGCAGAGAGCCCTCCAGAAGCGGGAGGTGAACTGAGTTCCTCTGTCGGACACTATGTGTAATGGAAAGCCATGCAAGCGGAAGATGTGATGTATATAGGCGTCCGCGAGTTCCTGAGCAGAGGGCAGTCCAGCCATAGGAACGAAATGGGCCATTTTAGAGAACCGATCCACCACGACCCATATGACTGTGTGTCCGGAGGACAATGGCAAGTCCGTAATAAAGTCCATCGCTATGTGTTGCCAGGGAACTGAGGGTATGGGCAGAGGCAGAAGACGGCCGTATGGCAGGTGTTTGGGTGTCTTGTTCCTGGCACAGGAGGAGCAGGCAGAGACAAAAGAGGCGACGTCCGTGCGAAGGGATGGCCACCAGTAATGACGTACAATAGCGCTCCATGTTTTCTTCTGACCTGCATGACCGGCTGTTTTCGAGGCATGGCCCCAGTGTAACACTTTTTGCCTGTCTGTCTCAGAGACATAGGTCTTCCCGGGCGGTATCTGGGCCAGGGTGACAGGAGCCACCGGAATAATCTTACTTGGACAGATGATGGGTTGAGATGTCTCTTCCTCCTGTTCCACGGGCACAAAAGACCTAGACAAGGCATCAGCGCGTACATTCTTGTTCGCGGGTCGGAAATGAAGCTGGAAGTCGAACCGGGCAAAGAACAAGGACCACCTGGCTTGCCGTGGGTTCAGTCGCTGAGCAGTCCGCAGGTATTCCAGGTTTTTGTGGTCCGTGTAAACAATGACAGGGTACACTGCTCCTTCCAGAAGATAGCGCCATTCCTCCAGAGCCAGTTTGACCGCCAATAGCTCTCGGTCACCGATGGTGTAATTGCGTTCAGGCGCGGAGAAGCTCTTGGAGAAGAAACCGCACGTCACCATCTTCCCGGAGGAGGACTTCTGCATGAGCACGGCTCCGGCTCCCGAGGAGGAGGCATCCACCTCCAAGGTGAACTGGCGGTTTAACTCTGGACGGTGGAGTACAGGAGAGGAGGCAAAGGCTTGCTTTAGAGCGCCAAACGCGGCGTCGGCCGCAGGTGACCAGTCCTTTGGATTAGCCCCCTTCTTGGTCAAGGCGGAGAGAGGAGCAGTCAGAGCCGAGAAGTGAGGAATGAACTGGCAGTAATAGTTAGCGAATCCCAGAAAGCGTTGGATTGCCTTCAGTCCAGAAGGAGGAGGCCAGTTGAGAATGGAGGAGACCTTCTTTGGATCCATCTGCAGTCCGGTATCGGTGATGAGGTACCCCAGGAAGGGGAGAGAAGACTGTTCGAAGACGCACTTCTCGTACTTGGCGTACAGACGATTCTCTCTCAGTCTTTGTAGAACCAGTTGCACGTTCTCTCGGTGGGTCTGGAGGTCCGGAGAGAAGACAAGGATGTCATCCAGATATACCACCACACAAACGTAGAGAAGGTCCCGAAACACATCGTTCACTAATTCTTGGAAGACTGCTGGTGCGTTACACAGGCCGAAGGGCATCACGCAGTATTCATAGTGCCCATCGCGAGTGTTGAACGCAGTCTTCCATTCATCCCCTGAGCGGATACGGACCAGGTTGTAGGCACCCCGAAGATCCAACTTGGTGAACACACGAGCTCCTCTGAGCCGATCGAACAATTCGGGGATGAGCGGCAGGGGGTACTTGTTTTTCACGGTGATTAGGTTCAATCCCCGGTAGTCTATACATGGGCGTAGGTCACCCTCTTTCTTCTTTACGAAGAAGAAGCCTGCTCCAGCAGGAGAGGAGGATCTCCGGATGAATCCCTTAGCCAGGCTCTCTGTGATGTACGTAGACATGGCCCTTGTTTCGGCTGGAGACAGTGGATATATCCGTCCTCGAGGTGGTGTAGTTCCCGGGAGCAGGTCAATGGCACAATCGTAAGGACGATGTGGCGGAAGTACTTCGGACTCCTTCTTATCAAAGACGTCCACGAAGGACCAATAGGCTGAGGGCAGTCCCGGTAGGGACTCGGGAACCGGAGGTCGCCGGATGGGTTGTATGGTCTTCAGACACCTCTCATGGCAAGAAGGCCCCCATCGAGTGATATCGCCAGTGCCCCAGCTGTTTCCCGGCCTCTCTGGACAGGCGCGTAGCAGGTGTGTGCCCTCTCCGCAGTAAAAGCAGAGACCCTTGGCGAGCCGCTCTGCTCGACGTTGTTCAGACTGTCGTACACGGTCGATCTGCATGGGCTCATGGACGGAGACACCAGAGGCCGTTGACTGGAGTACGGCGGGCTTCTGTGGAGGAGATGAATGCCGTACCGGACGTCTCTCACGGGATACCTCTTTGGACCGCTCCTGAAAGCGTATGTCCACTCGAGTCGCTAGGGTAATCAGGGCGTCCAGGGTGGACGGTACATCACGTCCAGCTAGCTCATCTTTGATTCGACCCGAGAGTCCTTCCCAGAAGGCGGCGGTTAGGGCCTCGTTATTCCACCCGAGTTCTGAAGCCAAGGTGCGGAAACGGATGGCGTATTGACCCACCGTCAGTGTTCCCTGACGTAACCGGAGAAGTGATGACGCAGACGCGGAGGCGCGTCCGGGTTCGTCAAAGGTGCTGCGAAAGGCCTGCAGGAACTCCTGGAGGTTCTTGGTCATAGGTTCCTCCTTCTCCCACAAGGGGTTCATCCACGCCAGTGCCTCGCCCTCAAGGTGAGACATGATGAAGGCGACCTTGGCTTGGTCGGAGGCAAACAGATGTGGCAGCTGCGTGAAATGGAGGGAGCATTGGTTTATAAACCCCCTGCAGGTTTTGGGATCTCCGGCGTACCGGGTGGTGAGGCCAAACGCAGTCTGGAAGCATCCGAAGAGGCAGCCACGGGAGCGGGGGTCGTGGCTTGACTAGTGGAGGCTCGGGATGTTGAAGACGTGACTGCCGCTTGTAGCGTGGTCAGGCGGGTGTCCACGGAAGTCATAAAGTTCAGCATGCGGGTCTGGACTTCACGCTGGCGTTGGAGTTCCTCATGCAAGGCCGCTAGTGCTTCGGCGGGATCCATGGCCTGTTCTTACTGTTAGGGCCAGATGGACGGGTAGACCCTGGAGGTGGATCCACTGGGCCGAACTCCCGGATGAGGGAAAGGAGTCCGGTAGCCGGAGCACTGTAGGTAGCAGGACAGTCCGTGCACTGGAACACAATGGAGAAGTCCCTGGGACCACGAGGTCACTGATGGTGGTCCGGTGACGGAGCTCAGGTTCGGAAGCCGTGATGGTGTCAGGCGGGGTCCGGAACCGTTGGAGCGAGATGACGGGTCACCGCAGGGATCCGAGATGGTACGGACTGTCAGGATGGCAGATGGGCAGCGTTCGGGGTTCGAGGTACCGCAGGATCGGATGGCGATGCAGGATCGGCTCTAGAAGACAGAGAGGTAAGTATCTCACAGAACACAAGGAGACCTGACTCCTAGCTTGGGAAAACACGAAGAACAGGCCCCGCTCCCTTGGACATTAACCCCCTATATACCCTGTACCTGTGTGCATCATTTCCTGTTAATTGACACTGGCCCTTTAAGAAAGGGTCAGTGACCGCGCGCGCGCCCTAATGCGCATGCGCGCGGCCCGGGTGCCAGAAGCCAGGGCAGGAAGCTGAGAGGAGGACGCAGGGGAGCCGGCCAGGGACTGGGAAGCCGTCGGGCGCCGGGAGCGGAGACCAGGGGGCCTGGGAGGTACGGGCACCGGAGGCTGGAGAGCGGGGAGCGTGGCAGGTGAGCCGGGGAGCGGAGCAGAGGACCCGGGGAGCGGAGCAGAGGACCCGGGGAACGGAGCAGAGGACACGGGGAGCGTGACAATATGGCTACATGACCGCTGCAGCCACTCAGAAGCCTCAGCTATGATGCTTGTTTTCAATAAACAGTCTATGCCTCTGTTCTCACTGAAACAAATTCTCCTCTGTTCACACCACTGGGAAGCCAAGAGACATCGCTGCCGGCCCCATGAGCCAATGCCCATCTTCTCTCCGGGATGTCTGGCATCTGCAGTGACAGTGTGTGTCTGCGGCGTCCTGGCTGATGCATATCTATCTCTTACAGATGGGTGGAGATGCCGGGCGTTCACCACGATCCGCCTGATAACGGAGTATATCTATTCTATAGTCACACTTCTGCAGAAAGACAAGTGACGTTTTTCTGGGTTTTTTTTCCTTCTGTGCATATCCGATATCAGCCGTGGATCTGCAGATACAGGAGATACAGGCAGCGATGGAGCGCAGCGCAAAAATAAAAACAAAAATAAACCAATTAGATGAATAAAAAAAGCCCAGATCTCTTTAATGCCGGACACCAGCCTCACCACCCGTTACTTCTAACAGTCCACGAGTCCTTGAGATCACAATATGTTTCTCCTCCTTCATTGAGAATTATATAAGCTGTGCAACATTATGGGGATTCCTTGCATGCACCACGCGTTTCACATCCACACGGCATCTGGAAAGAATGAGATATTTAAGACCATGTCTTCTCCTTCAGTGATAGAATGTAAGGTGTCCATTATCAGGTGCTGCAGCAGCTGAGGTGTCTACTATAAGGTGCTGCAGCAACTGAGGTCTATTATGAGCTTCTACAGCAGCTGAGGTGTAATAATAAGTAATGTAATGTATATACACAGTGACTGCACCAGCACAACAGTGAGTGCAGCTCTGGAGTATAATACAGGAGGTAACTCAGGATCAGTACAGGATCAGTAATGTATGTATGTCGTGGGCGGAGGAGGGGACGCTGCGCTCTCCCACTGCTCGGGTCCGGCTGCCGCTGCTGCTGCGGCCACTGCTGCTCGGTGGCTCGAGCAATGGGCCGGATCCCAGGGACTCGAGCGGCGCTCCTCACCCGTGAGTGAAAAGGGATTTTGTTTTGGGGATTTATTGTCCGTGACGCCACCCACGGTTGTGGTGATTGTGTGGACACCACCGCTGCTCTGTATGGGGATCCCGGGAGCGGTGATAGGGAGCAGCAGAGTTGTTAGTTCTCCCCTCCGTGGGTAGGGGTTGGTTGTCCCGGGGCCCAGTGATGGGGTGAAGGATGAGGGATGGCAGGCCAGGTGCCGGGCCTGGTGAGGTGCAGGGACGCGGGGGCAGCGCTGTGCCTCACGGCACTGTGGTACTCACTCAGCCTGAGACGTTGACACAGTTCTCGGTAAAACACACGGCTGGAAAGACGGTTCCCACGGACGGCTGCTGTTGCTTTTCCCCGGTAGTTGGCGGTGACGGTCCCTTTTCCTGCACCTAAGTTCAGTGTTGGTAGCGATGGATTCCCACCGGATACCCGCTCCCCGACTTAGATATGGGCCGGAGGAGCCCCTCTGTGCCCGCAGGCGCTGGCCCTGAGAAACTGGTGCCTTGGCGGTGGCGGTGTCTCTCTCCTACGGTTGGACTGTTGCCTTCAATCGGGACTTAGTTGTTTGGAGACCCAGGAGGTCCCCTTCACTGACGGATTTGGCAAATTCACGGCGACTCCTAGCCTTGCCGGGATCCGAAAGGCCCCTGCCAATGGTGCTGGCTTCTCCTTGTATACCGGTCCGGTACCGCCGGGCCACCACCCATCCACGGTCCTTTCGGCAACCTCCGATCAGCCTCTCCTGCAGACAGTCACCACCGTCCGCTAACCTTGCTGTCTTAGTCCGGGGCACACACCCGGACCAACTTCAGGCTTTCAAACTGTCACTTTTCCTCTTTCACTACTTTCCCTCCTTCTACTTCAAACTCCGTCTCCTTTCAACTCACAAACTAATCTGCCTGGTTTTCCTGCCTCCAGGACTGTGAACTCCTCGGTGGGCGGAGCCAACCACCTGGCCCACCCCCTGGTGTGGACATCAGCCCCTGGAGGAAGGCAACAAGGATTTCTGGTGTAGCTTTGGTGTACCTATCCGGGGTGTAGGGTGCTGTGGTGTCATTACCTGTGACCCCTGGCTTGCCCAGGGCGTCACATTCCCCCTTAGCAAAATGCAGACCGTCCGCGGGCTGCCCGTCCAACACCGGTTTTATTTTTCTGAAAAAGATGAAAAACGGTAACACATACAATTATAGTAACATCATCCCACAAGGGGAGGCACTTTTCTTAACGTTACGGTAACGGTTGCTGCTGCCGCTCTCTCCCACCCAAGTAACCTGGCCCTGATGCTGCCCATAAGAAACAGGCAGCACCCCTTGACCCCAGTCCTGAACCAAGTCACCCGAGCAGGATCTGTCCTTCCCCTCCAGAGGGTAGCCACCGGTTCCAGTGGTGGCTGGGCCCCAGCCTGCTCCACTGCGGGCCCTCCCTACAACCTGCCTCTCTGGAGGCGGTAACGGTAGGCTGCAACAAAACATTTTTTACATGCCACTAACGTTTGTGGTTGCCCTGCAAGTTCACGGGCTTGTCCGTAAGGAGTCCCTTACGCAACTTTAAGCGGTCCCCACGGGGACAACGGTGCCGGCAACGGCCGGTTCCAAATCACGGTTGCTGACAATCAGATGAGACTTAGGTGATCATTTTCATTTTCTCATAACTCTCAAAACTTTTTAAACACACATATTCACCCCCCCTCTATATTGTAGTTTCCCTGTACCTAAGTGGGGGGCCTACCTAGGTTGGGGCGAGTGGTCCTGCGGGGTCCAGTGTCAGTGGTGACAGGCTGCGGGGGAGAGGGAACAATCAGTCCCCCTTCCCTGTTAGCATGTGGGGCAGGCGGAGGCATAGGGGAGCTGGGCACAGGTTCATCCCTGGGCACTGGCACTGGCTCTGGCTCACAGTTGACCACCTCCATCCTTTCTTCATCCACGGGTTGTGGGAATAGTATCACTGGAAGAATCACCGCGCCGTTCTGTGTAGGCCAGTCCACTGGGAAGTCACCCATCACGGTGTGGATAACCTCTTTTGCCTTCTCTGCTGGTGGAGGAACCGGAACTTCAGCCATTGCCCTCAATGCTGGTGGGCACCTTTTCAGATGGTCCCGGGAAACCGTGGCCAAAGTGCCCCCTTGGTCACGACTAATCTGGTAGGCCTTCCCATCTTCCCATCCTGTGGGCTGTATGACGTATGGGGTTTGTTCCCATTGATCATCCAGCTTGTGGGTTCTCCTTTTCCGCTTCAGCACCACATCTCCAGGCTGGAAAGGGCCAGCAGACGCCTTCTGGTTGAAGCGCCGCTCCTGTTGTTCCCGACTCCGACTTAAATTCTTCTCCACATATTCCTGAATCTGTCGGTACTGAACCCTCCGCCGAGTGTCCCATTCAGCCGTCGAGGGGAGTGTTTCTGGGGCTTCCAGTCCCATTTCCAGGTCCACCGGCAGTCGGCCAGGGCAAGCCCTCATCAGATATGCTGGGGTGCACTTCGTTGAGCTGGACGGGATATTATTGTACATATCGACCAAGTCAGGCAGCTTCTCCGGCCACAGGTTCCGCTCCTCTAGCGGCAACGTCTTGAGGAGGCCCAGGACCAAATGGTTCATCTTCTCACACATACCGTTGGTTTGGGCATGGTAAGGCGTGGTCCGGATCTTCTTGCAGCCGTACAGCTGACAGAACTCATGGAACACCTCCGCTTCAAAGGCTGGGCCTTGGTCAGTAAGCACCTTCTCAGGGTATCCATGTGGTCGGCAGAAGTAAGCTTAGAACGCTCTAGCGGCGGTAGGGCCGGTTAGGTCTTTGACCGGGACAACTACCATGAACCTTGAGTAATGATCCACTATGGTCAGAGCGTAGGTGTACCCACTTCGGCTGGGGGTGAGCTTTACATGGTCCAAAGCAACCAGCTCCAGCGGCTGATGTGTAATGATCGGGTGTAGGGGCGCCTTCTGATTAGCCTCGTCCTTCCTCCTCAGCGTGCAAGGACCGCACTCTCGACACCAGGCCTCTACAGACTCCCGCATCCCACTCCAATAGAACCGCTCTCTCAACAGCATCTCCAGCTTCTTCCATCCGAAATGTCCGGCACCATCATGGTATGCTTGCAGAACGGTGGGTACATTAGCTTGGGGAATCACCAACTGGCGGATTTTCTCATGAGTCTTCGGGTTGATCAGCTCACGGTACAACTTCCCTTGGTGTAGATACAGCCGGGTCCGTTCCTTCCACAAGTGTTGGGCTTCAGCTGGGGCAGCAGGGTCTATCCCAGTAGCGCCTCGCTCCACCAGGGTCTTGACTAGGCGGACAGCAGGCGCCTGGTTTTGAGCTTCCTGCCACTCCTGACTTGGCAGCGGGTCCAGGTTCAAGCATTGTTGGTGGACATGTACCTTCTCAGTTGGCGGCTGGTGAAATGCAGGCAACTCGATCTCTTCAAGGTCGTCATCTTCACACCCTTCTTCTGACAAATGGGGCATCCGAGAGAGTGCATCAGCATTAACGTTGACACGACCGGCCCTGTATTTGATTGTGAAGTCATAGTTGGCTAGCCTGGCCACCCACCGCTGCTCCAACGCACCCAACTTGGCCGTATCCAGGTGAGTCAGCGGATTGTTATCCGTGAAAGCGGTGAATTTTGCTGCGGCAAAGTAATGGCGGAACCACTCGGTGATACCCCATACCAACGCCAGGAGTTCAAGCTTGAAGGAGCTGTAGTTCTCAGGGTTCCTTTCAGTCGGCCGGAGCTTTCGGCTAGCATAAGCAATCACTTTTTCCTTCCCGTCCTGGACCTGGGATAGGACTGCCCCCAAACCCACATTGCTGGCATCAGTGTAGAGGATGAATGGGTGGCTGTAATCAGGGTACGCTAGGACCTCCTCTCCGGTCAAGGCCGCTTTCAGCTGGCGGAAGGATTCCTCATGCCTTTCTTCCCACACCAGTGGGGCTCCGATGGGCCTACCACCTTTGGTCTGTCCCACGAGGAGGTCTTGCATGGGGGCAGCCATCTTCGTGTAACCCTTGATGAAGCGTCGGTAGTACCCCACCAGACCCAGAAACTGCCTTACTTCCCTCACTGTGGTTGGTCTTGGCCAGTCTTGGATGGCACTGATCTTCTCGGGGTCGGGGGCGACACCTTCTGCACTCACTACATGCCCCAGGTACTGCACTCTGGGTTTCAGCAGGTGACACTTAGAGGGCTTCAACTTCATCCCGTATTTGGCAAGGGACGCGAACACCTCGGCCAGGTGCTTCAGATGGGCTTCGTACGTCTGAGAGTACACAATCACATCATCCAGGTATAACAGGACGGTCTCGAAGTTTAGATGCCCCAAACAGCACTCCATCAGCCGTTGGAAGGTTCCAGGGGCATTGCACAGTCCGAACGGCATACTATTGAATTCACAGAGCCCCATTGGGGTGGTGAAGGCAGTTTTCTCCCGGTCCTCCGGTGCCAACCCTACTTGCCAGTACCCGCTGGTGAGGTCAAGGGTAGAGAAGTAATTTGCAGTTCTCAGTGCGGCCAAAGACTCTTCAATACGGAGCAGTGGGTAAGCATCTTTATGCGTTATCTGGTTAATCTTCCGGTAGTCCACACACATCCGCATGGTGCCATCCTTCTTCTTGACCAGTACCAACGGGGCGGCCCAGGGACTACAGCTGTCCCTAATAACCCCTGCCTCTTTCATGTTCCTCAACATATCCTTGGCACATTGGTAGTGTGCAGGGGGAATAGGCCTGTACCTCTCTTTGATAGGGGGGTGCTCACCGGTGGGGATGTGGTGTTGGACCCCTTTGATCTGCCCAAAGTCTAGTGGATGTTTGCTAAAAACTTGCTCATACTCCCGGACCACCCTGTATACCCCTTCTTTGTGATGTGTAGGGGTATCGTCAGTGCCCACATGTAACTGTTGGTGCCACTCGTCTAACTCCCCTTGGGGCGGGTGAGGGCTGGTAGCAGGTGGGGAAACTGGAGGAGCTGCCCCGTGGATGGTGTGGGGGTCCAGGGTGAGCAACTTGGCAAGGGTAGCATACCGGGGAAGCCTGACTTCTTCCTCCCCACAGTTCAGCATCCTCACGGGCACTCCCCCCTTTTTTACATCTACCACCCCTCGGGCGGCCATTACTGTGGGCCAGTGCTCGGAGGGCATGGGCTCTATCATGGCAGGGTAGTCACGCCCCTGAGGCCCTACTGCTGCTCTACACCAAATCATCATCTCACTCCTAGGGGGTACAATCAACGGAGCAACATCCATCACTCTCACTCCACCAATCTCTCCTCCTGTTGAGTTTACATGCTGACGGTACATCAAGGCTCGGATTTCACGCTGCACAGCTCTCTGTTGGCTTCCCGCCGCCGTGGCGGCCAGCTGCTGCAGCAGGGCCAACACATCACTCATACAGTGCTCCATCACATTGGTTCCCAGCACTATCTTCGGGTTATGATCACTGGGTTCATTCATGATCACAATCATACCCTGGTGTTGCAGTTCAGCTCGCCCCACCGTCATGGCCACTTGTTTATACCCCACTTGGGTCAGTGGGAGTCCATCAGCAGCAATCAGTGTTATACTAGTATCTGGGGGAGCCAGCTCGTCTGTCCCCCAATACCGTTGGTACAATGTGGATGGTATGGTGGTTACCTGTGATCCAGTGTCCAAGAGAGCCATCACCGGTATGCCGTCCACAGCCACGGGGATGATGGGCCGGGCCCCGATATACCGGTCCCGCCAGTCTGGGGGGCCACGGGGTTCTACTCCTGAGGATTGGCCCGTGGCCCCAGGGGTTGCTCGTTTAACGGGCACTGTCGGAAGTAATGGCCAGGCTTGCTGCACCTGTAGCAGGTTGGAGGTCTGTTCCGCGAGTTGTTAGCACTTCTCCGCTGCATCCAGGGAACATCCTCAGGGCTGTCGGCGAGCTGTATCCCGGTTGGAGGCTGGGATCTGGTCAGAGGTTGGAGTGCGGCGAGAACCTTGGCGAGGTCTCCATCCATGCGACGGACCTGGGCAGCCAGTTCTTCCATCGTGCTGCTTGGAGCTGTAGGTACTGGAGAGGTTGGTAGGGCAGGGGCCACCACGACGGGGGCCGTCTCAACTGGCCACGGGGCTGGTTCCAAGACTTCCGAAGCTGGGGGTTGCAGAGCTTTAATGGCCCGTTCCTTTAATACAGCAAAGTCCACATCAGGGTGTTCTAGGGCCCACAGCCGGAGTTGTTTGCGATCCTCAGAGGACCTCATCCCCTGCACAAATTGCTCTACTAACATTTTGTTGCTGTCCGCCTCATTGATGGTGTCCACCCGCTTCAGTGTACGGAGGGCGGTTTGCAGACGTAAAGCGTAGTCCCGAATACTATCCACAGACCGTTGCCGACATTGGTAAAACTGCATCCTCAGCTCAGCCTTGGTACGGGTCTCAAAGGCAGTCTGTAGTTTCTCAAAGATGGTGGCTACAGAGAACCGGTCCCCCTCGACCCAGGTCTCCGCCTCCTGCTCAGCCGCGCCGGTTAGCTGCCCCAGCACTACCGCTGCACGTTGCTTATCAGTCAAGGGGTACAATTCCAGGAGCGGGTTAAGCTTTTTCCGGAAGACCTGTAACGCATCAGGTTTCCCGTCGTACTGCGGTAGCCAGGTAGCTCCGGGCACATAGGGCAAGGAGAACAGCATCACCTGAGCGAGAGCTGGGACCGCGGCACCCCCCGCCAGCGTGGCCGGGACCTGGGCAGGCCCATTCCCATCCACGGGTGCCACTGCGGCTGCGACCACCGCTCCTCCAGCTGGACTGTTGCGTTCAATCGGGACTTAGTTGTTTGGAGACCCAGGAGGTCCCCTTCACTGACGGATTTGGCAAATTCAAGGCGACTGCTAGCCTTGCCGGGATCCGAAAGGCCCCTGCCAATGGTGCTGGCTTCTCCTTGTATACCGGTCCGGTACCGCCGGGCCACCACCCGTCCACGGTCCTTTCGGCAACCTCCGATCAGCCTCTCCTGCAGACGGTCACCACCATCCGCTAACCTTGCTGTCTTAGTCCGGGGCACACACCCGGACCAACTTCAGGCTTTCAAACTGTCACTTTTCCTCTTTCACTACTTTCCCTCCTTCTACTTCAAACTCCGTCTCCTTTCAACTCACAAACTAATCTGCCTGGTTTTCCTGCCTCCAGGACTGTGAACTCCTCGGTGGGCAGAGCCAACCGCCTGGCCCACCCCCTGGTGTGGACATCAGCCCCTGGAGGAAGGCAACAAGGATTTCTGGTGTAGCTTTGGTGTACCTATCAGGGGTGTAGGGTGCTGTGGTGTCATTACCTGTGACCCCTGGCTTGCCCAGGGCGTCACATGCACACAGTGACTGCACCAGCAGAATAGTGAGTGCAGCTCTGGAGTATAATACAGGAGGTAACTCAGGATCAGTAATGTAATGTATGTACACAGTGACTGCACCAGCAGAATAGTGAGTTCAGCTCTGGAGCATAATGTAACGGGGTGCCAGGGGTGCCTCCAGGGTTGTAGTCGTGGCCCTTGCTATCAGGCTTACCCCTGGCTCCGCCGTCACTATCGGGATGGGAGATGTCTCGGTGGGGCAGAGTGTGGTGGTGCAGATGTCGTCCGACGTATAAACACGTTCAAGGCATGATTCGGTGCAAACAAAAGGCATTCTTTATTACACAGTTCTTCACACAACCGGCAGTTATAGATGACACTTCACACTTCCTTTAGCTGAGGGAAAGCCTGTCCTGACGTCTCCTCCAGTGGGGATGTGCCCGGCTAATCTGCTTCACCTGGCTCCCACTACGGCTACCCACAGACCGGACCCACACCGGTACTGCTTCGCACTTTGAGGTTCCGCCCGCTCCTTTTCTCTCCGGCTTCCCTTTTCATCCAGCTCCCACACTCTGCCCCTGCTCTGCTTCCACTCTTGAGGACACTTCTTCTCTTCTTCCCTTCTTTCTTTCTTTCTTTCTGCCTACTCAGCTCCACACTCTGCCCCTGGCTGTTCCTTCTCCCCCGTCCCGGAATCAACTGACTTCAACACACACACACTTCTCTCTCTAAGCTGCCGGCTCCTCCTCTCTCCTGCCCTGTTTCTATGGGGACAGCCGTCCCACCCGGGCTCTAGGGGAAAACCCACTGCACAGTAAAAACATGTTTATTAATAACATCAACAGTAACTACCCCAGAGTGAGGTATCTTCAGGGGGAAACTGCACTTCCTTGTAAGGGGTCTGCCCACCCCTTACATTCCTCCCCTCTTTAAGCCTAAGCCTCCCGGCAAGGCATAAATCTAAAACCACATGTAAAAACAAACAAAGTCATTTTAATAAAACTTCAAACATGTTCACCTTAGGGCACCCGCAAGAGGCACACCAGTCCAGCGCCCGGAGTCCCTCCTGGGAGCTCCCGGTCTTTGTAGACAATGTGCCCGGAGGCCGTCAGCAGGCACTCCCGGTCTTTGCTGATCTTCTGCCCGGAGACTATAACAAGCGCTCCTGGTCTTTGAAGGCAGGCACACGGACACTAAAGTCTTCCTTAACAACACGGAGGGAGCCCCTCGCTCAGTCCAGCACCAGGCTCCTTCCGGGCTCCGTAGCTTGAACAAAGGTTGCAACTGTGAAACTTTGCCGGCTCCGTAACAATGCCGGTATTCAACACAAACATGTCCATAACCTCCGGTTTTGTATCTTCAACCCCCGACGGGGTGATGGGGACTTCCGCTGAGTCAGGGGTGACGGTTTCACTGGGTCCCAGAAGAATCCCCACTCGTCTTCTTCTAGCTCCCGGGTAGGTTGCTCTTCCGGGGCCGGAACTGCTGTGTGAGTTGGAGGTCCCACCTCGACTGGCGGGGACACCTCCGGACACTGATATGTAGTTCCCAGGACTTTGCTTCCCGGCTGCAGCTGTGCCCTATAGGTGGCGCGGACTTCAGTCGAGGTCTCGCCGGTCGCGGCATCCCAGGTAGTGACCCAGGTTACTTTGGTGGGCCGCTCCGGTCCTTCTGGCACAGCCGGTAAAATAAGGGTAAGTCCTTCTGCGGCCGCAGTCTGCTTCGGCCGTCCTCTCCCCCGGCTGATTTCTACCAGCGCGCCCACTGCAGCATGCTGTTTTCTCGGGGTCTCCATCTTGCTCAGAGTTAGCGTTTTTGGTAAAGGCGTCGGGGTCAGTGGAGATGCTGGAGAAAGTGGAGGCGGGCCTACTTTTCCCGCTCTTGGGTATACTCCACCCCCAGTCTCACACATCAGGTCGACCCCTCCGCGGCGGTTCTTCTTTTTCCTTGGAACACCGCCCACTTCACATATCTTCATCCGTGCCCTGGGACTGGCGTCTCCCCTCTTTAGGCGGAGTACTCCGTACCTCTTTCTCGGCACCGGCCAGCCCCAGGCTCTTCTTTTGGCGCCAATTTTCCGCGCCTGTTCTCCCTCAGCTTCGCAGACGGCGGCCATCTTGTCGCCATCTTGTTCCCGGTCCAACGCCTTAGGCACTTCTTCCTCCCACCATGGGACTGGAAATCGGTTCTCATAGCCCGGGTACGGTGCACTCGGCACCACTTGGTCTCCGGCTTCTTGGGTCTCCGGCAAGGGAGTCGCATCCTGCCGACTACGCCACATGTAACGGGGTGCCAGGGGTGCCTCCAGGGTTGTAGTCGTGGCCCTTGCTATCAGGCTTACCCCTGGCTCCGCCGTCACTATCGGGACGGGAGATGTCTCGGTGGGGCAGAGTGTGGTGGTGCAGATGTCGTCCGACGTATAAACACGTTCAAGGCATGATTCGGTGCAAACAAAAGGCATTCTTTATTACACAGTTCTTAACACAACCGGCAGTTATAGATGACACTTCACACTTCCTTTAGCTGAGGGAAAGCCTGTCCTGACGTCTCCTCCAGTGGGGATGTGCCCGGCTAATCTGCTTCACCTGGCTCCCACTACGGCTACCCACAGACCGGACCCACACCGGTACTGCTTCGCACTTTGAGGTTCCGCCCGCTCCTTTTCTCTCCGGCTTCCCTTTTCATCCAGCTCCCACACTCTGCCCCTGCTCTGCTTCCACTCTTGAGGACACTTCTTCTCTTCTTCCCTTCTTTCTTTCTTTCTTTCTGCCCACTCAGCTCCACACTCTGCCCCTGGCTGTTCCTTCTCCCCCGTCCCGGAATCAACTGACTTCAACACACACACACTTCTCTCTCTAAGCTGCCGGCTCCTCCTCTCTCCTGCCCTGTTTCTATGGGGACAGCCGTCCCACCCGGGCTCTAGGGGAAAACCCACTGCACAGTAAAAACATGTTTATTAATAACATCAACAGTAACTACCCCAGAGTGAGGTATCTTCAGGGGGAAACTGCACTTCCTTGTAAGGGGTCTGCCCACCCCTTACATTCCTCCCCTCTTTAAGCCTAAGCCTCCTGGCAAGGCATAAATCTAAAACCACATGTAAAAACAAACAAAGTCATTTTAATAAAACTTCAAACATGTTCACCTTAGGGCACCCGCAAGAGGCACACCAGTCCAGCGCCCGGAGTCCCTCCTGGGAGCTCCCGGTCTTTGTAGACAATGTGCCCGGAGGCCGTCAGCAGGCACTCCCGGTCTTTGCTGATCTTCTGCCCGGAGACTATAACAAGCGCTCCCGGTCTTTGAAGGCAGGCACACGGACACTAAAGTCTTCCTTAACAACACGGAGGGAGCCCCTCGCTCAGTCCAGCACCAGGCTCCTTCCGGGCTCCGTAGCTTGAACAAAATTGCAACTGTGAAACTTTGCCGGCTCCGTAACAATGCCGGTATTCAACACAAACATGTCCATAACCTCCGGTTTTGTATCTTCAACCCCCGACGGGGTGATGGGGACTTCCGCTGAGTCAGGGGTGACGGTTTCACTGGGTCCCAGAAGAATCCCCACTCGTCTTCTTCTAGCTCCCGGGTAGGTTGCTCTTCCGGGGCCGGAACTGCTGTGTGAGTTGGAGGTCCCACCTCGACTGGCGGGGACACCTCCGGACACTGATATGTAGTTCCCAGGACTTTGCTTCCCGGCTGCAGCTGTGCCCTATAGGTGGCGCGGACTTCAGTCGAGGTCTCGCCGGTCGCGGCATCCCAGGTAGTGACCCAGGTTACTTTGGTGGGCCGCTCCGGTCCTTCTGGCACAGCCGGTAAAATAAGGGTAAGTCCTTCTGCGGCCGCAGTCTGCTTCGGCCGTCCTCTCCCCCGGCTGATTTCTACCAGCGCGCCCACTGCAGCATGCTGTTTTCTCGGGGTCTCCATCTTGCTCAGAGTTAGCGTTTTTGGTAAAGGCGTCGGGGTCAGTGGAGATGCTGGAGAAAGTGGAGGCGGGCCTACTTTTCCCGCTCTTGGGTATACTCCACCCCCAGTCTCACACATCAGGTCGACCCCTCCGCGGCGGTTCTTCTTTTTCCTTGGAACACTGCCCACTTCACATATCTTCATCCGTGCCCTGGGACTGGCGCCTCCCCTCTTTAGGCGGAGTACTCCGTACCTCTTTCTCGGCACCGGCCAGCCCCAGGCTCTTCTTTTGGCGCCAATTTTCCGCGCCTGTTCTCCCTCAGCTTCGCAGACGGCGGCCATCTTGTCGCCATCTTGTGCCCGGTCCAACGCCTTAGGCACTTCTTCCTCCCACCATGGGACTGGAAATCGGTTCTCATAGCCCGGGTACGGTGCACTCGGCACCACTTGGTCTCCGGCTTCTTGGGTCTCCGGCAAGGGAGTCGCATCCTGCCGACTACGCCACATGTAACGGGGTGCCAGGGGTGCCTCCAGGGTTGTAGTCGTGGCCCTTGCTATCAGGCTTACCCCTGGCTCCGCCGTCACTATCGGGATGGGAGATGTCTCGGTGGGGCAGAGTGTGGTGGTGCAGATGTCGTCCGACGTATAAACACGTTCAAGGCATGATTCGGTGCAAACAAAAGGCATTCTTTATTACACAGTTCTTAACACAACCGGCAGTTATAGATGACACTTCACACTTCCTTTAGCTGAGGGAAAGCCTGTCCTGACGTCTCCTCCAGTGGGGATGTGCCCGGCTAATCTGCTTCACCTGGCTCCCACTACGGCTACCCACAGACCGGACCCACACCGGTACTGCTTCGCACTTTGAGGTTCCGCCCGCTCCTTTTCTCTCCGGCTTCCCTTTTCATCCAGCTCCCACACTCTGCCCCTGCTCTGCTTCCACTCTTGAGGACACTTCTTCTCTTCTTCCCTTCTTTCTTTCTTTCTTTCTGCCCACTCAGCTCCACACTCTGCCCCTGGCTGTTCCTTCTCCCCCGTCCCGGAATCAACTGACTTCAACACACACACACTTCTCTCTCTAAGCTGCCGGCTCCTCCTCTCTCCTGCCCTGTTTCTATGGGGACAGCCGTCCCACCCGGGCTCTAGGGGAAAGCCCACTGCACAGTAAAAACATGTTTATTAATAACATCAACAGTAACTACCCCAGAGTGAGGTATCTTCAGGGGGAAACTGCACTTCCTTGTAAGGGGTCTGCCCACCCCTTACAATAATACAGGGGGTAACTCAGGATCAGTAATGTAATGTATGTACAGTGACTGCACCAGCAGAATAGTGAGTGCAGCTCTGGAGTATAATACCGGAGGTAACGCAGGATCAGTATAGGATAAGCAATGTAATCTGCAGAGCAGTAGGGCACGATGGAGGGTCTGACGAGTTTGTTACTGTATCGGTAAATGGAGTAGGGTACTTTGTCAGGGTTAATGGTGTCCTCCTTCTCCTTCTCGATGCACTATCAAACTTTGCACATGGATTTGTGTAAGAAGACAATACAGAACTTACGAATTGTAGTTTAATGTGATGAAAACAGACAAGATGATTAATCACTACAAAAAAAAGATCACAATGGACATACAGTAAAGTCATTATCGTCGTCCAGTCATGGTCATCTGCTATACAGTATCTTCCTATCAACAGCACACGGTCAATTATTCACGCTGCCCTATGACATATAAAATTGAGGCACAAAGCATTGAGGATGATCGGATCCACAAGACCTGTCACAAGACTTCGTCATTTTCCAGTCACTGATCTTATTTATCTGCTCTCTGGTGTCAGCCTCGTGACCGGACTCCGGAGCTTCTCTCGGTTAGACACTGCACGGCACGGTGGGGGCCGAAATAAACAATATGGTATATAGTATAGTACATACTAGAAATCCATGTAAAGCATTATAGTAATGCCAGGGATTTGTAGCTTGGTATGAAACATGGGCGCTCTAATATATCATGAAAGGTATCATCGCGTGATCTTGGATCTAAAAATGAGATGATGGTAAAAGGGGGACTTTTTTTTAAAAAAAATCTGTCACTTGAAGAAATGAGCAAAGTGAATCAGGCAAATCTGAAACCAAGGAAATTCACTTTACAGAGAAGTTACTGTCCCTTATTCTGCCCTGGGGAAACTATAAACCTAAGAGCATTATAATTGAGATATGTAAAAAATAAAATAAAATCCTTATACTTACAGCTGTTCCTATTCTCACCTCCACCTGTTCTGTCCTACACAAGTGTGTGTAAAGCGATGGATGGTGTCATGACATCACAGCGTGCAACAAGATCTAACCCTCCCAGGCCTCATGAAAGCTGGAAGTCGCAGATGAGCGTGAAAGGACCGGGAAATCCAGCATGAGTGGTGGCAATTAGAAGATACCGCATAGACAGGTCTGGTGGTGATTTATGATGAGCGGGCACTACCATGCTCGGGTACAGAGGGAAGAGGGCCCTACCCTTGCGGGCTTACATTCGATAGGGTTATGGGGAGGAGACGGTAGGTGGGGTGTAGATTGGTCGGCAGCTCCGCACGGTGGTCGGGCAGCAGCTCCGCACGGTGGTCGGGCGGCAGTGAGTTCATTGTATATTGTAGGCATTTCTGAACAGGTGGGTTTTCAGGTTCCGTTTGAAGTTTGCAAGGGTAGGGGATAGTCTGACGTGTTGAGGCAGCGAGTTCCAGGAGACTGGGGATGCTCGGGAGAAGTCTTGGAGTCGGTTGCGTGAGGAGCGAATGAGAGAGGAGGAGAGAAGGAGATCTTGGGAGGACCAGAGGGGACGTGTTGGAGTGTAGCAGGAGATTAGTTCAGAGATATACGGAGGAGATAGACCATGCACAGCTTTGTAGGTCAGTGTTAGTAGTTTGAATTGGATACGGTGGAAGATTGGGAGCCAGTGGAGGGATTTGCAGAGAAGAGAAGCAGGGTGGTATTGAGGAGAGAGGTGGATCAGTCGGGCAGCAGAATTAAGGATGGACTGGAGAGGGGCGAGCATGTTGGCAGGGAGACCACAGAGGAGGATGTTACAGTAGTCGAGGCGGGAGATTATGAGGGCATGCACTAGCATTTTTGTAGATTGCGAATTGAGGAAAGGGCGGATTCTGGAAATATTTTTGAGTTGAAGACGGCAGGAGGTGGTGAGGGATTGGATGTGTGGTATGAAGGACAAGGCAGAGTCAAAGGTCACTCCGAGGCAGCGAACTTTGGGTACTGGCGAGAGCATGGTGTTATTTATTGTGATAGATAGATCAGGTGGAGAGTGTAGGTGAGACGAAGGAAAGATGATTAGTTCAGTTTTGGCCACATTGAGCTTTAGGAAGCGAGAGGAGAAGAAGGAGGATATAGCAGATAGACATTTCGGGATTTTGGACAGTAGAGATGTGGCATCTGGGCCAGAGAGGTAGATCTGTGTGTCGTCGGCATATAGGTGGTATTGGAAGCCATGGGACTTTATGAGTTGTCCCAGGCCAAATGTGTAGATAGAAAAAAGTAAGGGTCCTAGGACAGAGCCTTGAGGGACGCCAACAGAGAGATGGTGGGATGAAGAGGTTGTGGGAGACACTGAAAGTGCGATTGGAAAGGTATGAAGAGATCCAAGAGACGGTGTTACGGTTGCTGCGAGCACTGGAGACTGTGTCCGGATTTCTTGCTACTGCACATGTGCGAGCGCTGGAGACTAGGTCAAGATTTCTTGCTACTGCACATGTGCGAGCGCTGGAGACTGAGTCCGGATTTCTTGCTACTGCACATGTGCGAGCGCTGGAGACTAGGTCCGGATTTCTTGCTACTGCACATGTGCGAGCGCCGGAGACTGGGTCCAATCTTGGAGCCATTGCACATGTGCGGGTGACATCATCGCTGACACGAGGTCGCATGTCTCTGACGCCTTCTATGCCGATTGGTCGCTGGTCATGTGCTTGTGACGTCTTGCTCGGTGATAGGCCAGCATGACGTCACTCCTGTCGTTCTGGAAGCGGATTGGCTCTGGTGTCCTCCATCTTGGATGAGGCACAGAGTCTATATAAGACCCTGACACACGCCGCATGGTGCTCAGTCCTCTTGGTTCATGCATATGAGTAGACGCTCTGTGCGCGTTCCTCTAGGCATTCCTCTGTCTATGCTAGGTGAGCGCTACCGGCAGGGTAGCGTTCTTATACCTTACAGCTTCGGCTGCTGTCCGTATCCTTACCTCTTAGGGGAGCGGACATAGGCAGGTGCCTGAGGCACATGGTCTGGCTGGGCCTTGTGATTGTACTCGTAGGTGGACGTTGCCGCTAGGGTAACGTTCCTTATACTGCGTCTGGCAGTTGTTCGTATCCTCGCACACTAGGGGAGCGAACAGAGGTAGGAGCTTTGTGCGGCTTACGCTGCTGTTCGTCTCTTTTGCACCACTAGAAGAGCGGACCTAGGCAGGTGCCATATCTAGTGGTTCGTGTCCTCGCACACTAGTGGAGCGAACGCAGGTAGGAGCTTTGTGCGGCTTACGCTGCTGTTCGTCTCTTTTGCACCACTAGAAGAGCGGACCTAGGTAGGTGCCATTTCGCACACATTGCCTTTGTCTCTGTGATTATTAACAGAGATCATTCCACACACCCTCCAAGTAAGGGAGGAATTGCTTTACTTTCTTATTATATCCTTCTGTGAGTTAACAGAGGTATCGCACCCTGCCATAGTCTGCAGCAAAGTCTTTGCACGGTGGACCCTGACTGTCTGATACTCCTTTCGGTTATTATCAGACAGCCCCCCGTAACAGACGGCGAGATCTCTGACACCAAGGGAACAGAGGGTCTGTAATAGGAGGGAGTGGTCAACGGTATCGAAGGCTGAGGACAGGTCTAGAAGTAGGAGTATAGAGAAGTGCTTGTTAGCTTTGGCAGTAAGTAAGTCATTCATGATTTTAGTCAGGGCAGTTTCGGTAGAATGATGTGGACGAAAGCCGGACTGTAGGGTGTCAAAGAGAGAGTTAGAGGAGAGGTGGGAGGAAAGTTCAGGATGGACATGTTGTTCCAAGAGTTTTGAGGCGAATGGGAGTAGCGATATGGGGCGATAGCTGGTGGTAGAGGTTGGATCGAGGGAAGGTTTCTTTAGGACTGTTAAATGTTTAAAGGCAGAGGGGAAGGTACCAGTCGTTAAAGATAGGTTGAAGAGATGGGTTAAGGCTGGAATAAGGATGGTGGTGAGGTTGGGGAGGAGGTGGGATGGGATGGGGTCAAGTGTGCAGGTGGTGAGGTGCGCTTTTGAGAGAAAACGTGCAAGCTCTCCTTCGGTGATAGTGGAGAGGAAGTTTATGGGGGAGGGGCAGTGGTCTTTTATATGAAGGGGTTGTGGTGGTTGAGCAGAGAAGACTTGCCTTATTTGGTCGATTTTTTTCTTTGAAATAAGTGGCAAAGTCTTCTGCAGAAATGAGGGAGGTTGTAGGGGGCAGCGGTGGGCGAAGGAGGGAGTTGGAAGTGTTGAATAACTGTTTGGGGTTGGATGTTAGAGAGGATATGAGGTTTCTGAAGTAATCGTGTTTAGCGGAGGTGAGGACTGAACGAAATGTGTGAATTGCATTTTTGAATGTGGTGAAGTCTTCCTGGGAGTGCGTTTTCTTCCAGCGCCGCTCTGCAGCCCTAGACACTTGCTGAAGTTTTTTAGTGAGGCTATTGTGCCGGGGCTGTCTATTCTTCTCACTCTGCCGTGCACGAGGGGAGCGACTCAATCAATAGCTGATGTGAGAGTGGTGATGTAGAAAGTGGTGGCACTGTCTGTGTCGTGGAGGGACGGTATGGAGGACAGTGGAAGGATAGAGTCGGCGAGGGTGTGCATGTTGAGGTGTGCAAGGTTTCTGCGGGGATGTGCTAGGTGCTGGACAGGGGGGGCAGGTGAGGACAGGGCTGAAAAGGTCAGAAGATGGTGGTCAGATAGGGGGAGGGGGGAAGTTGTGAGGTCAGAAAGGGAACAGAGGCGGGTAAAGATAAGGTCTAGTGTGTGTCCATCTTTATGGGTGGCAGAGGTGGACCACTGAGTTAAGCCAAAAGACGAAGCAAGGGAGAGGAGTTTGGAGGCAGCCGATTGGCGGGTGTCAGTGGGGATGTTGAAGTCGCCCATGATGATGGTGGGAATGTCAGCAGAGAGAAAGTGTAGAAGCCAGGCAGAGAACTGGTCGATAAAGGCAGTGGTAGCGCCCGCGGGTCTGTATATGACAGCCACTTGGAGGTTGGAGGGAGAATAGATTCGGACAGAGTGCACTTCAAAGGAAGGCAGGACGAGGGAGGGTAGAGGTGGGATTGGATTAAAGCTGCAGTTGTTAGAAAGAAGGAGGCCCACTCCTCCACCTTGTCTATTGCCAGGGCGAGGAGTGTGGGAGAAGTGAAGGCCACCGTAGAATAGTGCAGCGGGGGAGGCAGAGTTGGAAGGTGTCAGCCATGTTTCGGTGAGGCCAAGAAAGGATAGATTGCTAGAGGTAAAGAGATCATGAATGATGTGTAGTTTATTACAGACAGAACGGGCATTCCAGAGCGCTCCAGAGAGAAGGGGCGACGGAGTGGGTGAGAGGGGAATAGATTTTATATTGAAGAGGTTGCGGTAGTTACTAGTATGTGGAGAGTGGTAGGTGGGTGATAAAGAGGGGTGTACCATCTGTGGGGGGCCAGGATTGGGGGATATGTCACCAGCAGTGAGAAGGAGTAGAGAAAGTGAGAGCAGGCGGGAGAAGGAGATTGGACGGCATGGTCTGCGTGATATTAGGAGCGATCTGAGGTTCAGGAGTAGGTCAGCAGAAGAGGACAGATGAGAAGGCAGGAGGGAAGGGGAGATAAATATTTGTTTAGAGGGTGCTGGGGTGTGGGGATATCGAAGGAGAGTAAGGAGGAGAGGGGCAAGGACTGTGAGGGCATAGGTGAACATGGTGGGAGTAAGGTGTCAAGTACGAGACAGTAGTGATGAGCGGGCACTACCATGCTCAGGTGCTCAGTACTCGTAACTAGTGATGAGCGGGCACTACCATGCTCAGGTGCTCAGTACTCGTAACTAGTGATGAGCGGGCACAACCATGCTTGGGTGCTCGGTACTCGTAACTAGTGATGATCGGGCACTACCATGCTCAGGTGCTCGCTACTGGTAACTAGTGATGAGTGAGCCCTACCATTCTCGGGTGCTCGGTACTCATAACTAGTGATGAGCGGGCACTACCATGCTCAGGTGCTCGGCACTCGTAACTAGTGATGAGCGGGCACTACCATGCTTGGGTGCTCGGTATTCGTAACTAGTGATGAGCGGGCACTACCATGCTCGGGTGCTCGGTATTTGTAACTAGTGATGAGCGGGCACTACTATGCTTGGGTGCTCGGTACTCGTAACTAGTGATTAGCGGGCATTACCATGCTCAGGTGCTCGGTACTGGTAACTAGTGATGAGCGGGCACTACCATGCTCGGGGCTCAGTACTGGTAACTAGTGATGAGCGGGCACTACCATGCTCAGGTGATCGGTACTCATAACTAGTGATGAGCAGGCACTACCATGCTCAGGTGATCGGTACTCGTAACTAGTGATGAGCGGGCACTACCATGCTCAGGTGATCGGTACTCGTAACTAGGATGAGCGGGCACTACCATGCTCAGGTGATCGGTACTCGTAACTAGTGATGAGCGGGCACTACCATGCTCAGGTGATCGGTACTCGTAACTAGTGATGAGCGGGCACTACCATGCTCAGGTGATCGGTACTCGTAACTAGTGTGTAAATCTAGTATTTTTAGCCCACTGGGTGTAGTTTTTACGAATACAGCCACCAGGAAGAGCTAATGACCATGCCAAGTTGGAAAAAAATATCAGAATTACAAAATAAGAAGAAAGCCTTTATAATCTCAGGAACGGAGAGTCGATGGAACAACAGGAAAATAATGGCAAAATTTAACACCAGGTAAAAACAATTTATACTTGTGTCCTCTTTAAGGTAAAGTACATTTAAGCCTGCTTTACACGCTTCAATAGATCTTTCAATCCGTCGTCGGGGTCAAGTTGTAAGTGACGCACATCCGGCATCGTTCGTGATGTATTTGCGTGTGAAACCTACATGCGATCGATATTGAACGAAAATACGGTGATCGCATACACGTCGTTTATTCCTCATACATTGGACGTTTGGTAGTACGAAACTAGTCAATTGTAACGTGTGACATCCATCATACGATTTTGGTGTCTGATGCTATGTGCGCAGGTGTGCGCTCTGCACCGCAGCTTAACAAAGGTCTGCTTCAGAGCGCAGCTGAAAAGCCTCACAATGTCTGTCATTCACTAATCTCTGTCAGTCCGTCACTATCTCTGTCCCTCACTCTCTGTCCATGTCAGTCTATCCCCCTCTCTCATATACTCACCGATTCCCGATCCCCGGCGCTGCACGGCGTTCACACTGATCCGGCGGCTTTTACTGTTTTGAAAAAGCCGGCCGCCCATTAAACAATCTCCTATTCCCTGCTTACCCCGCCCACCGGCGCCTATGATTGGTTACAGTGAGACACGCCCCCCACGCTGAGTGACAGGTGTCACACTGCACCCAATCACAGCAGCCGGTGGGCGTGTCTATACTGTGTAGTGAAATAAATAAATAAATAATTTAAAAAAACGGCGTGCGGTCCCCCCCAATTTTAAAACCAGCCAGATAAAGCCATACGGCTGAAGGCTGGTATTCTCAGGATGGGGAGCTCCACGTTATGGGGAGCCCCCCACCCTAACAATATCAGTCAGCAGCCGCCCAGAATTGCCGCATACATTATATGCGACAGTTCTGGGACAGTACCCGGCTCTTCCCGATTTACCCTGGTGCGTTGGCAAATCGGGGTAATAAGGAGTTATTGGCAGCCCATAGCTGCCAATAAGTCCTAGATTAATCATGTCAGGCGTCTATGAGACACCCTCCATGATTAATCTGTAAATTACAGTAAATAAACACACGCCCGAAAAATCCTTTATTGGAAATAAAAAACACACACACATTCCCTGGTTCACCACTTTAATCAGCCCCAAAAAGCCCTCCATGTCCGGCGTCATCCACAGTCCTCCAGCGTCGCATCCAGCGCTGCTGCATGGAGGTGACCGGAGCTGCAGCACACACAGCCGCTCCGGTCACCTCCACGCAGCTAATGAAGACAGCCGCGCGATCAGCTGAGCTGTCAGTGAGGTTACCCGCTGTCACTGGATCCAGCGGTGGATGCAGCGGTGGCCGCGGGTAACCTCAGTGACAGCAGCTGATCGCGCTACTCACCGCCGCTCCGGTCAGCTCCAGTCAGCAACTGAGGTGAGTAGCGCGATCAGCTGATCTGTCACTGTGGTTACCCGCGGCCACCGCTGCATCCACCGCTGGATCCAGTGACAGCGGGTAACCTCAGTGACAGATCAGCTGATCGCACGGCTGTCTTCATTACCTGCGTGGAGGTGACCGGAGCGGCTGTGTCTGCTGCAGCTCCGGTCACCTCCATGCAGCAGAGCTGGATGCGACGCTGGACCATCCTGGAGTACGCCGGACATGGAGGGCTTTTTGGGGCTGATTAAAGTGGTGAACCAGGGAATGTGTGTGTTTTTTATTTCCAATAAAGGATTTTTTCGGGCGTGTGTTTATTTACTGTTATTTACAGATTAATCATGGAGGGTGTCTCATAGACGCCTGACATGATTAATCTAGGACTTATTGGCAGCTATGGGCTGCCAATAACTCCTTATTACCCCGATTTGCCAACGCACCAGGGTAAATCGGGAAGAGCCGGGTACTGTCCCAGAACTGTCGCATATAATGTATGCGGCAATTCTGGGCGGCTGCTGACTGATATTGTTAGGGTGGGGGGCTCCCCATAACGTGGAGCTCCCCATCCTGAGAATACCAGCCTTCAGCCGTATGGCTTTATCTGGCTGGTTTTAAAATTGGGGGGGACCGCACGCTGTTTTTTTTAATTATTTATTTATTTATTTCACTACACAGTATAGACACGCCCACCGGCTGCTGTGATTGGGTGCAGTGTGACACCTGTCACTCAGCGTGGGGGGCGTGTCTCACTGTAACCAATCATAGGCGCCGGTGGGCGGGGTAAGCAGGGAATAGGAGATAGTTTAATGGGCGGCCGGCTTTTTCAAAACAGTAAAAGCCGCCGGAGCAGTGTGAACGCCGTGCAGCGCCGGGGAACGGGGATCGGTGAGTATATGAGAGAGGGCTGCTCAATTCAGTTACTCAGGAGATTAGCGGTCACCGGTGAGTCCTTCACTGGTGACCGCTAATCAGGGCGCGACACAGACAGAGCCGCAGCATGACAATGAAGTCGGGTGAAGTTCACCCGAGTTCATTCTGACAGTGCGGCTCTGTCTGTGTCTGCTGTCAACTACCATTCACCGCTGCTACATGGCTCTGTCTGTGTCTGCTGTCATCTGCCATTCACCGCTGCTACATGGCTGTCTGTGTCTGCTGTTAGCGGCCATGTAGCAGAGCTGAATGGCAGATGACATAGTAAAAACGCATCCCTACACATTACACACGCTTGGCAAGTCAATAAATAAAAAAAAAAAAAAAAAAAGGTGCCCAATGCATACGTCACAGAACACATGATCTAAAGGATCGCACACAAAATTGACCAATTTAACATAGACTACTAACGCTCGTGTGACAGCAAATGAACGACCTACATGCAATCTCATTAGATCGCATATGCAACCTGGGCGTGTCACATCGCATACGAGATCGCACACCTAATTGTAAGGTGTAAAGCTGGCTTAAGTGATGTCACTGGCAGGAATTGGTTTTAAAATCCAAGAAAGTAAAGTTTATGAAATCATCAGCTTCTTGAGTGACAGCAGCTGAGGATGAGATAATATCTGGGGGTATTCATACTTATCCCTTCCACCTGTTAGAATTAGCATAAGTATTATACAATCGATGTAACTTTTCATTTCCAGGACCTGTGGTGAGGTCATACCCATGTGACCAGAATAGGCGGGGCCTCAGCCAACAGACAAATGTTGCTTTCTGATATCAGCTTTGTTGGCTTCTTCTACCTGTCATCATGAGAAAAATAAGATTTAATTGCTGCCACAGAATAAACCGTCCTTTTTCTCTGCAGCCAAACATCTAGTCAGTCTCATTTCTCGTTTAGAATGGTCTTTACCTGTAGATTAAGGGGTACTTTACACGTTGCGACATCGCTACTGATCTATCGTCGGGGTCATGTCATTAGTGACACACATCCGTAGCGACATCGCAATGTGTAAACCCTAGGAGCGACGATCACCGATCGCAAAAATGTCAAAAATCGTTGATCGGTGACACGTCGCTCCTTTCTATAATGTCGTTACTTCTGCAGGTACGATGTTGTTCATCGCTCCTGCGGCACCACACATCGCTATGTGTGACACCGGAGGAACGACAAATATCTCCTTACCTGCGTCCACCGGCAATGCGGAAGGAAGGAGGTGGGCAGGATGTTAGTATATGCGATCGGATCTGTGAGTGTCGGCAGAGGAGCACGGCGTGCAGAACAGCTGCTGGGACCGCCCACCGGTGGGCACAGGGAGAAGTGGGGTGTGTGTGTGAGTGTATGCGATCAGATGTGTGCGTGTTTACTGTCTGATGTGTGACTGTGGAGCACGATGGGGAGTGCGCAGCATGGGGGATGGAGCACAATGGGGAGTGCGCAGCATGGGGGATGGAGCACAATGGGGAGTGCGCAGCATGGGGGATAGAGCACGATGGGGAGTGCGCAGCATGGAGCACGATGGGGAGTGCGCAGCATGGGGGATGGAGCACGATGGGGAGTGCGCAGCATGGGGGATGGAGCACGATGGGGAGTGCGCAGCATGGGGGATGGAGCACGATGGGGAGTGCACAGCATGGGGGATGGAGCACGATGGGGGATGCACAGCATGGGGGATGGAGCACGATGGGGAGTGCGCAGCATGGGGGATGGAGCACGATGGGGAGTGCGCAGCATGGGGGATGGAGCACGATGGGGAGTGCGCAGCATGGGAGATAGAGCATGATGGGGAGTGCGCAGCATGGGGGATGGAGCACGATCGGGAATGCGCAGCATGGGGATGGAGCACGATGGGGAGTGCGCAGCATGGGGATGGAGCACGATGGGGAGTGCGCAGCATGGGGGATGGAGCACGATCGGGAATGCGCAGCATGGGGGATGGAGCACGATGGGGAGTGCACAGCATGGGGGATGGAGCACAATGGGGAGTGCGCAGCATGGGGGATGGAGCACGATGGGGGGTGCGCAGCATGGGGGATGGAGCACGATGGGGGGTGCGCAGCATGGGGGATAGAGCACGATGGGGGGTGCGCAGCATGGGGGATAGAGCATGATGGGGAGTGCGCAGCATGGGGGATGGAGCATGTTGGGGAGTGCGCAGCATGGGGGATGGAGCACGATGGGGAATGCGCAGCATGGGGGATAGAGCACGATGGGGAATGCGCAGCATGGGGGATGGAGCACAATGGGGAGTGCGCAGCATGGGGGATGGAGCACGATGGGGGGTGCGCAGCATGGGGGATGGAGCACGATGGGGAGTGCGCAGCATGGGGGATAGAGCACGATGGGGAGTGCGCAGCATGGGGGATGGAGCACGATGGGGGGTGCGCAGCATGGGGGATGGAGCACGATGGGGGGTGCGCAGCATGGGGGATGGAGCACGATGGGGAGTGCGCAGCATGGGGGATGGAGCACGATGGGGGGTGCGCAGCATGGGGGATGGAGCACGATGGGGAGTGCACAGCATGGGGGATGGAGCACGATGGGGGGTGCGCAGCATGGGGGATGGAGCACGATGGGGGGTGCGCAGCATGGGGGATGGAGCACGATGGGGGGTGCGCAGCATGGGGGATAGAGCACGATGGGGAGTGCGCAGCATGGGGCATGGAGCATGATGGGGAATGCGCAGCATGGGGGATGGAGCATGTTTGGGAGTGCGCAGCATGGGGGATGGAGCACGATCGGGAATGCGCAGCATGGGGATGGAGCACGATGGGGAGTGCGCAGCATGGGGATGGAGCACGATGGGGAGTGCGCAGCATGGGGGATGGAGCACGATCGGGAATGCGCAGCATGGGGGATGGAGCACGATGGGGAGTGCACAGCATGGGGGATGGAGCACAATGGGGAGTGCGCAGCATGGGGGATGGAGCACGATGGGGGGTGCGCAGCATGGGGGATGGAGCACGATGGGGGGTGCGCAGCATGGGGGATAGAGCACGATGGGGGGTGCGCAGCATGGGGGATAGAGCATGATGGGGAGTGCGCAGCATGGGGGATGGAGCATGTTGGGGAGTGCGCAGCATGGGGGATGGAGCACGATGGGGAATGCGCAGCATGGGGGATAGAGCACGATGGGGAATGCGCAGCATGGGGGATGGAGCACAATGGGGAGTGCGCAGCATGGGGGATGGAGCACGATGGGGGGTGCGCAGCATGGGGGATGGAGCACGATGGGGAGTGCGCAGCATGGGGGATAGAGCACGATGGGGAGTGCGCAGCATGGGGGATGGAGCACGATGGGGGGTGCGCAGCATGGGGGATGGAGCACGATGGGGGGTGCGCAGCATGGGGGATGGAGCACGATGGGGAGTGCGCAGCATGGGGGATGGAGCACGATGGGGGGTGCGCAGCATGGGGGATGGAGCACGATGGGGAGTGCACAGCATGGGGGATGGAGCACGATGGGGGGTGCGCAGCATGGGGGATGGAGCACGATGGGGGGTGCGCAGCATGGGGGATGGAGCACGATGGGGGGTGCGCAGCATGGGGGATAGAGCACGATGGGGAGTGCGCAGCATGGGGCATGGAGCATGATGGGGAATGCGCAGCATGGGGGATGGAGCATGTTTGGGAGTGCGCAGCATGGGGGATGGAGCACGATGGGGAATGCGCAGCATGGGGGATGGAGCACGATGGGGAGTGCGCAGCATGGGGGATGGAGCACAATGGGGAGTGCGTAGCATGGGGGATGGAGCACGATGGGGGGGTGCGCAGCATGGGGGATGGAGCACGATGGGGAGTGCGCAGCATGGGGGATGGAGCACGATGGGGAGTGCGCAGCATGGGGGATGGAGCACGATGGGGGGTGCGCAGCATGGGGGATGGAGCACGATGGGGGGTGCGCAGCATGGGGGATGGAGCACAATGGGGAGTGCGCAGCATGGGGGATGGAGCACGATGGGGGGTGCGCAGCATGGGGGATGGAGCACGATGGGGGGTGCGCAGCATGGGGGATGGAGCACGATGGGGGGTGCGCAGGATGGGGGATGGAGCACGATGGGGGGTGCGCAGCATGGGGGATGGAGCACGATGGGGGGTGCGCAGCATGGGGGATGGAGCACGATGGAGGGTGCACACCTCCCCCCAAAACACACACACACACCGACACACACTCACTGCACAACACACCACACACACACTGGGAACCACAAACACTGCCCTACACAGACACCCACACACACAGACAACGCCGCACACACACACAACACCCAACACACAAACACCGCGGCACACACAAATATACGCACATACCGCACAACACACACATTGCACAAAACATACCTCCCCCCAAAACACACAGACACACCCCACACCCACACAAATCGCGCAACACACACACACAACACTACAGACACACAGCGCTCTACAAACAACGCAACACACAAACAACACCGCTCTCACTCCCCACCACGCCCAGACAACACCGAGAACATGTACAGCGCGCTACACAAACACTTGGTAACTACAGACAACAACATCTATATATATATATATATATATATATATATATATATATATATAACAAAAATCATACATTAACTACACAATACGTAAATTCTAGAATACCTGATGCGTAGAATCGGGCCACCTTCTAGTCATACAATAATTATATAAACAAGAGAGCCACCTCGGGGGCACATGGTTCCAGAATCATCAATTCAATTATAAATCCCATCCATCGTTTCAGCATATCGAGAGGTAACACCATATTATAATAGTCAAGTCTAACATTCCATATCGTATTGAATAAATATGCTATTATAAGTCAAGGACAAGGAATGTATCTGGAATGTAGCTTTGACTACCACAATATATCCCTTAAACCACCCATATATACACAATGATTGCATATGATTTGATGTAACAAAATATCAACGCATATGTATCGTACTATACATGAACTACCAGCACTATAGCAATATACCCTAAATATACATTGTGGGGATCAGTGGAATGTTATGGTAAAAACGGCATACTGATCGATATGTTAAATAAAGGGATAGTTCCCATTTATATTTCTACCCATATATACTGGCAATTGTCGATTAGTTGCCGTCATCATACATAAATATATTGCATCAATACTACCACCTAGCGACCACCCACAGTGTCATAGTTGACTGTGCTAGCCATAATGCATAATCGCTATGATGATGCGGTAGTAGTCATCTATCAACAAAGATGTGGTTAAGGAGTACTTACATTAGTAGATGAAATGCCTGGCCATGCGTCCCACCACCCCGGACGTACGTTTCGCCGCTGCTTTATCAAAAGGGGCATCCCCTTTATTATGTCTGGACTCACACGAGCGTATGGCATCCGATGCGAGTGCATCGGATGCGATATGCTAATGACCCCCGGCTCAGTCTCTGCTGCGAGCCTGAGCAGAGTGTCATGCGACTGTGACCCGATCCTGCAATCGGTTCACAGCTGGGAAGCTGAGGGCGGGCGCTGCGGAGGAGAGGGAGGGGTTAATCCCCCCATCTCCTCCATTGTCAGGCTGTGCGTATATCGCACTGCACTGGGATAACATCTGAGTACAGTCCGATGTATCTCTCGCATCCATTCACTTGAATGGGTGTGAGGGATACGGCTCTCGCAGAAAATTGCAGCATGCTGCCGCTTTTTTTGCATCCAGAATCTGGATGCAAGAAAAGCTGACAAACTACTCGCCCTCATTGACTAGCATTGGTCAGAGTGCAATGCGAGATTTTCTCGCATTGCACTCGTCCGATTTCAACACTTATGTGAGCGTATCCTAAAGAAGCAAGTAGACTAGCACAGATTTAGGGCGGCTTTGCATGTTGCAACATCGCACGTGTGATGTCGGTGGGGTCAAATCGAAAGTGACGCACATCCGGCGTCACTTTCGACATCGTAGTGTGTAAATCCTAGATGATACGATTAACGAGCGCAAAAGCGTCGTTATCGTATCATCGGTGTAGGCTCCGACATTTCCATAATGCCGATAGTTACGTTGTTGTTCCTCGTTCCTGCGGCAGCACACATCGCTGTGTGTGAAGCCGCAGGAGCGAGGAACATCCCCTTACCTGCCGCCGGCGGCTCTACGGAAGGAAGGTGGGCGGGATGTTTACATCCTGCTCATCTCCGCCCCTCTGCTTTGATTGGCCGCCTGCCGTGTGACGTCGCTCTGACGTTGTATGACACGCCCGCTTAGGAAGGAGGCGGGACGCCGGCCAGAGCGACGTCGCAGGACAGGTGAGTGCATGTGAAGCTGGCGTAGCGATAATGTTCGCTACGCCAGGAATCACAAGATATCGCTGCTGCGACGGGGGCGGGGACTATCGCGTGCAACATTGCAGCATCGGCTTGCGATGTCGCAACGTGCAAAGCCCGCTTAACTCTTGCTAGGCTGCCTATGAATCAGCACACAACAGGTCGACGCCTGAGTTTGCCTGTGTTGATCCCAGACACCAGAGACACCATCAGGCGGAGTGTCAGAATCTGCAACCGGAACAGAGTCCAATGCCACCATGACAATCGGTGAAGTTGAGCAAAACTCTGAGTGAGAGCAGCATGTAAAGGCAGATGCTATTCCTGCACTCACCTAATCACGTGTTTGTTATCTTCTTTTGTTTTGACAAACTAATGTATTTTTATATATATTTTTGCACTAAAGCATTTGACTTTTGTGCAGCAGATTTAGTGGGAAGTTATCATGTCGATGTCTGTATTTCTTTGAAAAGACCTCTTCTGCCCTTATTAACAAAAGAATCTCTGTAGCTTTGGCCCAGCTGTCGAAACTGCTCTTTCTTTCGTTTTTTTGCATTAGAGATAGTAGATTACAAGGTTTCTTAAGGTACCGTCACACTAAGCGACGCTCCAGCGACTTACCAGCGATCCCTATCAGGTCGCATCGTTTTCGGGATCGCTGGTAAGTCGTTGTGTGTGACTGGGCCTCTAGTCAGTTGATAGAGTTGAGTTTCAGTCCAAGGCTGCTCCGTCCAGGTGTTGGATTCATTAAATTCCAAACTTGAAATCATTAACAGTTTGTGTGAGAAGCGGAACGGTCAACAGCCACCTGGAGAAGCTGAGGAGGACACTGAGGACTCAACATTTATCTGCGTCTCCTGCTGCTTATTGAGGCCTCCCAAGGCCATCACCTGCATCAATTACTAATTATCTTATCTTGGACTGAAGCCTTCAACATCACTGCAGGGGAATGAGTGAAAAGCAGTTTCCCTCACCTCTTGGAGAACCAGGGCGGAAAGACAAAAGTAACAATGGCCAGTAAAAAAAATAATGGATATCGAAGACAATGACCTTCCTAAAGGCCCAGTCACACACAACGACTTACCAGCGATCCCGAAAACGATGCGACTTGATAGGGATCGCTGGTAAGTCGCTGGGAGGTCGCTGGTGAGATGTCACACAGTCAGACCTTACCAACGATGCAGGAACAATACAGGTCGCCGTAGCAACCTGTATAACGATCCCAGCGGTCACTGTGACCCTGTCACACAATGTCAAACACAGCGATGTGTCCTGCCCAGCAGGAGATCGCCTTTGAAGAAAAAGAAAGCCATGGAACCCATACAGTGGAGGGGCGACATGACTAGAGGGAAGGGAAGGAGTGATGGGGTTAATGGGAACAGGAATGGTTGTTTATAAGGCAGAATAAAGGGATTGGTGGGATAGGTGGAGTTCTCTGGAGGAAGAGGTGGGAAAGTTGAGGGGTGTAAGTAAAGGATCTTGTCTTACCCCCTCTCTCTTGACTTCCGGATATGGAACGATCCCCGCCCACCCTCCCTTGTGTTTAATACCGAGGGGAATTTTGTCTGGGTTGTTTCTTTGTCACAGCAGCGGGGGGTAGGTCTGGTCCAGAGGCGGTTGAAGGCAATGGTAACTGGACAGAGAGACACCATCTTGGTATGGTGGCTCCAGGTTCCGGGATGTTGCAGGCACGGGGTTCTGCAAAGTTGGGGGTATTAATCCGTTGGTGATTAATACCTCATCTCTGGGTCGGTGTGTTGCGGCCAGGGATATTGGGGTGAGAAGTGGTTCCTGGACTGGGCCTACTCAGGGTTGTATATTTACTGTATTGGTTACTGTGTTACCTATTGTTATTGGTTGGGGTCGCCCGTTGGACGGCGCCCCCTTGGGTTAGTATGTAAATAATAGGTAATAAAGGCTGCTGTGGCCAATTTTAAACCAAGTCACATGCAGTTCGTGTATTATTTACAGATGGTATTGGTGGGTAACACACACACAGCACGACTGGAGAATCCTTCCTCAATGGTCATGGCCTGGATCATTCTCCAACGACCGGCGATCTCACAGCAGGGGCCTGATCGGTGGTAGATGTCACACATAACGAGATCGCTAACGGGATCGCTACTGCGTCACAGAAACCGTGACTCAGCAGCGATCTCGCTAGCGATCTCGCTATGTGTGACGGTACCTTAACAAACATGCTGTTGTAGCATGGGCCAAGGCGGTAGTCGTGGGCGAGGGCTTCAGTCCTTCGCTCGTCCTGGCAGGCTACAGACACAGACAATTGAATGGATACAGGAGTGGGTATGGAGGGGTAACCTGCGAGCACTGGTACGTCTTGGCTACAAGCCGGATTCTTGCCGTCTGGTCCACACTGTACGGTTCCACACGGTTCAAAAACTGTATGACATTTACTTGCAATATATTTCAAACACCGTTTTGTGAGAGGGTGAGACTATATTAGTGACCTTTATCCACTGTGAAATGCTGCAAAACGCTTATTTACTGTTCCTTGTATGCATTGTTACTGACCAGCCACAAGAGGCCGCTGTTTTGCATCTGCACTCCACTGTTTGGTTACTATAGCAACATCTCAATGGACTTTTCCACTGGACTTCGAGGGCTGAGGGGGCGGTGTGTGTGAGCTGCAGGGAAAGTGAGATGTGTGCGGAATGGAAAGGACTGACGCAGAAATATTTAAGTGAATTGGGAGAAGCTTCATGTTGTAGTTTAGCGAGGAGAACCACGACGCGTGTGAGCAGCATCCTGTGCCGGAGATCACCATTCTGTAGCTGCTGGCTATACTGGTTCACCGTGAGAGGATCTCCAAGTCTCTGGTTATGGCAGCTGGACACCATAGTACCCGGGTATGGTAGGCTGGGCCCAGGACCACGTGCACACTACACTTTGTTAGATAGGTACCAGAACAACTATCTATTCAGGCCGACTATATACACACAGTAAAGGCTGCTTTACACGTGTAGCTTTCTCGTGCAATCGTATTTGCGTTTGCACCCGCCCCCATCGTTTGTGCGGCGTGGGCAATTTCTTGCCTGTGTCACACAAACTCGTATCCCCCGTCACATGCACTTACCTTCCAAACGACCTCGCTGTGGGCGGCGAACATCCAGTTCCTGAAGGGGGAGGGACGTTCGATGTCACAGCGACGTCTCACAGCGGCCGGCCAATAGAAGCGGAGGGGCGGAGATGAGCGAAACGTAACATCCCGTACACCTACTTCCTTCTGCATTGCCGGCGGGACGCAGGTAAGCTGTGTTCATCGTTCCCGGGGTGTCACACGGAGCGATGTGTGCTGCTTCGGGAACAATGAACAACCGGATGTTCGTTTTTTTTAAAATGAGCGACGTGTCAACGATGAACGAGAAGGTGAGTATTTCTGCTCGTTCACTGTCGCACGTAGCTGTCACATGCTACGATATCACTAACGATGCCGGATGTGCGTCACTGACAACGTGACCCCGCCGACATCTCGTTAGATATATCGTAGCGTGTAAAGCCCGATTTAGACTTGCCAGCTCTGCTGTGTCAGGTGTCAGTTACATTTAAAACCTTAAAGGGACAGCGCCACACGTTTGCATTGACTGTATAAGATTCCCAGGACTGTGTTGCTCAGCTGTGTGGTTTGCCTTCCCCCTTTTACCATCTGCCTTTTCTGTGAAGCTTCAGCAATTAAGGGTTATCAGGGGTTTATAGGATTTGTTTAGGTTTAGATGAATAAGTTGTAAACTCCTCTGTTCTGCACCACTGGTAGGGTGTGTTCACGTATTAGGTGACTGTTCAGACAGTCCCTTCGTTATGCAAAGGTTGGTGAGAAGGCGGCATAAATCGCCATTACGGGTGGCGCAGCACAGGGGTGTCAGCCTTTGGCCTTGTATTTATGTTTTTTTTATGGATGTTTTTCTGTTTTTGGTAAAGTAAAGCAATCATTTATCCATCCAACTGCCCAGAGTCGCTTTCCTGGTGCGTGGCTTTGCTGTATATTGGGGAGCCCACCCTGTACACGACTTACAGTTTCACTTTGCTTACAACAGGTTTCTCATCAGGCATTAATATTGTGGTACATATCAGCTCTTTCATTAGGCCTGAAGGCAAAGTCACACCAGCTACGAAAGAGGATGAGGGTTTGGCGCTATGCTGTCCCCTGGCTATCCAACCTTAAAGGTCCATGTGTAATGCTCTGGCTAGGGCATCTTGCATGGCTATGCTACTTTCCCGAGCTAACATGTTCCCGCAGTGTCAGTGGCCATCAGCGACCATCGACTCCAATGCTGTGTGCACTTTTCACAGTCACAAGCTTAACAGGGGGGTGCTCTCTGGTACCTCAATTCACCGTAATAAAGCTGTAATGCTGCTACTGTGCCGCCCCCGTGCCAGCAGCCGGCGCTGCTCGGATCCGGATCTTCTGTGGGTGGCTCAAGGGTCTCCGGATCTGGGGGTCTCGCGGACACGCCGAATAAATGGGCGGACGTAGATGTGCGGGCTAGGCCGTAATAAGTTCGTGACGCCACCCACGGTGTGTGGTGAGGTGGGACACCACCGCTGCTGTTACAGGGCGCCCGGGGGAGATGTTGTGCAGCAAGTTGTTAACCCATCCGTGGGTAGGGATGGTGGCCCCAGGACCCGGTGGCTTGGTGCAGGGGATGGCGACCGCAGGGGGTGCTGGTGTACTCACTGTTAGTAAAACACACAAGTCTTTGGTAAACCAAGGTGATGGTGGCTGGTGCCACGGCCGGTTACGTTCTGGTCCCCCACCCAGCTGGTGGTCTCTATCCTTTTCCTGCACTGTTTGTGTAAGGTGGACTTACCTAGTGTGAAACTTCAGGAGTCTGCTCCCGGCTGGATGTTGCCTAAGGAGCCGTGCCCGCAGATGCTGGCCCGAGGGATCTATGGGCCCTGGTGGTGACCTCTTATCCCTAATCGGTGGGCTGTTGTCTTCTATGAGGGACTTTGGGTGGGACAGGACCTATAATCCTGGCCTCAATCGGTTAATTAACCAGTCTGCTTGATTCCGGTTTCTGGCTTCCGGGTCCGAGTACCCCCCTTTGTGCTACGGTTTCCGGGTCGGTTCCCCGGATCGGTACCGGCGGGCTACAACCCTGTCCCGGTCCACCTCGGTTCCGCCGAGCCGTCTTCCCGTCTCCTGCTGACGGAGACCATCGTCCCTCCTAGCCAGTGGCACCAGGACCAGTGACATCTAGTGGTGACTCGTAGCACGGCACTCAATGACACACATGGGGATTTTAACTAACTTACTAACAATATACACAGAAATACACATTACACATTCTTATAATAGCAAGGACATCTTTAGGCGGTTGCAGGTCATAGTGAACTCTATTACACTGTCTCGAATGTGTTGCGACGACAGAATACCTCTGGGGGATCAGGAGGTCTCAATGCTTAATTGATTGCAGGTCCTCTTTGGAGCCCACTTGACTATTATCCTATATTGGAGTGGATTTACTTTCATTTAATGCTGAAGGGGTTAAGGATCCTTTCCCTTCTGGATGAGATTACTCATAGCCCACTCCTGACATCACTCCATGCCGGTTATAGATCCTCTATATATGTATATATATTAGTTCTGCTACACTTGTTGTTCAGCTTATGTCCTTCTTCACATTTGTTCCTTACTGTCAAATTGTGGGATATGACCTCATTGAGGGGAGTGGTAAATGTTTTTAACTGTTTGTGCATAGCGTTTGGACATGTTACGATTAAGGCTTTACGCTGAAACACGCTAAGGTGCTATCCTGCTCCCTGATATATCATTTTAAAATGGATAAAGAAGAAAGGAATTTTTATCAAATAGGATTTTAGCCATCCAATTTTTTTTTTCTTGTAGTTCTATGTTACCCAGCCGACGGGGCGGGACTGCATCCAAACTGGTTAGTGGACTGGAATTATATTCTCACGGTGAGCGTATTTATATATTTTCTGTACACTTTATAGAGCCTCTATACTGACCACTTTGGTTTTTGAAGAAGCTGAGGTGTTGTTTCTGTTGCAGCTGAGAAGCTTCTATCTGGAGTAGCCGAGGAGTGCTATATGTTATGTCTTTCCCCGCTTGTCTTACCTTCTTCATGTTGTCTTACTGCAGAAGCGAGACCAGTGCCTACACACCAGCCAGGGTGAGTTCAGGGTCAACAAGGGCCTAGGCACGTTAAAGAACATTGGGGAAAAGGACCCATCTAGAGATGTTAGGGAGTGCAGGAATCAGACTCATGTGAGTGTTGGTAGGTGACCCTGCTTCCCTCTCGCTATCACCAGGGCCGTCTTTTGTACCTCTTCCCTGGTTTTCCCCTTTCCTGTTGCGCAGCTTGCCGGATGTTCTCTCCCCTTTGGCGTGACATTTGCCACTTGGCAAGAAGTAAAATGGTTGTCCCATCTAAGACATTTATGGCACATCAAATTTTTGATAATGGCAGGTTTCAAGTACACTCTGCAAATTTTGAGATCTAGCATAGAAATGAACGAAGAAAGTCTCGCTGCCTCTTTATTTCTGATGTTCTCGCGATATCCAGTGAATCTACGGGATATTTTTGGCTGGTTCTCTTGATATCCTATATATGGAAACATCCTGCAAAAAACAAGAACAGCTTCTCATCCATCCAATGGTCTATCATCCATAATCACTTGTCACGGAGCACCATGATGATGCAGAAGACTTTTTAGACATTTTTTTTTTAAAATTCCCAAATCCCTATAAAAGCCAAATAAGGCTTTTTTTTCTCTCACTACCTAAGAAAAAAAAGTCACTCTTTTCTCCAGTCTGAACAACGGAAACTGGACAAAGGGAACATGAAGTAATGGTAAACCAAGTCTCTGAATGCCGCTGTCTTCCGAGGGGAGCACGTCCGGGTCCCGTCCCCTGCAGCACTGCCTGGTGATCTGTGGCCTACCTCCTGGCATCTTAATTTAGATTGTCCTTTGTGGCCCGTCAGCCTGGAGCTTTCCGGGCCCCGCTCCCTGCTGTGGCTAGCAAGAGGAGCTTGCTCTCAGGAACTCACGCTTGGGATTTCAGTGGGCTGCTTTGCTTGGAAAGCCCTATCCCCCTCGTTGCGCTAGTGCCCCCAATCTTCTGAGCTTGGTGGGAACAGTCCATATAGGCCCTGTCCTATGCAGGTTATTTGCTGGGTTGTTTGAAGCCTCTCCCCAACCTAGGGTCCGTGTACCCCGACGTGCCTTCGGTCTCAGCCCGGCTGTTGAACTGTGGCTGCTAGCTATCCTCCAAGATTAGCCCAGCACCCAGTCACAACCTCCCGCGACCGGGTCTCCGACTCCTCCGGGTCCAGAACACCGTCTGTGACCTAGGATACTTTTCCTCTGGGAGCTCCAACTCCTAGCTTCCTCAAGCTCCTCACAGCTCGAGGGCTACCACTGAACTGACTTGTCACCTCCCACCTCCCTGCCTGACCCCTAGGTGGGAGGCCTTATTCTAGTTTAAGTAGCCCACTGGTGTGCCAGGGTGTGGTGCAAGGTGTCACTAGGATTTGTAAATGCTGGTGGAGGCAGTACTGCAAGATGGGGTCCCAGAACCATGGGGGTTGAGTCCTGCACTGGAGATAAAGGACGTGTAGTACCCTGTGACGACCTGAGTAGTCCAGGGGTGTCACAAAAATATGAGACTGTGAAGTTAGAGTCAGGAGACCCGCAGCCACTACATGTATCATGGACCGCACTCAGATTTTGTTGTACAGATGTATAACTGAGGGAACCGATGGGTTGAGGTCTTTGTCAACCTCACTAAACACTATAGAAGACACAAGGCGGACACACAGGGGAAAAGCACAAACTACTTATCTACAGATGAGTCAGGTAGAAGTTCAGCAGAGCTTTTAGCAATGATACCACAGAGGAGTACAAGCCACCTGCTTGCAACCTCAGCTTGAAGGAACTGAAAATATCACCAGCACCAGTCCAAAAGGAAGGGAGTATTTAAGCACCAAGAGAATACAGATGATCAGCAGGTGGGTGGAAGTCGAGCTCCTGCTGGGTCCAAAGGGAGAGAAATGAATCCAGCAGGAAAGCTACCTATACCAATGTATACTGACAGTGTCGCGGGTGGAGGAGACGCGCTCACCACGCTCGGGTCCGGGGCTTCTGCTGCTGCTGCTCGGTGGCTCGAGCGGTGGACCGGACCCAGGGACTCGAGCGGCGCTCCTTGCCCGTGAGTGAAAAGGGGTGGTTTGGTTAGGGAGATTGTTCGTGATGCCACCCACGGGACGTGGTGATGATGACACCACCGCTGCTGGTAACGGGGATCCCGGGAGAGATGGTAGGGTGCAGCTGGGATGTTGTCCCCTCCGTGGGTAGGGGGTTGGCGATCCCGGGGCCCGGTGGTGTAACGGGGAGGCCAGATGGCTGAGGTGCAGGGACTGCGCGGCGCGGTGCCAGACGGCACTGGTGTACTCACTCAGACAATCACTGACAAAGTCTCTGGTAAACCAAAATGGCCGGATGGACGGGTCCCGCAGCCGGCTGCAGTGTTGATGTTGTGCTCTCCCCGGACGGCTGATGGTGGCTGTCTTTCCCTGCACCTTTTAGAAATGTTCTGACTCCTCTGGTTGCCCACCGGTAGTCCGCTCCCCGGCGTATAGGTGCCGTAGGAACCCGTTTTGCCCGCAGGCGCTGGCCCTTGGATCTCTAGCCTGTGGCGGTAGCTGTATATCCTCTCTGGGTGTATGGTTGCCTTCAATTGGGACTTGGTTGTTAGGGAACCCCGGGGGTTCCTGTCACATTCGGATTTGACTATTGACGGCGGCTCCAAACCTGGTCGGGGTCCGATGGCCCTGCCTGTGTGCTTAGCTTCACTCCGTTCCCCGGTCCGGTACCGGCGGGCTGATGCCCGACCCCAGTCCTTACGGCTCTGCAGAGTTCCACCAACTCCTGCAGACGGCCACCACCGTCTGCCAACGTTGCTGTCAGTGCCTGGGCTCCTACCCAGACACCTCAAGTGTTTACTCCTCTCACTTTCACCTCCAAAAATGATCTCCCTCTTTTCCCGCCGCCAGGCCTGTGAACTCCTCGGTGGGTGGGGCCAACCGCCTGGCTCCGCCCCACCTGGTGTGGACATCAGACCCTGGAGGGAGGCAACAAGGGTTTTTGTCTGACTGTTGTAACTGCCTAGGGTGGGGGTGTGTGTGTCGGTATGTATGTGACTACCTGGCTAGTCCAGGGCGTCACAACAGCAGGAACAATAGAAAGTTAGGGAGCATTCTGCACAATCAGACGCTGTGACCGTCTATGGCCAGAAACCACATGACTGTCTGTCACGCGTGAGACATCTGTGACACCTGTACATTAAGCCGAAATGTCAATGTGTGCATGTGCTGCCTCTGGCGCCATTTTCCTGAGGACAGATTGTAGAATCACACTGCATACAGTCTTCAATAGAATAGTGTTGTGGTGGCGCAAGCGCAGATCGAGATTTTGACTTAATGAAGAGATCATTGAGATGAAATCTTGATCTGCGCGTAAGGCTCCATTTTATTGAAGACCTGAAGACCAGCCACAGAATCACATTGCACATGCGCCACAAACCACAATAATGGAATTTCAAACAGGACGCAACGCAGGTTACTAAATAATCAGTGGTCTGGAAAAGAAACAGAGGAGGCAGGTGGGGAACAGAGAAGAAGACAACCCTACCTCAAGGCCTGTCCTGATCTACACCAATGCACAAAAGACATTTTTAGATGAAAAATTTAGATGAAGAATATTCAACAACCACAGATCGGATTCCTTCACTGCAGGTATGTATTTTATCAGCATCACAGCGACATTATGACCATGGCTTTATTTTATAATGCTAAATCCTGCTGACATGATGGAGACATACTGAGCAGGCAGTAACATGCCTGACTAAACCTCTGAGCTCAAAGCAGTGGTCAAATCTATGTTGACTAATCCCCTCTCACCAGGAGATCAATACATCTGAGATCCCACAGACTCCTTATTGCTACTGGCTATAATTTGGCTAAATACCGGTTACACTGGGCATGGGGAATTACCAAGTGAACAGCGAAAGTGAAAGGAAACCCTGTGTCAAGGGAGGGGGAAGATGGTGACTCCTTACCAAACCTACAGCACAGCCAAAGTGATCTTGGGGTTCTTCTTTACCTCTCTCACCAAGGCTCTTCGCTCAGTTTGGCTGGACATCCAGGTCTAGGAAGAGTTCTGGTGGTCCCAAACCTCTTCCATTTAAGTATTATGGAGGCCACTGTGCTCTTAGGAACCTTGAGCACTGCAGAAATTTTTTTGTAACCTTGGCCAGATCTGTGCCTTGCCACAATTCTGTCTCTGAGCTCCTTGGCCAGTTCCTTTTGACCTCATGATTCTCATTTAGTGTGACATGCAGTGTGAGCTGTGAGGTCTTATATAGACAGGTGTGCGCCTTTCCGAATCAAGTCCTATCAGTTTAATTACACACAGCTGGACTCCAATGAAGGAGTAGATCTATCTCAAGAAGAATCACAAAGAAATGGACAGCTGGGACTTAAGTATGAGTGTCTGAATATTTATGATCATATGATATTTCAGTTTTTCTTCTTTAATAAATTTGCAAGAGTTTCTACATTTCTGGGGGGTTTTCTGTCAAGATGGGGGATGGGGTGCAGAGTGTACATTAATGAGAAAACTAATGCACTTTTTTGAATTTACCAAATGGCTGCAATGAAACAAAGAGTGAAAACTTTAAAGGGGTATGAATACTTTCCGTACCCACTGTATATGGAGTTGATGCCAGCTGGGAATTGACAGCTGGCATCAAGCCCTGGTATTAGTAATGGGTTAGCGTCTAGCAGTCACCCCATTACTAATCCAGTAGATGGAAATAGAACACCCCCGTTCACCAATTCATTTAAAATTTTAGCAAAAAAAAGGTTCGTCATAATCCATAGCGATGTCACACGACGTTCCCCAAAAGCGAACCTGAAAGACATAAAAAGTAAAAATTATTACAGGAATAAAGACAAGAGTCACCCTCATTCACCAATTTATTCTCCTGTCATATCACAATCTGGTCATCTGGAATCATATCGAGGTCCCACGACGTTCCCAGACAGAACGTTCCCTATAAGCTGGGACCATAGCCACTGCCGACTCTTACACTGTGCTGTGCAAGAACCACGGCTGTGAACTGCTTCTGTACCTGTGCTGGATATGAAAATTAAGTGGGACCAGGCACACGGACATTACACACGCACACAGGCACGGACACATGGATGACCCCACAGATGTCCAACACGTGCGTTTTTTTACATGGATGTGTGAAGGAGGCCAAAGCCAGCGTGCAGCCCTGTCCTTCAGGGCCGATCAAAACTAGATATTCCCGTTCTCAGCAGAGACAATATTTACACAATTGTTATTCTGAAACTCAATACCATCATAACAATCAAAACAAATCCAAAAATGTGGCCCTTGTGAGACCTCAAAGTCACAGTTTCCAAATAGTTTTCTTACTGACGGCACTCCCAAATAATTGCTATATCAAAAAATATAAATAGTACATGTAATAAGAAAAAGTCAATTTCACTGGTTCAAATTTTGAAAAAATAGAAATCGGAGCTTGAATTTACCAAATAAACAGCAAAATTAATTTCCAAAGATCCACTCGTCTCTAGTTTCAGCTTTTCCATTTCATCTGACAAATGTGACGGCTCGATACTGCATGAAACGCGAGCTTGAATACTACATCTGGGTTTAATTTAGGCTCTGTTCACACTTGATTTTCCATTTATCATGAAAAACACCACACAGTGCCACATCTATTGTGCTCTGAAAAGGACTGAATTCCAACACACCCTAATAACTTACAATGGGATCTTGTGACATCTGCCCAGGACAACAGACACAGGGTAATAGTAACCGACAGACTAGAGGCTAGCCACCCACTCAGCAGGATCCCAAGAACCCCGAAAACCTGTACAGGGATCTGGAATTACAACAAGGTCCAGGAGATCGCAGCCTGTGGAAGGCTGCAATCCAGGAAAGAGTAGTCATCAGGCAGGGTCAAAACCAGGAGGTACAAAGGGACAAAATCAGCAGGCAAGAGAGTAGTCAGGAAATCAGGCAGAGGTCAAAACCGGAGATGGCAGCAAAGTACAAAACACGGCAGGCAGGAGAGTAGTCAGTACAGACAGGGGTCAAAAAACAGGCATCAAAGTTCAAGAGCAGGGTGTGAACCAGAGGCACAGCAGTATACTGCAAGACTATATCCGGCAGTGACCAGCAGACAGGAGGGGGAATAAGAAGGGTGTGGTGCTTTCCCACTGGCTGTAACTGAATGGTGGTAACTTCAGCTAGAAGATACATGCCACCACAGTCAGCCAGTGGTATTGCAAGTCCCAGGGAAACCCAGCTAAGTGGAAGGGCAGAGCCTGTGCCCACTAGAACCACTGGTATTGAGTCCTCCGTATCACCAGCATTGCCCACGGTGGGATATGACAGTGCCTGGTGATCGACGCAGAAGTCGCAGGAGCGGACTCTGGTGTGGACATGACAGATCTGTCAGGTTCCGCTGTATTTATGGACTTGTCGTAACCATCTGACCTTTACGGCTGGTTATAGAGATTGGGCTACTTGGATAAGACATCCCTTTTAATCCTGTAAGGGAGAAAAATTTGGGGTTCTTCAGGATCAAGTAAAATTATCCATCAAAGAAATCTCAGATCGCTCCTGTTAATCCCTTAGATACCACAGTCAGACATTGACAGAGGCATTTAGGTGGGAGATACTTCTTTTCTTGCTCTTGCTGACCTAGAAATTGCAAAAATGGTTACATCATGTGTTTTTATCCTTTGTTGGACAACAGTATGTTTATAGCTGATAATTGGCAAACACAAATTTTAATGAACCGCTTGTTCCTAATTATCATCTCATCTAAACAGTCTTTTAGGCAAAGGAAACCTCTCTAACAGCAGAATGGGAAGGTCACAGCTTGACTTTTGGACGGCCTTACTAGGGTTTGGAAATGTCGGGCGTGCTTTTCTTATAATCTTCCTCATCCCAGGGCGTTCTCTGACTTCCACTTCAATATTCCATAAAAAGAAATTAAGAGATTCTAGAGTAACAAATATTTTGAAAGGTTTAACAAGACCCGGGTGGTAACTTGGACATTGAAATCAATTAAGTCGAAGAGCCAAATGGCTCGCAACGCTGACATTAGGAGAAACAGGAGCCAGCAAGATTAATCATTAGTGAAAGTCTGGCCCAGGAATAACTGATTATTGCACAAAAGTCACCAAAGTAAGACAGTTTTCTGTGCAGCAGCAGTCTGGATGTGTAATTTGGAGCCCCCCTATAACAGCAGTCTGGATGTGTAGTCTGGAACCCCCCTATAACAGCAGTCTAGATGTGTAGCCTGGAGCCCCCTATAACAGCAGTCTAGATGTGTAATCTGGAGCCCCCTATAACAGCAGTCTGGATGTATAGTCTGGGGCCCCCTATAACATCAGTCTGGATGTGTAATCTGGAGCCCCCTATAACAGCAGTCTGGATGTGTATTCTGGAGCCCCCTATAACAGCAGTCTGGATGTATAGTCTGGAGCCCCCTATAACAGCAGTCTGGATGTATAGTCTGGAGCCCACCTATAACAGCAGTCTGGATGTATAGTCTGGAGCCCCCTATAAGAGCAGTCTGGATGTATAGTCTGGAGCCCCCTATAACAGCAGTCTGGATGTATAGTCTGGGGCCCCCTATAACAGCAGTCTGGATGTGTAGTCTACTCAGGAGAGTTTGTACAAAGTTATGGAAATGCCCTCTAAATGAACCTTTATTCTATAGAATTGTACATTTTTCACAACCTCTTCAACAGTTGTTATCTGCGGTTATGAGCCGAGCTCTAGAGAAACATTCGTGACGATGATTATCTTTCTCTCGCAGCCACTATTTCACCAAAAGACTCACAGATCAATATTAAAAGTAGACGGAAATACAATCGGGAGCCAAGATCTAAGGAAGTCTTATCGCAGTTCTGTCGTAAGATGGACAAAACAGCTACAGATGGAGACATACAGTACAGATCAAAAGTTTGGACACAACGTCTCATTCAAAGAGTTTACTTTATTTTAATGACTCTGAAAATTGTAGATTCACATTGAAGGCATCAAAACTATGAATTACCACATGTGGAATGAAATACTTAACAAAAAAAGTGTGAAACAACTGAAAATGTCTTATATTCTAGGTTCTTCAAATTAGCCACCTTTTGCTTTGATTACTGCTTTGCACACTCTTGGCATTCTCTTGATGAGCTTCAAGAGGCAGTCACTGGAAATGGTCTTCCAACAGTCTTGAAGGAGTTCCCAAAGATGCTTAGACCTTGTTGGCTCTTTTGCCTTCACTCTGCGGTCCAGCTCACCCCAAACCATCTTGATTGGGTTCAGGTCTGGTGACTGCGGAGGCCAGGTCATCTGGCATAGCACCCCATCACTCTACTTCTTAGTCAAATAGCCCTTACACAGCCTGGAGGTGTGTTTGGGGTCATTGTCCTGTTGAAAAATAACTGATGGTCTAACTATGGAATAGCATGCCTCTGCAAGATGCTGTGGTAGCCATGCTGGTTCAGTATGCCTTGAATTTTGAATAAATCCCCAACAGTGACACCAGCAAAGCACCCCCACACCATCAAACCTCCTCCTCCATGCTTCACGGTGGGAACCAGGCATGCAGAGTCCATCCGTTCACCATTTCTGCGTCGCACAAAGAGACGGTGGTAGGATCCAAAGATCTCAAATTTGGAATCATCAGACCAAAGCACAGATTTCACTGTTCTAATGTCCATTCCTTGTGTTCTTTATCCCAAACAAGTCTCTTCTGCTTGTTGCCTGTCCTTAGCAGTGGTTTCCTAGCAGCTATTTTACCATGAAGGCTGCTGCACAAAGTCTGCTCTTAACAGTTGTTCTATAGATGTGTCTGCTGTTAGAACTCTGTGTGGCATTGACCTGGTCTCTAATCTGAGCTGCTGTTAACCTGCGATTTCTGAGACTGGTGACTCTGATAAACTTATCCTCCGCAGCAGAGGTGACTCTTGGTCTTCCTTTCCTGAGGCAGTCGTCATGTGAGCCAGTTTCTTTGTAGCGTTTGATGGTTTTTGCCACTGCACTTGGGGACACTTTCAAAGTTTTCCCAATTTTTCGGACTGACTGACCTTCATTTCTTAAAGTAATGATGGCCACTCATTTTTCTTTACCTAGCTGCTTATTTCTTGTCATAATACAAATTCTAATAGTCTATTCAGTAGGACTATCAGCTGTGTATCCACAAGACTTCTGCACAACACAACTGATGGTCCCAACCCCATCTATAAGGCAAGAAATCCCACTTATGAAACCTGACAGGGCACACCTGTGAAGTGAAGACCATTTCCGGTGACTACCTCTTGAAGCTCATCAAGAGAATGCCAAGAGTGTGCAAAGCAGTCATCAAAGCAAAAGAACCTAGAATATAAGACATATTTTCAGTTGTTTCACACTTTTTTGTTAAGTCTTTCATTCCACATGTGATAATTCATAGTTTTGATGCCTTCAATGTGAATCTACAATTTTCAGAGTCATGAAAATAAAGAAAACTCTTTGAATGAGAAGGTGCGTCCAAACGTTTGGTCTGTACTGTAAGCATTTGACTTCTGGGATCCCAATGTGTCGTGAGAAATATCGCTTTTCTCACACATGGGACCTGGTTTTGAATGTTAAGGTTTCAGTTTTTCAGTATTTTCCATAGGAACCTGAATTATGATTAAGTGTGTCATTACCTTAATAGATAGTTGACATTCCTCACTAAGCCGGTTGCTAGGAGAATATCTTGGTGGGTGGAATCTTTGGGTTCCAGAACACTGCAGCAGTGTTAATTTTTTCCTTCAGAGTTGGAAATCTTGTAAGGGAACTCTACTCTCGTTTCTATCGGTCTAAGTGGGGACGGACTGATCGTAAGAAAACTAGGATACCCTGAGGAGTAGCACCGAAGAGGCAGATGGAATTCACTGGTCTACACAGCACCCTAAGCCTAAAAGAAGCCCTAAGCAGTTGGCGTAGAAGTACGGGCCTAGAGGTTGGTGCACCATACGAAAGATGGGAATACAGGAATTCTACAACAACATGAAGATTAGAGGGAACAGCAACTTAGAGGTCTGCTGGGAAACATCACACTAATGGGATAAAGGAAAACTCTGTCATGTCAGCTTGGACAACAGGATAGTGTCACGGGTGTGTCGCGAGTTACAGACAGTCCTGTGGTTTCTGGCTATAGAAGGTTACAGCGTTTGGCTGAGCAAAATGGTCCCTGACTTTCTCTTGTTCCTGCTGTTAGTATTCATTGTACTCGGTAGCTTTCCTGATGGGTTTTCATCTTTTCCCCTTTAGAATTCAGCATAGCCCTCCTTCCATCTAGCTGCTGATCATCCGTATTCTCTTGGTGCTTAAATACTCCCATCTTTCCTGGACGGGTGCTGGTGATATTTTCAGTTCATTCAAGCTTTGGTTGAAAGCAGGTGGCTTGTACTCATCTGTGGTATCGTTGCTGAAACTTTGCAGAACTTCTACCTGAGTCATCTGTAGATAAAGTAGTTCATGCATTTTCCCCTGTTGTCTCCTCCTTGTGTTGTCTATAGTGTATAGTGGGGTTGACGAAGAGCTCATCCCACCAGTTCCATATTTAGGGTCCAGCACTAGGGATACCTAGGGTCAGGTATCCGGCTCGGTGCAGAATCTATCTAGGGTGGTTAGGGACCCCAAGGACAAGCAGTAGGTTAGGTCAGGGGTCACCATCTCGCCCTTCCCTTTCGCCATTTGCTTTGTACTTCCCCGTACTTAACCTGACAGATTGGATCAGATTCGCACTTGCTGAGTATTGCACCTCATATGTGATTGTTTTCCCTGCATCCGTAACTATTTGCCTGTTTTTGGAGCTGTTTTTTAACATGTTATATCAATCAAGGCTGTGAACCTTTTGACCGCTGTGCAAGTAAAAGTCCATCTGTTTTACTGCTGAATTGTCTTCTGGCACTCTTATTTTTCTTCACTAACACCTATCATGGAGTAGCCCTGCTAGTGCTAACATCTAGCTACAGGGAAAACAGTAATGCCTGTGTTAATGTTGCAGGCGGGGAGGAGGGTGTCAGCACACTACGCTCACCCCTTCTGCTCGGGTCCGGCGGCCGCTGCTCAGTGGTGGCTCGAGCTGTAGGCCGGATCCCGGGGGTTTCTCGAGCGGCACTCCTCGCCCGTGAGTGAAAGGGGTTTGTTGGGTGTGGGGATTGTTTATAGTCCGTGACGCCACCCACGGTTGTGGTGATTTCACCACCGCTGCTCAATACGGGGGTCCCGGGGATGGTGATGCGGAGCAGCCAGGTGTTGTGTTGCCCCTCCGTGGGTAGGGGTCGTGATCCCGGGGCCCGGTGACGGTTTGGGAGGTGCAGGGCCTGGTGGGCGCAGGGACGCGGGGGCAGCGCTGTGCCTTGCGGCACTGTGGTACTCACTCAGCCTGAGACGATGACACAGTTTGTACGGTAAACCAAACGGCTGGTAAGACGGTCCCACGGACGGCTGCAATTGCTCTCCCAGTAGGTGACGGTGATGTCCCTCTTCCTTGCACCTTGTGTACTAGTTGGTTGCGATGGGTCCCCACCGGTAACCCGCTCCCCAGCTTCAAGCTGGGCCGGAGGAGCACTACACTTTGCCCGCAGGCGCTGGCCCTCAGAGACTGGTGCCCTGGCGGTGGCGGTGTCTCTGTTGTACAGGTTGGGCTGTTGCCTTCACTCGGGTCTTGGTTGTTGGGGGATCTACGTCTCCTTCACTGACGGATTCGGCAATGTACGGCGACTCCAAGCCTTGCCGGGGTCCGAGAGGCCCCTGCCCTGGTGCTGACTGTCCTTCGGAACACTGCTCCAGACCACCGGGCACACAGCCTACGGGGTCCTTCCAGGAACTTCCAAACGGTCCCCCTCCAGACAGTCACCGCCGTTGCTGACCTTGCTGACCTGCCCTGCACTTAGCTGGACTCTTCAGGCTTTTCTCTCTGTCACCACTCTTGCTTTCCTCCGTTTCTCCTTTACTTTCCTCACTTTCACTTAGTTGTTTACTCCATTCTAGCTCTCAGCTAGACTTCACTCTTGCCCTGCCCGGGGCTAATCTGCCTGGTACTTCCCGCCTCCAGAGCTGTGATCTCCTCGGTGGGCGGAGCCAACCGCCTGGCCCACCCCCTGGTGTGAATCATCAGCCTCTGGAGGAAGGCAACAAGGATTTTTGGTTCAGCTTAGATGTGCCTACCTGGGATGTAGGGTGTGGTGGTGTGTGACCTGTGTCCCCTGGCTTGCCCAGGGCGACACATTAACCCACCACCAGCTGTGACAATCTGTAGAGGATCAGACCCATGCCTGGGGTCCACTGCTCACCAGATGTCTCACTACCGTGGTCTACATTTCTTTCTTGCGTGGCACTGGGTCCAGGGCAGTGTAGTAACCATGGCTGGGCGCTGCATTTTCTGTGCCCTGGCAAACTACAAAAATAGTGTTGTGTACTTGTAAGTGTGGAGTTGTGGCATTGGAATTAGTGATGTGACGGAAGGTGCGGACGTCGGGACATAAGGGCTTCGCACTCCTTTGCCAGAGAGAGCCAGTGCTTGTAAACAGCTTTGGGTGGGGTGTGCCCACACTTACTGTCTTCTTTAGGGCAGCATCCACCACCCTGCAGCTGGTCAATGTAGTAGTCGTAGCAGAGAGACACTGGACACTGGAGAACTCTGGGCAAAACAACAGTAAATGGTTTATTAGATCTTCCACCTTCACGACAGACACGGCCACACTTATTCGGTCCTGCTGCTGCTTTCTTCTGGGGAACTCAGTCTCGGCCTATACCACTATCTGGGACATAGTCCTCAAGATGATGGACATATGCCTCCTAATTCCCCTTTTTTATTCTTCGACTAACCATGGTCCTCTCCACTGCCTCAGATGGCTTCTAGTCAATCAACTTCCTTTTGCCCATCCAAGGCCCTCTACCCCGACAACCATCAAGTCGCTGGATTTTTCCAAACCCGTCTTGAGGTGAGCCGTAGGCTCCAGACCCTTGGAGGATACCTTCAGATTCCCAATGGGCCCAAGTTACAAGGCCATGTCTTCACTCCAGGAACACCACTGCAGTACTGGTGCCTTCCAAGCTTGTCTCTCTAACCAACCCTGGGGCCATCTGTCACTCCTCCCAACTCTACTCTAACCTCCCTCTATACTAGGAAGTGTCTAATACTGCTACATCTGTACAACCTTAATACATAATACATTAAGCTAGTTTACACTGGGATAAAGCACATAAACCATCATAAAACACAGTAAGAGTGGGGGTAATGTGACCAACCCCTACAGTTGAGTGAGTGCTCATTACTCGAATCAACCAAATCGGAATGATCGAGTGTTCGTCTTGAGTAACAAGTATAATGGAAGTCAATAGGAAATTTGAGCATTTTTCCAGACGAGACATAGAAGGGGGACTGTTATTCAATTTTAGAATAAAAAACAAACAAAAGCCATCTCACCACCAGCCTTTGGTCCGAAGATTGATCACAATACTTCGCACAGAGACACCCCGGCTCAGCTTATCCATGAAGAAGGCATAGTTTTGTTTGTCGACATGCGTTGGATTTTTCCCTTTCTACGGCTCGGTTGGTGCCAGTGCAGAATATTTTAATGTGTTTATAATAAATTGCTGATTTTATTCTTCCTAACCTGCATGAATTTGCTGGATATTTTTTTGCTATTGTGATTCAGTTTTGATTGTAATTCAGAGTCTGGGTATTTTCTGCCATCCAACCGCCAACCTGTTTGCACTTTTTGGACTTCAGAAGTGGTGACTCACACAGCCCCTGCAAAGTGGGACAGGAAGCTAGGTCTCCTCCATGAGCGTGTTTGTTGTGCTCATGCAACAGGCACAGTTTCACCTGGCCCATGACCTTGGTCCATGCGTGCGCCGTCAGCAGAACATCCACTTCCCATCCCTTACTGAATGACTTGTGCATATTAAATTAAGTATGCAGCTAACAGCGACATTAATGGGGAATAGAATGTAATATATGTTGCCCGAAAAAGGAATTTTGATTTTAGGTTTCAGCAGCAAGAACTGTAAGGAAAGAAACCTTGGGTATATGCCTTTAAAAGTAAACTATACCTTCTTCAACAGCTACCCCTTCACTAATAAAGACTATTTATAAAGCCCATGGATTAAGGGCAAGGACTGTCAAAAATTAGAGGGATGCACTCTGATACACCCTGGAAGACACGTGGAGGAGGGCCTCATAAAAATGCTTCTCCCATTATTAAGGAGGGGGAATCCTAGGCTGGTAAAGCCGATGCACTATGTGCAAGGGCTGCCAAAAATTAGAAGGAAGCACTCAGACCACCCTGGAAGACACGTGGAGGAGGGCTTCAAGAAGCATTTTGCTTACCATTTGGAATGTGTGGGACTCTGACATAGGTAAAGCAGATTTACTAAGGCAAGGGCTGAAAAAGATTCACTTCTGGGGAGTATAAGTATGTGTATATATATATATATATATATATATATATATATATATATATATATACATATATATATATACACACGGTATATGTACAGAATATTTGAGGTAGGCCTCTAAAAATTATGCATTAGGGCATCATACAAACCCTTGATGGATTAAGAGCAAGGGTTGCATCATGACCCTGTAGATATGGTGGAGGAGGAGGACACAAAATAGAAGAAAACAATGACTGTATACCCTTGTTTGGGTAGGAAGCTTTGTATGGGAATACACCACAATAAAAGAAACATTTCAATTTCCGGTACATTATCCGGTGGAGTTGAGAAGTCTTGGCTAATCCACGTTTTATTCATTTTGATGAGTTCGCCTGTCAGCATTTTTTTCAGTTGACAGGTGCATCCACAGCAGGGCAGGCCAGAACCTGGAAGTCGTAAAAGGAAAATTCATGCCACGTGTCCAACTTGGATACCCAATAGCTGCATGGCACAAAGGAATCACGGTGGACAGTGTTATGGTCGTCTTGGTACTCCTTCAGCATCTTTATAAACTTTTCTCTTCTTGTCAGAATATCTCACGCATCAGGGCCTGGGTGCTGGGAGGGTCTAATATAACTGTCCCAGACCTTTGATAGTGTTCCCCTGCCTCTGTTGGTCCTCCTTGGTTGTCCAAAGAACTCTGACCTCTGCTGAGATGGGAATTTTTTGACCAATTCTTCAACTGTAGCCTTCTGGTATTGCACCATTTTAGTAGCCCTCTCTGCTGTAGAAAGGAGAGATGGAAAGTTTTCCTTGTAGCGTAAGTCAAGAAGGGTGCCCAACCACACAAGGGTCATGTGAAAGCTTTCAGTACATAAAGTTGCCGGACTTCCAACAGGCAAGACTTCTCTGACTCCACTGGAAGGACAACTCTTCATCTCCTCCTCCTCCTTCTCCTCTTCAGGCCATCCACGCTGAACAGATGAGAAGAGGGTGTTGGTAGTACCCTCTGTAGCACAGGCAACCATCTCCTGCTCCCCTTCAGCTTTCTCCTCCTCATTATCACCTCATCCACACTGAGAAGATGAGATAAGGCATGATTGGGTAGTATCACCCTGTGTACTTTCTTACTCATCTCCACATGGTCCGCACGCAAAGCTTGCACTTTAATTGTGAGCAGTGAGTATTTGAGTAGACACAGAGGTGGGATGGTTACGCTGATTACGGCATCATTGCCGCTCACCATCTTGGTTGATTCCTCAAAATTATTGGGAACTGCAAAGATGTCAGACACCTATGACCACTCGTCGGTTCTTATGTGTGGAGGCTGACCAGGATACTGATGGGCATGTTGTAGCTGGTAATCTACTACGGCCCTCTGCTGCTCACACAGCCTTGCCAACATGTGTAATGTTGAGTTCCAGTGCGTGATCAGCTCGCAAACGAGTCGGTGAGCTGGCACTTGCAAGCGCTGCTGCAGCACAGCCAGACCGGCGGCAGCTGTAAGTGCCCTGGTTGTGAAGAGTAGGGCAGCCATTAAAAATTTGGTAGCAGCACCACATTCCACACTCCACTCACTTAACCCTTTCCTGGCACTTCCGAACTGGTGAGGATAGAGTGATACATACAACACAATTACTGGATAATACCTTGGCAACTTTATTGTAACGGATCAAATGCCAGCAGCTGACATTGGCATGCCGGTCATTGGCATCACATGGCAGTGACGTCAGGCATCGCCATAGCAGGCATGCAGATGTCAGTTGCTGGCCATTGTGCCAGCTATGGAGGAAGATGTTGTTTTTTGGATTTTTTATGTGTTTTAGAGGCAGAATTGGGAACATACATAATATACCAGGAAGTGGACCAGGATGGGGGACATATTTACCAGGATAGGGGCTCAGGATGGGGAATATATTCCAGCATGGGGGACATATACACTATATATCAGGATGCGGCCTAGGATGGAGGACAAATATAACAGGAAGAAGGACAAATATACTAGGATGGGGGATATATATACCAGGATGAGGTTCATATTTACCAGGAAGTGGCTCAGGATGGAGACATATGTACTAGGAAGGGAGACATATATACTAGGATGGAGGTTATATTTACCAAGAAGGGGCCCAGGATGGGAGCCATATATACCAGGATGTGGTACATATATGCTAGGATTGGGCCTATAATGGGGGACATATATACCAGGATGTGGCCTAGGATGGGGGCCATTTTTACAAGGATGGGGGACATATTTATCAGGAAGGAGCCCAGAATGGTGGACATATATACCAGGATGGAAGATATATTTACCAGGAAGGGGGGTATATATACCAGGATGGTAGACATGTTTACCAAGAAGGGGTTATGAGGGCCATTACTACATATTGAAGCGGGGGGCACTCTTTTTAAATAATTCAGAACACTATAAGAGCACATACATCTGACCAACATAGCAGGAGGTGAGGGGCAGGTCAAAATTTTGGACCAGGGCCAATCAGACTCTAGTACTTATGTGCTAGATCTTAAGGTGATCTACAGATCTAGGTAATATGCCTCTACACCGAGTGAGAGAGCTTGAAATGAACTACGCTCTGTCCTATAACAGAGAAAAAGCCCCATGGACAAACAGAAATCATTCCCATCTATGTGGATCCACACAGAGAGAAGGAGCCTATAAGGTATAATCTTATACTCAATCTCCAGCAGCTTCATCTTCTCTCACTGCTGCTCCTGTCAGTATTTGGTGATTTGTGACTTACCGGCAGCTCCAGTATTTCATGGAGTGCGCTAGAGGTCATAACTCAATATAAGTCTATGAGAGCCTCATTGTGGCTATCATAGACTTGCAATGAGCGCTTGTGGCGTAACTTCTGACTTCCGGCCAGTCTGAAGTTACGAGCACAAGATAGAGATGAGGGAGCTGAGCAATACTGAAACCGCATGCAATCGCTGGAGGATAAGTATAATTTTTAATAGCATTAGTGCTGATATACTGTATATATATATATATATATATATATAAATATATATAAAATATTTATCTTATAGGGATTTGGGGGTGGGGTGGGGAAGGGCACTGAATGCATTTCAGCAACATAAATCCTGTGACCTGTTTTTAAGTTCTCGTGATGACACAGAACAAAAAAATGTAACAGAAGTCCCGAGAATGAGTTCAGATCAAGGGGTTTTCTATTTCAGAAAATATTGAGAAATGGAAATGCTATAGTGAGAATGTTTTCTGGAGTTGGGTAAAAGGGGCTTCGTTCTTCTCATTCATCGCCCATGTCTCCTGGGGAGGGTGACAGGATGCGATTAGTCACATCTTCAGTGCGGCAAAGACACATCATACCCAACTCTTAAAACCTCTTTTTGCAAAATTCTAATGTGTCACATTATGACAGCATTTCTTTTATTTTCATCCCTCAGTCATGGCAACTGTTATCTTTGTAGGTTATAATATTTGGGGGGGGTGTCTAAGTTTATTAAAGTTCAGAAACTAGTTCTGTTTTTTTTGCCGAAAGATCTAGTCTGGTGATATACGAGCATCTGATCAGACCTGTCACTCATCCTTCTGCAATTCAAAATTAGAAACCCTCCACATGGTCACACGATCCTGAATCACCGACTGCTTTGAGAATAGGAGAACTGCGGTCTGTGAGGAAGGGGGAGGAGAACCTTAGACGTATGTGTTATAGTAAAGATTACACTGTTCTACGTTCGTTCATTAGTCGTCAGGTTCAGTTGTAAAATCTTAATGATTTTGGCCTCCAGAATTTAAATCTGACAATGAAAAGTTATAGTTGTTTCTATTATATCAAAGAGTTTTCCTCTTACTGCTACATATAATTAATGCATAAAAGTTTCAGTACTTTGAAACATTATTATTTTTGCAGATATAAAGATGCAGAATATTTTTTTTGCCAATTTTATTTATACATTTTATATTTATTTAGAGGAAACTTAGGAACAATTCAAATAACTAAAATCATCTAAAAACAATTCCAAATAAACTGTTGCAGAAAGTTCCTTATAGAATGAGTCGTCTCTTGTCCTCCTTCATCGAGTCATCTCTTACAATTGTCCAGCAGTAATCTGCGAGCATTGATGGATTCTATTATCCTTGATATATTTGTTCCATAGATGCAATATCTTGGTGAAATCTCTCACTGTGCTTGTTGCTCACTGCTCGACAGTTTGGTGGCAAATAGTCTACATGTGAATGTAAGAAATTACTGTATTATCTAGATTATAAAATGCACTTTTCCCCCAAAACTTGGGGGAAAATGGGGGTGCATCTTACAATCTGGATATGGCTTACTGGGGCAGCGGTTGTGGAGTGTGGTCGCAGGAGGCAGGGTCAGCGATACTGAAGGCTCGAAGGAGGGGGTGTCACTGCAATAGTGTGGCTCAGGAGGGTCACAGGACGGAGGGTCAGCAATACTGCGGACACTATTGATCTGCTGGTGAGCTGCGGCCTCCATTGAACTGCTAGACTTCAAGAAAATGGCTGCGGAGGTCAATGTGCGCATGAGCCATTTTCTTAAAGTCCATCACCGTCATCCACTAGCAGATCAATGGCGCCCGTCGCCGCAACACCCCCGAACTCGCAGTATCACCAATCCTCCATTCACTGACCCTCCTGAGCCATGACACCCTTCCTAGGAGCCCACAGCATCGCCAATCATCCGTCCACTGACTCTTCTGAGCCGCGACACCCCCTCCTCCGAGCTTTGAGCATCGCTGACCCTCCGTCCACAGACCCTCCTGAGCAACGACACCTTTCCTCCGAGCCTTTAGCATAGCCGACCCTCTATGCACTGACCCTACTGAGCTGCAGCACCCCTTCCTCCAAGCCTACAGCATTGCCGACTCTCTATTCACTGACCCTTCTCAGCCGCAACACCCCTCGTCTGAGCTCGCAGCATCGCCGACCCTCCGTCCACTGACCTTCTTGAGCCGCGACCCCCTCTGATCCCGCAACATCAGTGACCCTGCGTCCACTGACCCTCCTAACCCGTGACATCCGTTCTCTGAGCCCGCATTGCCAATCCTACGTCCACTGACCCTCCTGACATCCCCTCCTCTGAGTCCGCAGCATGGCCGACCCTGCCTCCTGTGACCCTCCTGAGCTGCTCCACCACCCGTGTGCTAATATAAGACACACTAGGATTATAAGACGGACCCTCATTTTAACATTAAAAATGAATTTATCCTATTTTCCTCCTCTAAATTTGGGGTAAGTCTTATAATCCAGAAAATGAAAAATACGCTAATCTTTAAGGACATATTACAGCCCAGATCCTTATATGTTTTGAGGACATTTTCCACCAACTCTTCATTCTTATCTGCTCTTGACTTTCCAAAAAAATTTGTTACCACTAATGTGAATGCCCTCCATATAGCTACTTCATTGCCCTGTAACAAATTGAGAAACTCCTCATTTTGAAGAAGCCTACGAATCTGAGGTCCAATAAAGACTCCTTTCTTAATGTTTGTTTCACTCAACCTTAGAACTTTATCAATAAGATATTTGAATGCTTTTGCATTTTTATCCATTATCTTTATAAAGTTCTTCATTAGGCCCAACTTGATATGTAGTGGTGGTAACAAAATCTGGAATTTTGGACTCTTCTTTTGTAAACTGCTCCAGGTCTCATATTTCATAGGCGCCTTCTCCTAACAGCAATTTTATGATCTCTCCACAGGTGTCAATGGGATTTAGACCCGGACTCATTGCTTCCACTTCAGAACTCTCCATGGCTTTGTTTCCATCTATTTCTGGGGGCTTTTTGAAGTGTTTGGGATCATTGTGTTGCTGGAAGACCCATGACCTAGGACGCAAACCCAGCTTTCTGACATTGGGCACAACATTGCAATCCAAAATTCTTTGGTAATCTTCAGATTTCATGATGCCTTGCACACAGTCAGCAAGACAGAGGCAGCAAGACAACCTCAAAACATCTTTGGACTTCCACCATATGTGACTGTAGGTGCTGTGCTCTTTTCTTTGTATGCCTCATTCTGTTTTTGGTAAACACTAGAATGATGTGCTTTACCAAAAAGCTCTATTTTGGTCTCATTTGTCTACAAGACGTTTTCCCAGAAGGATTTTGGCTTACTCGCATACATTTTGGCAAACTGTAGTCTAGCATTTTTATGTCTCTGTGTTAGCAGTGGTGTCCTCCTGGGCCACCTCTATTTTATTTCATTCAAATGTTGCTAGATAGTTTGGGCTGCCACTGATGCCCCCTGAGCTGGCAGGATGGCTTGAATTTCTTTGGGACTTGATTCGGGCGGCATATCCACCATCCGGACTATACTGTATTGCAGCCTTTCATCAACATTTCTTTGCCGTCCACGTGCCATGGGTTATAAACGTCTTGATTATATTGCGAGCCATGGACAAAGGAACATCAAGCTCTCCATGCTTAATGTGCCACACACAGACACACAATGCAAATGTTCAACGTCTCCCCTTTTTATCTGGTTTTGGGTGTGATTTTCATATTGCTCACACCTGTTACTTGCCAGAGGTGAGTTTAAATGAGCATCACATACTTGAAACAAAGTTATTTACCCACAATTTTGGAAAGGTGCCAATAATTTTGTCCAGTCCATTTTTGGTGTTTTGTTTGAAATTATGCTCAATTTGCTCTTTTTTTGTGTTGTTGCAAGACACACAAAGGAAATAAACATATTTATTCATTTATATAGCGCTATTAATTCCACAGCGCTTTACATACATCAAGAACACTGTCCCCATTGGGGCTCACAATCTACATTCCCTATCTGTATGTCTTTGGAGTGTGGGAGGAAACCCACGCAAACACGGGGAGAACATACAAACACCTTGCAGATGTTCCTTGGTGGGATTCGAACCCAGGACCCCAGCGCTGCAAGACTGCAGTGCTAACCACTGAGCCACCACAAGACTGCAGTGCTAACCACTGAACCACCACAAGACTGCAGTGCTAACCACTGAGCCACCACAAGACTACAGTGCTAACCACTGAGCCACCACAAGACTGCAGTGCTAACCACTGAACCACCACAAGACTGCAGTGCTAACCACTGAGCCACCACAAGACTGCAGTGCTAACCACTGAGCCACCACAAGACTCCAGTGCTAACCACTGAGCCACCACAAGACTGTGATGCTAACCACTGAGCCACCACAAGACTGAAGTGCTAACCACTGAGCCACCACAAGACAGTGGTGCTAACCACTGAGCCACCACAAGACAGCGGTGCTAACCACTGAGCCACCACAAGACTGCAATGCTAACCATTGAGCCACTACAAGACTGACATGCTAACCACTGAGCCACCACAAGACTACAATGCTAACCACTGAGCCACCACAAGACTAAAATGCTAACCAATGAGCCACCACAAGATTGCAATGCTAACCACTGAGCCACCACAAGACTGCAATGCTAACCATTGAGCCACTACAAGACTGACATGCTAACCACTGAGCCACCACAAGACTAAAATGCTAACCACTGAGCCACCACAAGATTGCAATGCTAACCACTGAGCCACCACAAGATTGCAGTTCACACCTCCTGGCAGTAAACTGCACCAAGACGGCGTCACAAACCGTTGATGCCGATGACACACAGATCTACCTCTCTGGCCCTGACATCACCTCTCTACTAACCAGAATCCCACAATGTCTCTCTGCTATTTCATCCTTCTTCTCTGCACGATTCCTAAAACTTAACATGGACAAAACAGAATTCATTGTCTTTCCTCCTCCTCACTCATCTCCTCCAACAAGCCTTTCCATCAAACTTGATGGTTGCTCACTCTCCCCAGTCTCACAAGCTCGTTGCCTTGGAGTAACCCTCGACTCTGCTCTATCCTTCAAGCCACACATCCAAGCCCTCTTCACCTCATGCCGATTACAACTCAAAAATATCTCCCGGATCCGTGCTTTCCTTAACCAAGATTCAGCAAAAACATTAGTGCATGCCCTCATCATCTCCCGCCTCGACTACTGCAACCTCCTGCTCTCTGGCCTCCCTTCCAACACTCTTGCACCCCTCCAATCTATCCTAAACTCTGCGGCCCGCTTAATCCACCTCTCCCCTCGCTACTCCCCAGCCTCGCCACTCTGCCAATCCCTTCACTGGCTTCCCATCGCCCAAAGACTCCAGTTCAAAACATTAACCATGACCTACAAAGCTACCTACAACCTGTCTCCTCCCTACATTTGTGACCTGGTCTCCCGGTACCTACCTGCACGCAACCTCAGATCCTCACAAGATCTCCTTCTCTGCTCCTCTCTTATCTCCTCTTCCCACAATCGCGTACAAGATTTCTCCCGTGCCTCCCCCATACTCTGGAATGCTCTACCTCAGCACATCAGACTCTCCACTACCGTGGAAAGCTTCAAGAGGAACCTCAAGACCCACCTCTTCCAACAAGCCTACAACCTACAATAGCCCTCAGTCCAGTACACCACTGCCTAACCAGCTCTGTCCTCACTTACTGTACCATCACCCATTCCCTGTAGACTGTGAGCCCTCGTGGGCAGGGTCCTCTCTCCTCCTATAGACTGTGAGCCCTCGCGGGCAGGGTCCTCTCTCCTCCTATACCAGTCTGTTTTGTACTGTTAATGATTGTTGTACGTATACCCTCTTTCACTTGTAAAGCGCCATGGAATAAATGGTGCTATAATAATAAATAATAATAAAATAATAATATTAAAACATGTAATTGCAAGCATTTCCTGGGAGAAGTACTTCATTTTCTGGAACAATTTCAAGGTTGCCCACACTTTCGGCAATGACTGTCTATACAGTATAATGACCTTTGACTAGAGCAGAAATGCGACGTCTCATTCAATTAAAGAACCTACCAGACGTCATTTTCAAACCTGCCAATAATGGAGGAAACATTGTCATTCATCCGGAAGATGTATGAAGTTGAAGCATATTGACAACTTAAAGATATGACCTTTTAGCAGAAATTGACCTTGAATTCTCTTTTATCTTTTATGTCTAAACTTCATATTATTCCTGACATGGCATATCAGCGTGGTCACATCTTCAAAACACTGATTGAAGCCTTGACAGTATGTGAACCAGTGATTCAGACTCTATCATCCTCCCAAGGTTCAGAAGGTCCCAACTTTCCCCCCAGATAGGCAAATCATATCTGGAACTGGAGGTAATAAAATATGTAAATATACAGATGACTAACTGAAACAACGTGTGGAATGTCTATTTTCATACTTACGTGATACTTCAGATTTCCTGTGGAAAGTAAATGACTTGTATATACACTGATGAGCAAAAGGGTAACAATGTTTTGAACTTTGATGTTCGGACTCTGTATCTCACCACCCACTACCTTATTTTATAGAATACAATCATCTTGGCGATCTCATACATACATTTGACTTACAGCTATTTTGAATCTGCATAATTACTCATATGCTAAATAGTTGCAAATCAAATTTATGTATGAGATAGGCAAGATGCTTGTCTAAAAATGAAGGTTTTCTCACGCTCAAAGCTGTTACCCTTTTGCTCATCAGTGTAGATAATGATATGCTACTGGTCACATGTGAGTCATTTTATACTAGCATTCTCCATCATCATATTTTACACATGACAAATATGAATTCTCTTCATGATAATTTGATCATTTAACTTTTTGATTTTGTTCTGCAAAATTTTTTTCACTTTTACTTGCAGCTCCAGGGTACTGCCATGGGTGCAGCTTGCACACCATCCTATGCTAACCTATTGTTTGGGCCGTTGTAGAGGGACCTATTCATGTCAGTGGGGAATCAATGAACCTTGTTGTCCTCGACACGCTACATTGATTACTTGTTCCTAATTTGGCATGGCACAATGTCACAATGTGACTGTAGAAAAGCGAGGGACAAGGGCACTTATGCTGTCCCTCATTCTAGTGGTCCCCAGGCTATCCCTAATCTCAGGGTTACCCTTAATGATGAAGATGCCTGAGTCCAGTGCCTTACTAAGCTCGTGACCAGAACTCATGTGATTCCCCCCTCCCACCAAAGGAAGTGAGCAACTGTATTAGCCCCAGAATCTGGCTGCTGCCTCCTGTGACCCTGCGCAACCGTAATTTGCAGCGCAGAGACCCCACGGGTCTCTGTGTTACAATACATTTCAGCTGGATGTGCACAATAAGAGTATGGGGAGCTGGGGAAAATGTGTGAGGACACAGTATGGGGAGCAGAGAGGGACGTGTGTGGGGACAGTATATGGAGCGGGGGAATGTGTGTGGAGACAGTATGGGGAGCGGGGGGAGTGTGGAAATGTGCGAGCAGACAATATGGGGGCAGCAGGGAAAGAGGGAAGACAGAATGGGGAGAAATGTATGGTTGAAGAAAAGTGTGAAGGGACATTTTGGGATAAAAGTATGAGGGGGCACAGTATACAGATGAGGTAGTGTGGGGGTCAGTCTGGGTTGACAACAGAAATTGCAGGAGAGCCTGTAAAAATAGGGCACTTTTTTGCCTTAAGTGTAAAAAAAAATTAAGGTGTCCATAATTTTTTGAAACTTATACAGATTATTTTTGCTATAAGACTATGCTTACACTTGCGTAAAAAACGGACTAGTGCAATGCGAGGAAAAAAATCTCAAAGCACTCGCAACAATATTTTTCAATGAGCAGATCAGATGTGCGAGTTTTGCCTCAGCTGTATTCGGCCTGAGAAGAAAAATTGCAGCATCCTACGAATGGTCCCGTAAAACGGGGGGGCGATACACACCAATGCAAGTCAATGGGTGTGAGAAAAAAGATCGGACGTCACACAAACCATCCCTACGCCATCCGGTTTTCATGGATACATTACCATTATGTAGCATTGAGCACTGTAAATGGTCCTGTAAACGATTGTTGATTAATAGCTGCTGAGAAAAAACGCATGTCATACAGATGCTAAGTGTGGCACCCCAGTGGTCATGGGAGCCACAGTGGCATCGTTCTCCTCACCAGGGGGCAATGCTATGCCTGGAAGCAGCAGTGAAAATCTCCATGTCAGGTACATTTGCACACAACACTTCCTAACTCAGCCCAGAAGGGGGAGCTCAAGTCCTGTTTGGGACGAGCTTTCCTGTGCATTCTGGGCTGGGGAGGGGGTTAAACACAGCAATAGGAAAAGTGACCTCAGAACACAAGTGGCGAGGAAGTAGAACGGTCGCTGTAAGAGAGCTGCCAGTAAGCTTTCCAGGACCAGACGCAGAGATCAGGACACCGGGGTCCTCGACGGTTAGGTGCTAACTGCTCAGCAATAAAACCCAGAGGGCAGGAGATTCCACATCCCAAGGCAAAGTAGCACCATAGAGCCCGGGGTCGCCGAAATACAAGCGGGCCCCATATCCGGCTCGCGCTGCCCACCTCAAGGGACAAGGCAAAAGACATATAGGAAGACGGATGTTTTGTTGCTTCAGGTCACAGCGACCCACGCACAGAGCGCACTAAGGAAGGCCTCCAACCCACCTGGCAAGGAGAGATTCCCCACTGCTACCCGGCTGACAGGACCACTGTAACTTTGGAACCAAAACAACTGAACAGTAAAAGGTAAAAGAAACTACCGCCCTGTGTTGTCCAGTTGCTGTCGGCATTTTCAGCCCTGCACCCCAGCACACCACCATAGACTGCTACCCCCATCATTCTCCCCTGGGGCCTGGCTCTACCTGAGGGGAGCCAAACCATCTAAGCTGCGACACCATCCGCCCCAGAGGACAGCACCTGCAGTGGCAGCTAATCCTTGGCCGCACACCACAGGTGGCGTCACGAGACAACTACTCCGAACATCCTCAATCCCATCATCCTTGCCTTTTATTGACACCAACTGGGTCACGAAACCGGGCAGGGCTACCCATGACATACCTCGACCCTCACCGGCCCGGTTTTGAAACCGATTTTGCAAGTGTGCTCAAACCATAATTATTAGCGTTTTACAGTTTCCAATGAATGCACTCGATGTCTTCATATCAGAATTATGGGCTGTAGACATGTATCACTTATCATTTTCATGATTTATTATGGTGTTCCAATGCGTCAGTAAAAAACATTGCCTGTGCGGGATTTTTTAATATGCTGTCCAGAAAAAATAAAAAGTCAAGTTGGCAACTCTGGGGTCAGTATACAGACAGGGCAACATGGGAGGGCAGTGTAAGGGCACAGCAAATAAGGACAGTATGCAGAAGAGGTGGAGTGTGGTGAGGATATAGAGTATAGAGATTGTGGAGTATAGGGGAGACACAGTGTGAAGAGGGGCCCAGAATGGAAAGGAGAGGGCAGTGTGGAGAGCATGTACCATAAGAGGGACACTGTGGTAGTCATATTGTCATACTATCCTCGTGGCATGTGCGTTCAGACCACCAGATGTCTGACGCACAACGAAAAACACACAACACAACAAACAGGGTGGACACTGGGAAGTATGAAACTAGTCGAGTCCCGCTCACCAGTATGGCTAACTGAGGGAGCTTGCTCTCAGGGTTCACGCTTGGGATTTTCTGGACCGTGTGAGTGGAAAGTCCTATCCCCCTCGTTGAGCTAGTACCCCGATTTTGGAGCGGGTGGAGAATGGATTTTGAAGGCTCCATCTTCGTTGGGTAAATTGTCAAGACGCCTGAAGCTCCTTCCTGACCTAGGGTCCACGTACCCCATTGTGCCCTGGCCCTTGCCCGGTGATGGCAAAAGGCCGCCGGCTGTCCTACTCGACAGTCCGTGCCCCTTGTCACGATCCCCTGCGACCGGGGTCCAGCTCCTACCAGGTCCAGATCAATGTCTGCCACCTAGTAGTCTCAAGGAGCCCAGCACCTGACCTCTCCTCTCGAGAGTCACCAGTCAACTGTCTGTCTCCTGACACTCCTGACCCTCCCTTAACCAACCCCCCACTTGGGCGACCCTGTTCCACTCAGTCCGTCCACTGGTGTGTCTGGTGGGTGTGGTGCAGAGTGTTCCTAGGATTTTGAATTAGCTATTCTTGGCAACACCAATGGTTAGGGGGGATACTGTGCAGAAGGGCAGATTGCCCTGTGATGACCTGATAGGCCAGGGCGTCAGACAAGGTCACAGGATCAAAGTTCGAGGCATGACACACTGTACCCACACTACAGACATGTAGAATACACACACTACAGACTTGCCCTGTACACACACTACAGACATTCATTATATATAATACTGACATACACTATACACGTGTATACAAAATACACACACTTCAAACTTTATACCTCTGATTCCATGCAGAATTTAACAAAAATTGTGGAGGTTTTTCCATCCAGCACTGCATCACAACTGATTTATACTGTAGATTAATTACTTCTGTGGGAGAATACCACCATAACATAGTGCCATGCAAGGGCACCACATGGCACTGCACTCTGTGCCTATATGCCTGCATCATGTATGCATTCTGTGCTGATGTACACGCTCCTTTTGCATACTGTAAGTTTCTTCTTTTTTGATAACTTTAGATCTTTACCACAATCTAAAAATAAATTCTCAATCGATTGGTTTTACGTGATGACTTTAATGATTTAAGGTTATTGATCTCACTGTATCATATTTAACGCTAATAATAATACTTCAACCTGACAATGTCACCGCTATCCTACACCTGCTTACAATGGAAAGGTATACTGAAAAAGACTCCTATAAACTGCATATGCACAGAATAGGCGACAAAGGTAGAAGAATGAGGGATCCAAATGCTGGAACAACCACTGATCATGAAAACAGGGGCTCGAAAACTCCCTGTGTGATTGGAGTAGTCGTGTGCATGTGCGACCTAGAGGAGTGGTGGTCGCACATGCTCACTACTGCTCCATTCACACAAGGAACTTTGGATCTTCTGTTCTCGGGATCGGTGGTGAAAACAAGCGATCATACATTTTACACAGGTGGTAAAGGTTGTGTAGGGGTGAAATTAATTAAGTAATTGAGCAGAAATAGTTAAAGGGAACATTTCCATATCTCGTCGGTGAATCGTCAGTTGGGGATGACTTGCGCAACTTCACTCTTCACTTTTCTTGTTGAAGAAATCTGATATGTTCTGATAAAGTTCTTCAGTTTTAACGGTGATTTCAGATGTTTTTTTAATCAGGTAGCCCCTGTCAATGACAAATATTTAATATCAATATCTTAGATTATTATTTTTTTTTACCATTAGATCTTTTTGTAACTTTTTATGGTAAGTCCCCAAAATTGTACAACATATTTCGTAATCAGTCCTTCTGTTTACAGCGTCAGCACATAACGGGCAACCGTAGGCTAGGTTCACACACTGCGTCTTTTTGACGCTGCGTTTTTGTGCGTTTTTGGCCGCTAAAAACGCACAAAAACGCACCTGCGTCGAAAAACGCATCAAAAAACGCATGCGTTTTTGCCGCGATTTGGTGCGTTTTTGGCTGCGTTTTTGATCTCTGCGTTTTGCTGCGTTTTTCAAATGCATTGCATGGGCGGAAAACGCAGAAAACGCAGGAAAGAACTGACATGTCTATTTTTTTTTTAACTCAAAAACGCAGGTAAAAAAAACAGATGTGTGCGGACAGCAAAAATGAAAACTCATAGACCTTGCTGGGGAAGCAAAGTCCTGCAGTTTTAAGGCTAAAAACGCACCCGAAAAACGCCGCGAAAAACGCACTGTGCGCACATAGCCTTAGGGATAAAGAGTAGACAGGACGTATAAAACAATTTTTTGGTAGAAAAATCCTCTTTAGGTTTTTACCGTATGTCTTGGACAAGGGGTTTTTCGAACATATTCATAAGGCTCTTCCCGGCTTCTGGAGAAACCTTATTCACAGTCTCATAGACAAAAAAGGCCACAGTGTCCGGAAGAATCAACCAGTCCCGACGTACGTGTCTCTTGGAGACGGCTTTTCCTTCAACTTCTGTAATTGGTTAGTAAAATAAAACAAAAAATGTAAAACTTGTCAATGTAAATATCATAAGTGTAAAAAAGTGTTCAAGGGTCGATCGCCTGACACTGTAGGTGGCACTCTGCTAGCAATATAATTTTGAATTTTTGGGGGGGATACTGTGGGGTACTGTATTTGGCAGGAACGTAGAAGGCAGTATTGTTTTTTGGGAACACAGTTTTAACACTGTATGTGTGAAATATTCTCCTGGCAGTTTTCCTGATTGGGAGAAAAGACCCGACACTGTACAGTCATGGCCGAAACTGTTGGCGCCCTTTTATTGTTCCAGAAAATGATGTATTTCTCAAAAAAAATTATTGCAATTACCCACATTTTGTCATACACGTTTATTTCCTTTGTGTGTATTGGAACAGCACAAAAAAAACTGAGAAAAAAAAGGTAAATTGGACATAATTTCACACAAAACCCCAAAAATGGGCAGGACAAAATTGTTGTCCCCCTCAGCTTAATATTTGGTTGCACACCGTTTAGCCTTTGGACTAAATCCCTTCCATCAGTCGCCTCCTATACCCGTTCACAAGCTTCTTCCTCCTCTCACCTGGAATCTCAGACTCTTCTTTATAAACTGGTCCAGGTCTCTCATATTTGAAGGCGTCTTCTTCTCCCAAACTCACTTCAGAACTCTCCAGCGCTTAGTTTCCATCCATTTCTGGGGCTTCTTGAAGTGTTTGGGGTCATTCTCCTACTGGAAGATCTCTGACCTGGGATGCAAACTCAGCTTTCTGACACTAGGCACTACATTGCCACCCAAAATCCTTTGTTAATCTTCAGACTTCATGATGTCTTGCGCACAGACAAGGCCCCCAGTCCCAAACATCTTTTAACCACCACCATACTTGACTTTAGGTCCTATGTTCTTTTCTTTGTAGGTCTCATTCAGTTTTTGGTAAACAGTAAAATGATGTGCTTTACCAAAAAGCTCTATCTTGGTCTCATCTGTCCACAAGACACATTCCCAGAAGGATGTTGGTTACTCACGTAAATTTTGGCAAACTGCAGTCTAGGTTTTTCTGTCCCGGTGTCAGCAGTGGGGTCCTCCTGTGTTTCTTCCATAGTGTTTCATTTCACTCAAATGTGGACAGATACTTTACGCTGACACTGATGCCCCCTGAGCTTGCAGGACAGCTTGAATTTCTTTAGAACTTGTTGGGGCTTCTTATCCACCATTCGGACTGTCCTTCGTTGCAACTTTTCATCAATTTTCACATTGTGGACAAAGTAACATCAAGATCTCTAAAGATGAACTTCTAACCTTGATATTGTTGATATTGTTCAAAAATGTGGGTTCTCAAGTCTTTTCAAGTCCTCAGACAGTTCTTTTCTCCTCTTTCTGTTCTCCATGCTTAGTGTGGCGCACACACAAACACACAATGCAATGACTGAGTCAACTTCTCCTCTTTTTGTCTAGTTTCAGGTGTGATTTTCATATTGCCCTCATCTGTTACTTGAAACAGGTGAGTTTGAACGAGCATCATGTGCTTGAAAAAAAGTTGTTTACTCACAATTTTACAATGGTGCCAACAATTATGTCCAGCCCATTTTTGGGATTTTTTTGTGAAATTATGTCCAATTTGCCTTTTTTTTCTGCTTTTTTTGTGTTGTTCCAGTACACACAAAGGAATTAAACGTGTATGACAATGTATATGGGGGATATTCTTCTGGCAGCTATGTTTATTGTGGACACTGTCCTGACATTACACACATGGGGCACTGTACTGGCAATATTGCTTATTGTGGGCACTGAAATGGCCACGCTATACATGGGGGATATTCTGCTGGTAAAAATATTGGGGGACTGTGTTTTGGACATTCTGCTAGCCATATTGCTTACTGGGATCAGTGTCTGGGACTGTATATATGGGAAATTCTGCATTATTGCTTAAAAATATTTTTAGATAAAAAAATTCTACAAAACGCTTGTATCATTCTAATATCACAATTTTATTAACATTCTGACTCAACAAAAAAAAAAAAACCTTAGTCTTGTATGATGCATATCTATTAGAAATTTTCCGGAAGACTATTAAAAATGTTCATCTGATACTACAACCCTTTTATCATGAGCGCTCTCTGCTCTTGTCAATAGCGCTGGCTTGTAGTCTTGTGTATGTATATTAGTATATTATATACTAGATTTATGGCAAGAGTGTGGATTGATTGGACATGTGGGTCTTTCATGGTATTTTTATGTTAAGCGTTGCATGAAGACTTACATACCATAGGTCAGAAGGAGCAGGAAACAGGTGGCTGCGATAATCTGCAGACGCATGACCATATCCTAACAGAAACCGTTATTTGTGTAGCTGTTAGCTCTGTAACGGTAAGATGAATGTTGAGGTTAGCGGAGGGCGGTATTCATGGGTGAGGTCTACTTTTCCTGTGGCCGAGCACGTTACATGAAGAGGGGGTCTTGGCTGGGTGTGTGGACTCGTGTTAAGGAGGCGATATGCCTTTGCAGGCCACATGAGATCAATGACATTGGCTGGTCAGGACCAGATAACCAGATCACTGATGGAAACCACCAGTTCTTAATAAACTTTGCTTTACTGAGTACACACTTCTTGTAGGTTTCTTCATGAACACAGAGCATCTCTACACACAGTTTATTCACTTCTTCAACCTCACTTTTTCTTGCCTCCATCAGTCCCAGTCACCACAATCCAGCTTAGCACCACCGTACAGTCCATGAAAGTAATTTCTTCCACCTGACCTTGTCCTACTCTTAGAGAAACTGGTTTGCCAATATGTCCAAGAATCAGCAAAAACATTAGTGCATGCCCTCATCATCTCCCGCCTCGACTACTGCAACCTCCTGCTCTCTGGCCTCCCTTCTAACACTCTTGCACCCCTCCAATCTATCCTAAACTCTGCGGCCCGCTTAATCCACCTCTCCCCTCGCTATTCCCCAGCCTCGCCACTCTGCCAATCCCTTCACTGGCTTCCCATCACCCAACGACTCCAGTTCAAAACATTAACCATGACATACAAAGCCATCCACAACCTGTCTCCTCCCTACATCTGTGACCTAGTCTCCCGGTACCTACCTGTACGCAACCTCAGATCCTCACAAGATCTCCTTTTCTACTCATCTCTTATCTCCTCTTCCCACAGTCGCATACAAGATTTCTCCCGTGCCTCCCCCATACTCTGGAACGCTCTGCCTCAGCATATCAGACTCTCCCCTACCGTGGAAAGCTTCAAGAGGAACATCAAGACCCACCTCTTCCAACAAGCCTACAACCTACAATAGCCCTCAGTCCAGTACACCACTGCGCAACCAGCTCTGTCCTCACCTATTGTACCATCACCCATTCCCTGTAGACTGTGAGCCCTCGCGGGCAGGGTCCTCTCTCCTCCTGTAGACTGTGAGCCCTCGCGGGCAGGGTCCTCTCTCCTCCTGTAGACTGTGAGCCCTCGCGGGCAGGGTCCTCTCTCCTCCTATACCAGTCTGTTTTGTACTGTTAATGATTGTTGCACGTATACCCTCTTTCACTTGTAAAGCGCCATGGAATAAATGGCGCTATAATAATAAATAATAATGTCCAAACCTAGCCTCTAACTTTCTGATGCTTAGGAAACTCCCGCCCGGGGCACTCACGTTGTCTCACTTTCTGTTTTGTCCTGGCCTTTTACCTTTTAAAGGAACCTGATAGGTCCCCCATGCCCCCAGAATCACCAGCAGTGGTGTCTACCTATCCAAATTCCCTGTCTAAGAGTCCCTTTTTTTACACATCACATAAACAGATCTTTAGAAAAATTATTTTTAAAGTCTGATTATGATATGCAAATTAATCCGCTGACTAGTCCATGGGGTGTTAGTTTCCCCAGACTAGTCAGCCTACTTAGTATATTATCATGCCCCTTTAGGCAGGGAATTTAGATAGGTGAACAAAACTGCCAGTGGTTCTGAGGGCAAGGAGGACCTGTCAGGTTCCCTTTAAGAGGGATAAACTTATGACCGTACTGCTAGGCTTCCTATCCCAGGACCCGTCTCCGTTCACATAGTTCTTCGGTCAGTCCTCTCACCTCTCTCCACTAGATCACTCTTTCTCTCAGTTAACTCTCTCTCTCTACAGGATCGTGCTATCTTTTGCCTTGGTCTCCTCACCCTAAGAACACCCACGTCATGGAGCCTTGTTGACTAACCAGACCTTAGAAAAGAGAAAACAGTTTCCAGCACCTAGCAGTCAGAAAACATCTAAATGTGTAAAATCACTACTTCAGCAAGTCAGGGGTGCATGTCCAAATCAAGGGATCCATTTTAAATAAAAATGCCATATAAGAAAAAAATGACAGCGTCCCAATGGGTGAAAGTATCAATCCATCTTTAATCCATCAAGGTCAGACAGCGATGTTTCGATTATAGAGTCTTCATCAAGCATGATGAAGACTTTATAGTCTAAACATCGCTGTCTGACCTAACCAGACCTTAGGTCTGTCTCTCTGAAGCATTGGGCCCTATCTCACATTCTAACAAGAAACTGTCACTGTCCCTGCACTCAAGCCCCTCCCACCCTGGGCGAGTCCCACACATTAACGCTGTCTTACCCTGTGGTCAAGCAATACACATTGCAACACTATTAACGTATGACACAGATCACATGACATCTTACAATAATAACATATCATACCAATAACATAGGTGGGAATGAGGACAATATGTCCATCTCCTTACATTGACATTGAGGGTAGAAGTCTACAAACCTAAAGATCCTAAATTTCATGAGTGCCAAATTTACCACGAAATATGAGCACAATATAATAAAAAGGACTTTTCATACTTATACCTGGGGTACAAGATAATTACATAATTACTCAGGGCACAGGCTAATGATTCTGGCACTTGCACTGGGACGTAAGACTTAAATATATAGCGGAGAAAGTTGCGATTTATTTTATGAATCCGGTCATTTTTCGTTCCTTACCGCTGATTATGGATGGTAGCCTCTCGGTGCTCACTGTCGATCTAAGTAATTAGGGAAACGGTCACAAGGGGATTAGATGACAAACAGCCCACAGTTCATTGTTTACAGGACAAAATCCGTTTTGCGTAACTTTGACATTGAGCTTCAAAATAATCCTTTGAAGTTTTACTTGTAAAAGTTATTTTTGGAAAAATTAAAAAAAAATAATTAAGTAAATAAAAATATACGTATACACACAGCTCTGCCAAAAATTAAGAGACGACTTCCAAATTTTCAGTTTTTCTGATTTAGCTCTTTATATTTTTGAGTAAAATGTAAATTGTTCTTTTATTCTATAAACTACTGACAACGTCTCTTAATTTCCAAGCAAGAAATTTTGTATTTATTTTCTGAAAATGAGAAATGGTGAAAATAACAAAACAATGCACAGAATGCACAGCGCTTTCACACCTCAAATAATGCAAAGAAAACAAGTGCATAATCATTTACAAACAACAATATTAATACTGTTTTAACTCGGGAAGATTCAGAAATCAATATTTTGTGGAATAACCATGATTATTAATCCCAGCTTTTATGCATCTTGGCTGCTTTCCTCCAGTCTGTCACACGGCTTTTGGGTGACCTTATGCCACTCCTGGTGCAAAAATGTAAGCACTTCTTTGTTTGCTGGCTTGTGACTATCCATCTTCCTCTTGATTACATTCCAGAGGTTTTCAGTGGGGTTCAGGTCTGGAGATTGGGCTGGTCATGACAGGGTTTTGATGTGGTGGTCCTTCATCCACACATTGATTGCCCTAGCTGTGTGGCATGGCGCATTGTCCTGCTGGAAAAAAACAATCCTTAGAGTTGGGGAACATTTCCTGAGCAGAAGGAAGCAACTGTTTTTGCAGGAAAACCTTGTATGTGGCATGATTCATACCTGAGCATGGTAGTGCTCGCTCATCACTAGTTACGAGTACACAAGCATGGTAGTTTGGCCATTATCATTAGTTATGAGTGTCGTGCACCTGAGCATGGTAGTGCCCGCTCATCACTAGTCCCCGACTACAGAGCACCCGATCATAGTAGTGCCCGCTCATCACTAGTTACGAGTACCGAGCACCCGAGCATGGTGGTGCCCACTCATCACTAGTTATGAGTACCAAGCACCCGAGCATGGTAGTGCCCACTCATCACTAGTTACGAGTACTGAGCACCCGAGCATGGTAGTGCCCGCTCATCACTAGTTACGAGTACTGAGCACCAGAGCACGATAGTGCCCGCTCATCACTAGTTACGAATATAAAGCACCAGAGCATGGTAGTGCCCGCTCATCACTAGTTACGAGTAATGAGCACCTGAGCATGGTAGTGCCCGCTTATCACTAGTTACGAGTAATGAGCACCTGAGCATGGTAGTGCCCACTTATCACTAGTTACGAGTACTGGGCACCCGAGAATGGTAGTGCCCGCTCATCACTAGTTACCAGTACTGAGCACCCGAGCATGGTAGTGCCCGCTCATCACTAGTTACGAGTACTGAGCACCCGAGCATGGTAGTGCCCGCTCATCACTAGTTACCAGTACTGAGCACCTGAGCATGGTAGTGCCCGCTCATCACTAGTTACGAGTACTGAGCACCCGAGCACGATAGTGCCCGCTCATCACTAGTTACGAGTACTGAGCACCCGAGCACGATAGTGCCCGCTCATCACTAGTTACGAGTACTGAGCACGATAGTGCCCGCTCATCACTAGTTACGAGTATCAAGCACCAGAGCATGGTAGTGCCCGCTCATCACTAGTTACGAGTATCAAGCACCAGAGCATGGTAGTGCCCGCTCATCACTAGTTACGAGTAATGAGCACCTGAGCATGGTAGTGCCCGCTCATCACTAGTTACCAGTACTGGGCACCCGAGCATGGTAGTGCCCGCTCATCACTAGCCATTAATATGATAGCTTTAAAAGCACTGTGCATGGAATGTAATTAATCCAATCAATGCCTCTTTACGGCGGAATTTACAATCTAATCTCACAAATGTAACATGGTGAATTTCCAAAAGAAGTAAATCATCCAAACAGTATGTGTCCTTAATGGGAGAGGAAAGCACAAAATGCAGATGAAATCCATGTACAGTTAGGTCCAGAAATATTTGGACAGTGACACAAGTTTTGTTATTTTAGCTGTTTACAAAAACATGTTCAGAAATACAATTATATATATAATATGGGCTGAAAGTGCACACTCCCAGCTGCAATATGAGAGTTTTCACATCCAAATCGGAGAAAGGGTTTAGGAATCATAGCTCTGTAATGCATAGCATCCTCTTTTTCAAGGGACCAAAAGTAATTGGACAAGGGACTCTAAGGGCTGCAATTAACTCTGAAGGCGTCTCCCTCGTTAACCTGTAAACAATGAAGTAGTTAAAAGGTCTGGGGTTGATTACAGGTGTGTGGTTTTGCATTTGGAAGCTGTTGCTGTGACCAGACAACATGCGGTCTAAGGAACTCTCAATTGAGGTGAAGCAGAACATCCTGAGGCTGAAAAAAAAAAGAAAAAATCCATCAGAGAGATAGCAGACATGCTTGCAGTAGCAAAATCAACAGTCGGGTACATTCTGAGAAAAAAGGAATTGACTGGTGAGCTTGGGAACTCAAAAAGGCCTGGGCGTCCACGGATGACAACAGTGGTGGATGATCGCCGCATACTTTCTTTGGTGAAGAAGAACCCGTTCACAACATCAACTGAAGTCCAGAACGCTCTCAGTGAAGTAGGTGTATCTGTCTCTAAGTCAACAGTAAAGAGAAGACTCCATGAAAGTAAATACAAAGGGTTCACATCTAGATGCAAACCATTCATCAATTCCAAAAATAGACAGGCCAGAGTTAAATTTGCTGAAAAAAACCTCATGAAGCCAGCTCAGTTCTGGAAAAGTATTCTATGGACAGATGAGACAAAGATCAACCTGTACCAGAATGATGGGAAGAAAAAAGTTTGGAGAAGAAAGGGAACGGCACATGATCCAAGGCACACCACATCCTCTGTAAAACATGGTGGAGGCAACGTGATGGCATGGGCATGCATGGCTTTCAATGGCACTGGGTCACTTGTGTTTATTGATGACATAACAGCAGACAAGAGTAGCCGGATGAATTCTGAAGTGTACAGGGATATACTTTCAGCCCAGATTCAGCCAAATGCCGCAAAGTTGATCGGACGGCGCTTCATAGTACAGATGGACAATGACCCCAAGCATACAGCCAAAGCTACCCAGGAGTTCATGAGTGCAAAAAAGTGGAACATTCTGCAATGGCCAAGTCAATCACCAGATCTTAACCCAATTGAGCATGCATTTCACTTGCTCAAATCCAGACTTAAGACGGAAAGACCCACAAACAAGCAAGACCTGAAGGCTGCGGCTGTAAAGGCCTGGCAAAGCATTAAGAAGGAGGAAACCCAGCGTTTGGTGATGTCCATGGGTTCCAGACTTAATGCAGTGATTGCCTCCAAAGGATTCGCAACAAAATATTGAAAATAAAAATATTTTGTTTGGGTTTGGTTTATTTGTCCAATTACTTTTGACCTCCTAAAATGTGGAGTGTTTGTAAAGAAATGTGACAATTCCTACAATTTCTATCAGATATTTTTGTTCAAACCTTCAAATTAAACGTTACAATCTGCACTTGAATTCTGTTGTAGAGGTTTCATTTCAAATCCAATGTGGTGGCATGCAGAGCCCAACTCGCCAAAATTGTGTCACTGTCCAAATATTTCTGGACCTAACTGTAAATTTTTCCTACACCTAGTTTAAAGACTAAGGTATATCTATAATATAGAATGTTATATATATATATATATATATATATATACAGTTAGGTCCAGAAATATTTGGACAGTGACACAAGTTTTGTTATTTTAGCTGTTTACAAAAACATGTTCAGAAATACAATTATATATATAATATGGGCTGAAAGTGCACACTCCCAGCTGCAATATGAGAGTTTTCACATCCAAATCGGAGAAAGGGTTTAGGAATCATAGCTCTGTAATGAATAGCCTCCTCTTTTTCAAGGGACCAAAAGTAATTGGACAAGGGACTCTAAGGGCTGCAATTAACTCTGAAGGCGTCTCCCTCGTTAACCTGTAATCAATGAAGTAGTTAAAAGGTCTGGGGTTGATTACAGGTGTGTGGTTTTGCATTTGGAAGCTGTTGCTGTGACCAGACAACATGCGGTCTAAGGAACTCTCAATTGAGGTGAAGCAGAACATCCTGAGGCTGAAAAAAAAGAAAAAATCCATCAGAGAGATAGCAGACATGCTTGGAGTAGCAAAATCAACAGTCGAGTACATTCTGAGAAAAAAGGAATTGACTGGTGAGCTTGGGAACTCAAAAAGGCCTGGGCGTCCACGGATGACAACAGTGGTGGATGATCGCCGCATACTTTCTTTGGTGAAGAAGAACCCGTTCACAACATCAACTGAAGTCCAGAACACTCTCAGTGAAGTAGGTGTATCTGTCTCTAAGTCAACATTAAAGAGAAGACTCCATGAAAGTAAATACAAAGGGTTCACATCTAGATGCAAACCATTCATCAATTCCAAAAATAGACAGGCCAGAGTTAAATTTGCTGAAAAACACCTCATGAAGCCAGCTCAGTTCTGGAAAAGTATTCTATGGACAGATGAGACAAAGATCAACCTGTACCAGAATGATGGGAAGAAAAAAGTTTGGAGAAGAAAGGGAACGGCACATGATCCAAGGCACACCACATCCTCTGTAAAACATGGTGGAGGCAACGTGATGGCATGGGCATGCATGGCTTTCAATGGCACTGGGTCACTTGTGTTTATTGATGACATAACAGCAGACAAGAGTAGCCGGATGAATTCTGAAGTGTACCGGGATATACTTTCAGCCCAGATTCAGCCAAATGCCGCAAAGTTGATCGGACGGCGCTTCATAGTACAGATGGACAATGACCCCAAGCATACAGCCAAAGCTACCCAGGAGTTCATGAGTGCAAAAAAGTGGAACATTCTGCAATGGCCAAGTCAATCACCAGATCTTAACCCAATTGAGCATGCATTTCACTTGCTCAAATCCAGACTTAAGACGGAAAGACCCACAAACAAGCAAGACCTGAAGGCTGCGGCTGTAAAGGCCTGGCAAAGCATTAAGAAGGAGGAAACCCAGCGTTTGGTGATGTCCATGGGTTCCAGACTTAAGGCAGTGATTGCCTCCAAAGGATTCGCAACAAAATATTGAAAATAAAAATATTTTGTTTGGGTTTGGTTTATTTGTCCAATTACTTTTGACCTCCTAAAATGTGGAGTGTTTGTAAAGAAATGTGACAATTCCTACAATTTCTATCAGATATTTTTGTTCAAACCTTCAAATTAAACGTTACAATCTGCACTTGAATTCTGTTGTAGAGATTTCATTTCAAATCCAATGTGGTGGCATGCAGAGCCCAACTCGCAACTCGCCAAAATTGTGTCACTGTCCAAATATTTCTGGACCTAACTGTATATATATATATATATATATATATATATATATATATATATATATATATATATATATATATATATATATATGTATATATATATATATACATAAATATATATATTTATACAGTCTGTACAGAACAGCGGAGCTCAGCCGACAGAGGAATGCAGACGTATAATTACAGACCAACAGACTTTCTACTGATACTACTATGAGAAATCGGTGGGGGTCTGAGAACCTGAACCCCTCCGATCTTCAGCACTGTGAAAGAGTATCATATAATGCAAGTTTCTATTGCTTTCTTTTCTTCCTCTTTGTCACATTGGATGAATAACACCTTGCCTTTTTCCGCTCACCCTCAGCCTAAGTTCCCCTTTCAATATATTATGTTGCTGTGTTTTGTGAGTTAGCATTTATTGTTTGGGTTTTTTTTGTTTACAACCAATTAGATAGAATATATATATATTCTACGCATCGGGTATTCTAGAATTTACGTATTGTGTAGTTAATGTATGATTTTTGTTATATATATATATAGATGTTGTTGTCTGTAGTTACCAAGTGTTTGTGTAGGGGCTGTACATGTTCTGGGTGTTGTGTGGGTGTGGCGGGGGGTGAGAGCGGTGTTGGTTGTGTGTTGCGTTGTGTGTGTTGCGTTGTTTGTGGAGCGCTGTGTGTCTGTAGTGTTGTGTGTGTGTGTTGCACGGTTTGTGTGGGTGTGGGGTGTGTGTGTGTGTTTTGGGGGGAGGTATGTTTTGTGCAATGTGTGTGTTGTGCGGCATGTGCGTATATTTGTGTGTGCCGCGGTGTTTGTCTGTTGGGTGTTGTGTATGTGCGTCGTTGTCTGTGTGTGTGGGTGTCTGTGTAGGGCGGTGTTTGTGGTTCCCAGTGTGTGTGTGGTGTGTTGTGCAGTGCATGTGTGGCGGTGTGTGTGTGTTTTGGGGGGAGGTGTGTACCCCCCATCGTGCTCCATCCCCCATGCTGCGCACCCCCCATCGTGCTCCATCCCCCATGCTGCGCACCCCCCATCGTGTTCCATCCCCCATGCTGCACACTCCCCATTGTGCTCCATCCCCCATGCTGCGCACTCCCCATCGTGCTCCATCCCCCATGCTGCGCACTCCCAAACGTGCTGCATCCCCCATGCTGCGCACTCCCCAACGTGCTCCATCCCCATACTGCGCACTCCCCATCGTGCTCCATCACCCATGCTGCGCACTCCCAAACGTGCTCCATCCCCATACTGCGCACTCCCCATTGTGCTCCATCCCCCATACTGCGCACTCCCCATCATGCTCCATCTCCCATGCTGCGCATTCCCCATCGTGCTCCATCCCCCATGCTGTGCACTCCCAAACATGCTCCATCCCCCATGCTGTGCACTCCCAAACGTGCTCCATCCCCCATGCTGCGCACTCCCCAACGTGCTCCATCCCCCATGCTGCGCACTCCCAAACGTGCTCCATCCCCATATTGCGCACTCCCCATTGTGCTCCATCCCCCATGATGCGCACTCCCCATCATGCTCCATCCCCCATGCTGCGCATTCCCCATCGTGCTCCATCCCCCATGCTGTGCACTCCCAAACGTGCTCCATCCCCCATGCTGCGCACTCCCCAACGTGCTCCATCCCCCATGCTGCGCACTCCCCATCGTGCTCCATCCCCCATGCTGCGCACTCCCCATCGTGCTCCATCCCCCATGCTGTGCACTCCCAAACGTGCTCCATCCCCCATGCTGTGCACTCCCAAACGTGCTCCATCCCCCATGCTGCGCACTCCCCAACGTGCTCCATCCCCCATGCTGCGCACTCCCAAACGTGCTCCATCCCCATATTGCGCACTCCCCATTGTGCTCCATCCCCCATGATGCGCACTCCCCATCATGCTCCATCCCCCATGCTGCGCATTCCCCATCATGCTCCATCCCCCATGCTGTGCACTCCTAAACGTGCTCCATCCCCCATGCTGCGCACTCCCCAACGTGCTCCATCCGCCATGCTGCGCACTCCCCATCGTGCTCCATCCCCCATGCTGCGCACTCCCCATCGTGCTCCATCCCCCATGCTGCGCACTCCCCATCGTGTTCCATCCCCCATGCTGCGCATTCCCCATCGTGCTCCATCCCCCATGCTGCGCATTCCCCATCGTGCTCCATCCCCTATGCTGCGCACTCCCCATCGTGCTCCATCCCCCATGCTGCGCACTCCCCATCGTGCTCCATCCCCCATGCTGCGCACTCCCCATCGTGCTCCATCCCCCATGCTGTGTACCCCCATCGTGCTCCATCCCCCATGCTGTGCACCCCCCATCGTGCTCCATCCCCCATGCTGTGCACCCCCCATCGTGCTCCACAGTCACACATCAGACAGTATACACGCACACATCTGATCGCATACACTCACACCCCATTTCTGCCTGTGCCCTCCGGTGGGCGGTCCCAGCAGCTGTGCTGCATGCCGTGCTCCTCTGCCTTCTACCGACACGCACACATCCGATCGCATACACACACATCCGATCGCATACACGCACACATCCGATCGCATACACGCACACATCCGATCGCATACACGCACACACCCGATCGCATACACGCACACATCCTATCGCATACACGCACACATCCTATCGCATACACGCACACATCCTATCGCATACACGCACACACACACTGACGATATCGCACATACGCGCTCACACTCACAACATCCGGAGATACCACATGCTTCTGGCCATGTGATCCTCTGGCAGGTCCTGGAAGGTCACTGCACGCATAGGATCGCTGCCGAGAAGCAAGCTATATCACGGGATGTTGTGAGTGTGTGGATGCGATCTGATGTGTGTGTGAGGTGTGTGTGAGAGTGAGTGTGATCTGATGTGTGTGTGTCTGTTCTTATGTGTGTGCGTGTGTGTGTGTTCCACCGTTGCAGGACCTTGATGCGCTCACCTGGGAGCCGGTGTACGCTGGTAACCATGCTACACAATATTACATGGTTACCAGCGTACCCCGCCCTCTGCTCGCACGGGAGCCCACACCAGCGTACACCGGCAACCCCAGCAATGCGAGGGTATGTGTCGGCTGGGTTGGTGGCGTATGCTGATGTGGGCTCCCGGGGGTACAGCACTCACGGCGGCGTACGCTGATGTGGGCTCCCGGGGGTCCAGCACTCACCTGGGATGCGTGCAGAGGGCGGGGCCAGAGCGAGCGTGCAATGCGTGAGGGGGGCGGGGCGTAGCCGAGTTGCTAATGCGTGCAGGGGGCCGGGGCGAGAGGCCAATCCATGTGGGGGGGCGGAGCCTGGGCGAGCGGCCAATCCGTGCGGGGGCGGAGCCAAGGCGAGGCGAACGGCCAATCCGTGCGGGGGGGCGGAGCCGAGGCGAGGCGAGCGGCCAATCTGCTGTTTGTCAATGTAAGGACACAATTTTGGAGCAAGACAGACAGACAGACAGAATAAGGCAATTATATATATAGATATATATTTATTTTTTTTTCCTTTTGTCAAATTTATGCTTTGGCATATACAGCTTCTATTCAAGTCATTAGGGACCCCTTTTATGGCATCTAGAGATTGGACCCCTAGAAATAGATGTGGCCTCTCCACATTATCAGGAATGAATGGACTGACCAAGGAAATGACTATAGTAGGTGCTGGGGTTGCAATAGCCCCCAGACTCTGGAGTTTAGGAGAGTCCAAAAAATGCCTTTGACCCACATGAGAAGACCATTCCTTCTACTGTGATAGTTGTGGCCCAGATGGAGATTTTTCACTCAAGCTACGAGCTTCAAGTTGCCCCCTTGGGGCTAACCAATGATTGGATACAGGACTGTACTTAGGAGGTAGACTTAAGCACCATCAGTGGCCTATCAGGTCAAGACTACTATAAATATTCACATTGCTTGTATAGCAGTATTATTAGATGACTTTATGTTAGTTGGTCACTGTATAGTATTATTGATTGACCCTTATATAGTGCTTCTGTGGCGCCCTGGACAAGCCAGGACGTCACAGGTACTGCAACAACACACCTCACACCCCGACTAGGCACATCAAGGTCAAGCAAAAATCCTTGTTGCCTCCCTCCAGGGGCTGATGTCCACACCACGGGGTGGAACCAGGCGGTTGGCTCCACCCACCGAGGAGTTCACAGTCCTGGAGGCGGGAAAAGGAAGTCAGTGCAGTAGAAAAGAGTAGTAGAGAGGAGTAGAAGAGTGAAGTGGTAGCAGAGCAGACTGACGGTGTCCGGGTGCGTGGCCCGGGCACATACAGCAAGGTTGGCAGACGGTGGTGACCGTTTGCAGGAGGGGCTGATTGACGTGAACCGTAAGGACCGAGGACGGGCGGTGGCCCGCCGGTACCGGATCGGGGAGCGAAGAGAAGCCAGCACCATTCGGCAGGGCCTACGGACCCCGACCAGGCTTGGAGTCGCCGTAAAACCGGTCAAATCCGTTAGCGAAGGGAACCTCCGGGGTTTCCCAGCAGTCAAGACCCGATTGAAGGCAACCGCTCAAACCGTGAAGGGAAATACAGTCACCGCCAAGGCTACAGTTCCCAGGGCCAGAGCCTGCGGGCAAAAGGGGCTCCCTCAGCCTCCATCCAAGCTGGGGAGCGGGTTACCGGTGGGAAGCCACCAGAACTGAGAACATAACACAGGTGCAGGGAAAGGCAGTCACCGCCAACCTACCGGGAGAAGAACCACCGCAGCCGTCTGTGGGACCCGTCCATCCAGCCGTTTGTTTTACCGGAGACTTTGCATTCATCATTGGCTTAGTGAGTACCACCGTGCCGTGCGGCACCGCGCTGCCCCCGCGACCCTGCACCTCACCAGGCCCCGTAACCCGCCTGCCATTCCTCCCTCACCTGGCCCCGGGACAACCAACCCCCCTACCCATGGGTCCGGTTGCTGCTGCTACTGCTCGGTGGTGGCTCGAGCGGTGGGCCAGATCCCGGGGACTCGAGCGGCGTTCCTCGCCCGTGAGTGAAAGGGGGGTCTTGATTGTGGGGATTTTGGTATTGTCCGTGACGCCACCCACGGTTGTGGTGAGATTGGTGACACCACCGCTGCTCTGGATGGGGATCCCGGGAGCGATGACAGGGAGCAGCCTGGATGTTAGTTCTCCCTTTCGTGGGTAGGGGGTTGGTTGCCCCGGGGCCCGGTGATGGGGTAGGGATGGTTGGCAGGCGGGTTACAGGGCCTGGCGAGATGCAGGGTCGCGGGGGCAGCGCTGTGCCACACGGCACGGTGGTACTCACTCAGCCAATGATGAGGACACAGTTCTCGGTAAAACACACGACTGGATGGACGGGTCCCACAGACGGCTGCAGTGTTGTTTCTCCCGGCAGGTTGATGGTGACTGCCTTTCCCTGCACCTATGTAGTGTAGTGGTTCCAATGGGTTACCACCGGTAACCCGCTCCCCAGCTTGGATATGGGCTGAAGGAGCCCCTTTTGCCCGCAGGCTCTGGCCCTGGGAACTTTAGCCTTGGTGGTGACAGTGTGTCCCTCTCTCGGTTGGACGGTTGCCTTCTGTCGGGACTTGGCTGCTGGGAAACCCAGGAGGTTCCCTTCGCTAACGGATTTGGCAAATTCACGGCGACTCCTAGCCTTGCCGGGGTCCCGAAGCCCCTGCCGGGTGGTGCTGGCTTCTCTTTGCGTACCGGTCCGGTACCGCCGGGCCACCGCCCGTCCACGGTCCTTACGGTAAACTCCGATAGGCCACTCCTGCAGCCGGTCACCACTGTCTGCCAACCTTGCTGATCCATCCGGGCCACACACCAGGACCACTTTCCTCTGCTCCTCTACCACTTCAACTCCACAACTCCACAACTGATCTGAGCTCTTTTCCCGCCTCCAGGACTGTGAACGCCTCGGTGGGCGGGACCAACCGCCTGGCCCACCCCCTGGTGTGAACATCAGCTCCCGGAGGAAGGCAACAAGGGTTTTCGTCTGACTTCGGTGTGCCTGACCGGGAATGTGGGGTGTGCTGGTGTTGTTCTCTGTGGCCCCTGGCTTGTCCAGGGCGCCACATTCCCCCTTAGTTAAATGCAGACTGTCCGCAGGCTGCCCGTCCATCACCAGTTTTATTTTCACAACTGGAAAAGATAAACGGTAAAACATATAAAAACATTTTGCAATCCTCCCACATCAGGAGGCACATACTTAAACGTTACTAAACGGTATCGGCTTCCGCTCTCTCCCACCCAAGCAACCTGGCCCTGATGCTGCCCCTAAGCAAACAGGCAGCACCCTTTGACCCCAGTCCAGCACAAGTTGCCCGAGCGGGTTCTGTTCTTTTCAGGGGACCCACGTCCATGGGGAAGCCCTGAAACCCCCAGAGGATTGCCACCGGTTCCGGTGGTGGCTGGGCCTCAGCCTGCTCTACTGCGGGCCCTTCCTCCAATCTGCCTCTCCGGAGGCGGCAACGGTGAAAGCCACAAACATATTTATTTACAAGCCACTAGTTCGTGGTTGCCTTGCTAGTTCTCAGGCTTGTCCATAAGGAGTTCCTTATGCAAAGCTTTTCAAACAGTCCCCACGGGGACAACAGTTGCCGGCAACGACCGGTTCCAATCAGGCTTCAAATCAGGTGACATCTCATCAATTATTTACTTATCATTCCTTTACAACTTTTAAAACTTCAAAAGGTTCTTTCAACACAGGTGGTCCCAACGGGGGACAACTTTTAGGCGGGGGACCGCCGACTTCACTGCTCGCTTTCATCATCCTCAGCCGGCCCCGGATCAGCCCCTCCAGCGCATAGCAGGCGCGACGAGGAAGGGCCGCACGGTACCCATGATTTCCGCTCCGGGGGATGTAAGTGGCCTCCATGTCACACAGGGCAACGACCCCTTCGTCTTCCTCGGAAACAGGCTCTGTGTCCGGTCCGGAGTCGCTATCATCCGTTCCTGCGCCAGGCGGGTCGCCGCCAGCTGCCGCAGCTTCCGGGCTTGCCACTCTCTCAGCCACTGCCATGAGGGGGTGTACGCCAGACGGACCAGGTGCAGCACAGTGCACGGGCAAGGAAGACGGAGGCGGCATGGGGGCCAGGGGTAGACCGGGTCCCTCAGCCGCAATGGCCGGTCCCTCGGGGACACAGGGGCATGGGTCACTCACCAGCTCCTCCATCATTGCTTCCATTCCATACACCCAAGCGACTGCGGCTACCTCCTCCACCTCCGCGGTCCACTGCTCCATCAGTCTACATATCTGCCTCTGGTAGTGTCGGCAGATCCCTGCCGTTCGGGCCCTCAGCCATGCCACTGTTCCAGGCACCGGCTCGGTAGCCTCCGCATAGCTGGGTGGAGCAAACATCCTTTGCAGGGCTCAGCAAATCGCGGGGTTCCGGCGTCCTTGCTTGTATAGCCGCGAGCTACATGCATCCAGACGCCATCAGTCCCCCTTAGCACTACCATGCCCGAGTGCTCGGTACTCGTAATGAGCAGTAGGATGGGCATGACTTAAGTACCCAAGTATAATGTAAGTCAATGGGGAACTTTACCATTTTTCGCCGAAATCTTGAAATTCTTGAGTTCCCCGTTGAGTTAATAAGTACCCAGCACCCGAGCATCATAGTGTTGATCATCACTAGTGATGTCCATTGCTGTCAAAGTAAGGCATCCAGTAAGGGGCTTCAGGCAGCGACAGCAACAAGAGGTGAGATTCCGGCAAGTGAGTATATACTTTTTTTTTTCGCCAATCATAGTTATCAATTTTTAAAATGCAAAAGAAAAGTAGTGGACAACCCCTTTAAGTGTTAAATGTTACAACTACCTGTCATGTTCCAGCCTACCCCAAAAGTAAAGACCAAGGCTATATTCACATCACATTTAGAGGTTGACTATGTCTTGCTGCCCACCTCATCTACACATATGCGGACGAAAATGACGCACTGCGGTTCTGTCTGCACCATTGTACACAATGGCCTCATCAGTGCACACGCCCAAATCCCGTATTGTGGGGGTTCAGAAGTAAGCTGAACAGTTGTCCGATATCTGCTGACAGTCTTACGAGCTTGGGGGCCTCCCAAGAGAATGATCGACCATTGGAGTATCAGAGATGGATCCTTTTTCGTGGGGGGGGGGAATTCTGTAAATGCCTCTCATATTGAATAAAGGAACCCTTGGCCGAGCATTTCTTTCTATGGCGGAGTTGGAAGAGATAGCTGTTGGCTGTAGTTCGGCCAACATTTAACCCTAGAACGCATACCATGGGCCTGCCAGGTCACTTGTTTTCTATAGTTGATTTCTATGGTTGCACGTTCTAGGGTTAACAAGTGTACGTTGGCATTTAGTGTTCTCACGCCAGCCTCATGACTTGGGTACATCCCACTGCAGGTTCTCACCACTCATGAAGATGGAGATGAGACCTCTCTAATAATCCTCTCTCTTGGTGCCCTCACGGTAAATATGTTCTTGCCATCTGTGTTTTGTTACGGGGAGGACACGGATACTCTCAACATTATTTCAACTACAACTGACAATGATCAAACTGTAAAGTCGAAAACAAGGAAATGTTGTTTCCCCCTGGCTGGGAATGTTTTCACCAGTAAATCAATCACCCATGTTCCTCTTTATCGGGACATCTGACCGTTACCGGAGACAAGAAGAGAGACATGCAATCTGACCTTGTGACTTTGGTCATATAATGAACCTGTGTATTATTGTATGATAGGGTAGTGTTAATTAGACAATGTAAAGCTCTGATATTAGATGACTATGAATGGAGCTGTTATATGGTCAGAGTCAGAGGCGTAGCCAGGAGTTCAGCTCAGGAGGGTGAAACGCCTGAGTGGACCCAGGTCACAACTACAGTGGTACACACTAATTGTGCATATAGGGGAAAATACATACCAGAATTCATATTATCGTCATACAGTGACCATATAATGGTAGATACCAGTCCTTCAGACCATACGAGTGATTACAGTACAGTTATATATGATAGGACTTAGGGTACCTTCACACTTAGCGATGCAGCAGCGATCCGACCAGCGATCTGACCTGGTCAGGATCGCTGCTGCATCGCTACATGGTCGCTGGTGAGCTGTCAAACAGGCAGATCTCACCAGCGACCAGTGAACAGCCCCCAGCCAGCAGCGACGTGCAAGCGACGCTGCGCTTGCACGGAGCTGCCGTCTGGAAGCTGCGGAGACTGGTAACTAAGGTAAACATCGGGTATGGTTACCCGATGTTTACATTAGTTACCAGCGCACAGCTGTGTGTGCAGGGAGCAGGGAGCCGCGCACACTGAGCGCTGGCTCCTTGCTCTCCTACCATAGCTACAGTACACATCGGGTTAATTAACCCGATGTGTAATGCAGCTACATGTGCAGAGAGCAGGGAGCCGCGCACACTGAGCGCTGGCTCCTTGCTCTCCTAGCTGCTGTACACATCGGGTTAATTAACCCGATGTGTACAGCAGCTACATGTGCAGAGAGCCGGAGCCGGCAGCACAGGCAGCGTGAGATCTGCAGAGGCTCGTAACTAAGGTAAATATCGGGTAACCACCTTGGTTACCCGATGTTTATCTTGGATACAGCTTACCTCAGCTGTCAGATGCCGGCTCCTGCTCCTGCTCGCTTCATTTGTCGCTCTCTCGCTGTCACACACAGCGATCTGTGTGTCACAGCGGGAGAGCGGCTTTGAAGAAAACGAACCAGGGCTGTGTGTAACGAGCAGCGATCTCGCAGCAGGGGCCAGATCGCTGCTCATTGTCACACACAGCGAGATCGCTAATGAGGTCACTGCTGCGTCACAAAAAGCGTGACTCAGCAGCGATCTCGGCAGCGAGCTCGCTGTGTGTGAAGCACCCCTTACAGCTGACGTTCTTTTTGATGGAGTCGTTCAGTTTTCCCATCTTCTCCACCTGGCCCAGACCAACATGACGACTTCTCCAGCCACGACTCATCTGCAGAGATTACAACAAAACCACATCTGATATCTCACATTTTCAGCCTCGTCCCCCTCTATTCCCAACCTGTAAAAACTCCTGATCCTGCCATATGTCACCATATTACTGCCCTTGCTGTGTGGTACAATAACATTGCTCCTCTTAATGCCACCACTCTGCCCCTTGGACCCGCAACACACATCCATTTAATTTGTACGTGTGCGGTACGTATTTGCACGTACCGGAGACACGTACACACGGAGACCAATGTTATTCAATGGTAGATGGCACACACACGTAAAATCACACGGAACGTGTGACCGTGTGGTAAGTACGTGTGTGCGCTTTTCTACACGGACAACATGTCTGTTTTTGGCCGGCAGCACGCAGGCATGGACCCACTTTAGTCTATGGGTCCGTGCCTGCACGTACCGCACACGGAGTATCTCCGTGTTCAGCACGTTTCGTGCATGTGCGTTTTTACACTAGCGATCTTTTCTTTTGTTTTTTTTTAAATTAAATTCAGTATACTTACCTTTTTTTCTGCTGTTGTCAGTCATACTTACATTGGCGCTTGTTTTTTTTCTTCCCCCGGCTCACACCGCTCCCCGATCACCAGCGCGGCGAGGAACAGCTGTGCAGAGAATACGCGGCAACAATTACTTTGAATATGCCGGCCACTCATTAATCAATCTCGTATTCCCTGCTTTCCCCACCCACAGACGCCTGTGATTGGTTGCAGTCAGACACGCCCCCCACACTGAGTGACAGGTGTCTCACTGCACCCAATCACAGCAGCCGGTGGGCGTGTCTATACTGTGCAGTAAAATAAATAAATAAATAATTAAAAAAAAACGGCGTGCGGTCCCCCCAATTTTAATACCAGCCAGATTAATCATGTCAGGCGTCTCCCCGAGATACCTTCCATGAGTAATCTGTAAATTACAGTAAATAAACACACACCCCCGAACAATCTTTTATTAGAAAAAAAAAACACTAACAAATTGCCTTGTTCACCAATTTAATAAGCCCGAAAAAGCCCTCCATGTCCGGCGTAATCCAGGATGGTCCAGCGTCGCTTCCAGCTGTGCTGCATGAAGGTGACCGGAGCTGCAGAAGATACCACCGCTCCTGTCAGCTCCACGCAGCTAATGAAGGGAATAGCGCGATCAGCTGTATTCAGCGTTGGGCGCGAGTAACCTCAGTGACAGCTCAGCTGATCGCGCTACTCACCTCAGTTGCTGCATGGAGCTGACAGGAGCGTCGGTGTCTTCTGCAGCTCCGGTCAGCTTCATGCAGCAGAGCTGGAAGCGACGCTGGCCCATCCTGGATTACGCCGGACATGGAGGGCTTTTTCGGGCTTATTAAATTGGTGAACCAGGGTATATGTTAGTGTTTTTTATTTCTAATAAAGGATTGTTCGGGTGTGTGTGTTTATTTACTGTAATTTACAGATTAATAATGGAAGGTATCTCGGGGAGACGCCTGACATGATTAATCTAGGATTTAGTGGCAGCTATGGGCTGCCAAAAACTCTTTATTACCCCGATTTCCCAACGCACCAGGGCAAATCGGGAAGAGCCGGGTACTGTCCCAGAACTGTCGCATATAATGTATGCGGCAAACCTGGGCGGCTGCTGACTGATATTGTTAGGCTGGGGGGCTCCCCATAACGTGGGGCTCCCCATCCTGAGAATACCAGTCTTCAGCCGTATGGCTTTATCTGGCTGGTATTAAAATGGGGGGGGACCGCACGCCGTTTTTTTAAATTATTTATTTATTTTACTGCACAGTATAGACACGCCCACCGGCTGCTGTGATTGGGTGCCGTGAGACAGCTGTCACTCAGCGTGGGGGGCGTGTATGACTGCAACCAATCACAGGCGTCTGTGGGTGGGAAAGCAGGGAATACGAGATTGATTAATGAGCGGCCGGCATATTCAAAGTAATTGTTGCCGCGTATTCTCTGCACAGCTGTTCCTTGCCGCGCTGGTGATCGGGGAGCGGTAAGTATGAGAGAGGGCTGCTCACTTCAGTCACTCGGGGGATTAGCGGTCACTGGTGAATCCTTCACAGGTGACCGCTAATCAGTATGCGCCACACAGACAGAGCCGCGGCATGACAATGAAGTCGGGTGAAGTTCACCCAAGTTCATTCTCATCGCGCAACTCTGTCTGCTGTCAGCCGACATGTATCAACGACATTGTGCAACACACAAACGGACATTCCACACGGACATTCCACGTACACATACACGGGCATTTTACACACAAACACGGACATTTTACACGTACACACGGCTCGCATACGCCATCACACGGATGCCATACATACCGGAGAAACGCCCCAAAAAAACGGAACACGGACCCGAAAAACGGACCGTGTCACACGGACGTTTTTTTTGCGGAAGTGTGTTTTAGGCCTTACAAAGTAAAATGTCTTTTTGTGCCCTCTAGATGGTAAAATTGCTACCTACAAAATTTTAATTCCCTGTGCACGTGCCCTAGGAAATAGTGGCCACATTTTGCCCCTAGAAAGTAATAATGCTAGCTATGTGCCCTTTTGAGTCCCAATACCCTGAGTGCCCCTGTAACAATAATGCTTCTGAAGTGTACACTTATTTAATAATGTCCACTGAGTACCTTCATCTACAAAAAAAATTGTCCTCTGAGTTTCACCATGTACAGCTCCCCTATACACAGTATGATGGACCCACAGCTCTCCTATATACAGTGTGATGGACCCACAGCTCTCCTATATACAGTGTGATGGACCCACAGCTCTCCTATATACAGTGTGATGGGCCTACAGCTCCCCTATACACAGTATGTTGGGCCAAAAGCTCCCCTATACACAGTATGATGGACCCACAGCTCTCCTATACACAGTATAATATCCCCACACACAGCTCCCCTATACACAGTATAATGTGCCCACAGCTCCCCTATACACAGTATGATGGGCCCACAGCTCCCCTATACACAATATAATGTGCCCACAGCTCCCCTATACACAGTATAATGTGCCCACAGTTCCCCTATACACAGTATGATGGACCCACAGCTCTCCTATATACAGTGTGATGGGCCTACAGCTCCTCTATACACAGTATGATGGGCCCACAGCTCCCTATACACAGTATGGTGGGCCCACAGCTCCCCTATACACAGTATGATGGGCCCACAGCTCCCTATACACAGTATGATGGGCCCACAGCTCCCCTATATACAGTATGATGGGCCCACAGCTCCCCTATACACAGTATGATGGGCCCACAGCTCCCCTATACACAGTATAATGTGCCCACAGTTCCCCTATACACAGTATGATGGGCCCACAGCTCTCCTATACACAGTATGATGGGCTCACAGCTCCTCTATACACAGTATGATGGGCCCACAGCTCCCCTATACACAGTATGATGGGCCCACAGCTCCTCTATACACAGTATGATGGGCTCACAGCTCCTCTATACACAGTATGATGGGCTCACAGCTCCCCTATACACAGTATGATGGGCCCACAGCTCCCTATACACAGTATGATGGGCCCACAGCTCCCCGATACACAGTATTATGGGCCCACAGCTCCCTATACACAGTATGATGGGCCTACAGCTCCTCTATACACAGTATGATGGGCCCACAGCTCCCCTATACACAGTATGATGGGCCCACAGCTCCCCTATACACAGTATGATGGGCCACAGCTTCACTATACACAGTATGATGGGCCCATAGCTTCCCTATATACAGTATGATGGGCGCACAGCTCCCTATACATAGTATGTTGGGCCCACAGCTCCCCTATACACAGTATGATGGACCCACAGCTTCCCTATGCACAGTATGATGGGCCCACAGCTCCCTATACATAGTATGATGGGCCCACAGCTCCCCTATACACAGTATGATGGGCCCACAGCTCCCCTATATACAGTATAATGGGCCCACAGCTCCCCTATACACAGTATGATGGGCCCACAGCTCCCCTATACATAGTATGATGGGCCCACAGCTCCCTATACACAGTATGATGGACCCACAGCTCCCTATACATAGTATGATGGGCCCACAGCTCCCCTATATACAGTATAATGGGCCCACAGCTCCCCTATACACAGTATGATGGGCCCACAGCTCCCCTATACATAGTATGATGGGCCCACAGCTCCCTATACACAGTATGATGGGCCCACAGCTCCCCTATATACAGTATGATGGGCCCACAGCTCCCCTATACACAGTATAATGGGCACACAGCTCCCTATACATAGTATGTTGGGCCCACAGCTCCCCTATACACAGTATGATGGACCCACAGCTCCCCTATACACAGTATGATGGGCCCACAGCTCCCCTATACACAGTATGATGGGCCCACAGCTCCCCTATACACAGTATGATGAGTCCACAGCTCCCTATACATAGTATGGTGGACCGACAGCTCCCTATACATAGTATGTTGGGCCCACAGCTCCCCTATACACAGTATGATGAGTCCACAGCTCCCTATACATAGTATGGTGGACCCACAGCTCCCCTATACACAGTATGATGGGCCCACAGCTTCCCTATACACAGTATGATGAGTCCACAGCTCCCTATACATAGTATGGTGGACCCACAGCTCCCTATACATAGTATGTTGGGCCCACAGCTCCCCTATACACAGTATGATGAGCCCACAGCTCCCCTATACATAGAATGGTGGACCCACAGCTCCCTATACATAGTATGTTGGGCCCACAGCTTCCCTTAGCCATCACACTGTATAATAACTCCCACTGTAGACTCCATATTAGCTGCCTCTCTATATAATGACCCGCAAAGTAGTACTCGAACAGTATAATTGCCCCAATATTAGCTGCAGCACTATGCAATGGCCCACACATTAGTTTCCACACTAAATAATGGCCCCCACAGTAGTACCCAAACAGTTTAATAGCGCCACACTTTGAGGTCCCCCCATAGTAGCCCATACAAAGTATGAGGGGTTCTGTTCCCCCATTGTTCATCATTCCTCCACGTCACATCACAAGTGTTAAATTATGACGGTATCATATTGTGGCGCCCTGGACAAGCCAGGTCGTCACAGGTACTACAACAACACACCCCACACCCCGGTTAGGCACATCAGTCACACACAAATCCTTGTTGCCGCCCTCCAGGGGCTGATGTCCACACCAGGTGGGGTGGAGCCAGGCGGTTGGCCCCACCCACCGAGGAGTACACAGTCCTGGAGGCGGGAAAGGAAGAGAGAGTAGTTTTGGAGTAGTAAGAGTGAGGAGAAAAGTGGTAGTAGAGGAGCAGCCTCACCGTGTCCGGGTACGTGGCCCGGGCACATACAGCAAAGTTGGCAGACGGTGGTGACCGTCTGCAGGAGGGGCCGATCGACGCGGAACCGTAGGACCGGGGACGGGCGGTGGCCCGCCAGTACCGAACCGGGGAGCGAAGAGATGCCAGCACCATCTGACAGGGCCTACGGACCCCGACCAGGCTTGGAGTCGCCGTAAAACCGGTCAAATCCGTCAGCGACGGGAACCTCCGGGGTTTCCCAGCAACAAAGACCCGATTGAAGGCAACCGCTCAACCGTGAAGGGAAATACAGTCACCGCCAAGGCTACAATTCCCAGGGCCAGAGCCTGCGGGCAAAAGGAGCTCCCTCGGCATCTATCCACGCCGGGGAGCGGGTTACCGGTGGGAAGCCATCGGGGCCGAAACACACTACAGGTGCAGGGAAAGGCAGTCACCGCCAACCTACCAGGAGTGACCACCGCAGCCGGCTGCGGGACCCGTCCATCCAGCCGTTTGTTTTACCAGAGACTCCGTGTACGTTATTGGCTGAGTGAGTACCACCGTGCCGTCTGGCACCGCGCTGCCCCCGCGACCCTGCACCTCACCAAACTCTGCCATCCACTCTCCAGTTACCCTCACCGGGCCCCGGGACCACCCAAAAAAAACCCTACCCAAGAAGGGGAGAGAAACATCTCGGCTGCTCCCTGTCATCGCTCCCGGGATCCCCGTCCAGAGCAGCGGTGGTGTCCCAACCTCACCACAAACCGTGGGTGGCGTCACGAACCGACTTCTCCAACCCCATAAACTACCCCCTTTCACTCACGGGCGAGGAGCGCCGCTCGAGTCCCCGGATCCGGCCCCCCACTCGAGCCACCGAGCAGCGAGCAGCAAGCAGCAGGCTGCAGCAGCGCTGGACCCGAGCGCCAGCGGGAGCGCAGCGGCGGCTCCCTCCCCGCCCGCGACAATATACTCTCCTAAATCAGGATCCTGAAGAGTGCTCCTTAAAAGCACCGATGCCAGTATAGGCTCTCAGAGGTCTAGCGTGGTGCAATGTTGTCAATGAGTGGAGATCAGACATGCTGCGCATGCGCCGGCGTTTCAGTATACCGCAGACTGAAAGCGACCGGTGGTCTTTAGGACAGAGAGACGTAGTGCAGGGAGATCATTTCTCGCTCTGCCACAGAGATTAACTATACCGGCAAGCTGCACATGGGTAGCTTAGCTCCTGGGGACCCTCTGGGCGCGTGGGCCGAGGTGACTGCACCCTCTGCCTCTCAACGGTAGCTATGCTAATGGACAGAGTATATTATTTTAGCATTGCATGGTGCTATTTACATGTACACTGTATATTGTGAAATTTACAACTATATGGAAGTCTTATTTGCCAAACCCAAGGCATTATTATGTGGGCATTATCCTATATGGCGCTGATCAGTCATGATGGAGGAACAGAAAGTATCACAGTAAGTAGAGGCCAATATAAAGCTGTCCATAATAATATCAAATACACCTCCTGTGTGTCCTGCTGGTGGATGGGTCTCTGTCAGGTGTGAGATTGTCATCCTTTGTATAGATGGTAACTTCAATATCTGTGGGGGTCCGACCCCCAGAACATCTACCAATTACCAGAATTGGGCTGTTATCCCCTTAATGATGAAGCCACAATGCAGGTGCTTCACTGCTATAGAAAGCCGAGTATAGCAGTGCAGTAGAATTAATGCAGCGGAAGTCGAGCAAGAATAATGCTGCTCTATGCTAACCGGGATTAAAGAGCCCAATTCCGGGATCAGTCGGGGTCCTTAACGGTTGCATCCCCACCAATCTACCACCTGTAGATAGGTGATGATTTCTACTCACTTTAATGTCCCTTTTAATTGGAACCTGTTACCTACTCATCTGCGGGGAGGTCCAATCCAGTCTGGTTCGATGGGCGTCACTGATCTTGACCCGGCGCTTCATATATCCTTGTGATCGCCGTCCTGCTTCTTGCTTCGTGTGGATGACGCTTCATGTGTCATCCACAAAGTGTCCCCCGTTGCACTCCTGCGCACACGCACTTTCCTCTGCCATGCTGAGGGTAGAGCAAGGTACTGTACTGCGCACTACTAAAGGTGAAAGAACGTCTGCGCATGCGCACTACAATTCTTTGCTCTGCCCTAAGCAGGGCAGAGAGAAGTGCGCATGCACAGCAGCGCAATGGAGGGCACTGTGTGGATGATGTAGGACGTATAATCCACATGAAGCAAGGAGAACGGATATCAAAAGGATAGAGGAGAGTCGTGCTCAGAATGCTGAGCTATGCATAACCACACCCACACCACTCTTTGGCAGCTTGCTGTGTATCAGTGTTAGGGGTGGAAATATACAGATTAGCTTGAATGTCTTGCACATGAGACCTAGTCCTGTAGTGATAATCTCCTGCTGATAAAACGCTGACTGTATTGAAACTAAAGCACACAATCTAATAAGGTACACATCCCTATACTCAGGCTCTCTGTCCCTACATTATGCCGCTCTATAATTAAATAGGAAACACCTGTTGAGAGATTTCCTTCATAAAGAAGGTGTTGTCCAAAAAAATCCACAATAAACACACAGAAGCAAGTATAGAATTGGTGTAACATGAAGGTCAAGGGTCCCAATGCAAAAGCTCCAACAGGGTCCCAAATTATTGCAAGTCTTTCATAGCAATGGTCTTTTCATATTGGCCAAAGGGACTTTTGGGGCACCCGAGGCTGCAGGGCCCAGGTGCGATTATAACCCCTGCACCTATCTATATATACAGTTAGGTCCAGAAATATTTGGACAGTGACACAATTTTCGCGAGTTGGGCTCTGCATGCCACCACATTGGATTTGAAATGAAACCTCTACAACAGAATTCAAGTGCAGATTGTAACGTTTAATTTGAAGGTTTGAACAAAAATATCTGATAGAAATTGTAGGAATTGTCACATTTCTTTACAAACACTCCACATTTTAGGAGGTCAAAAGTAATTGGACAAATAAACCAAACCCAAACAAAATATTTTTATTTTCAATATTTTGTTGCGAATCCTTTGGAGGCAATCACTGCCTTAAGTCTGGAACCCATGGACATCACCAAACGCTGGGTTTCCTCCTTCTTAATGCTTTGCCAGGCCTTTACAGCCACAGCCTTCAGGTCTTGCTTGTTTGTGGGTCTTTCCGTCTTAAGTCTGGATTTGAGCAAGTGAAATGCATGCTCAATTGGGTTAAGATCTGGTGATTGACTTGGCCATTGCAGAATGTTCCACTTTTTTGCACTCATGAACTCCTGGGTAGCTTTGGCTGTATGCTTGGGGTCATTGTCCATCTGTACTATGAAGCGCCGTCCGATCAACTTTGCGGCATTTGGCTGAATCTGGGCTGAAAGTATATCCCGATACACTTCAGAATTCATCCGGCTACTCTTGTCTGCTGTTATGTCATCAATAAACACAAGTGACCCAGTGCCATTGAAAGCCATGCATGCCCATGCCATCACGTTGCCTCCACCATATTTTACAGAGGATGTGGTGTGCCTTGGATCATGTGCCGTTCCCTTTCTTCTCCAAACTTTTTTCTTCCCATCATTCTGGTACAGGTTGATCTTTGTCTCATCTGTCCATAGAATACTTTTCCAGAACTGAGCTGGCTTCATGAGGTGTTTTTCAGCAAATTTAACTCTGGCCTGTCTATTTTTGGAATTGATGAATGGTTTGCATCTAGATGTGAACCCTTTGTATTTACTTTCATGGAGTCTTCTCTTTACTGTTGACTTAGAGACAGATACACCTACTTCACTGAGAGTGTTCTGGACTTCAGTTGATGTTGTGAACGGGTTCTTCTTCACCAAAGAAAGTATGCGGCGATCATCCACCACTGTTGTCATCCGTGGACGCCCAGGCCTTTTTGAGTTCCCAAGCTCACCAGTCAATTCCTTTTTTCTCAGAATGTACCCGACTGTTGATTTCGCTATTCCAAGCATGTCTGCTATCTCTCTGATGGATTTTTTCTTTTTTTTTCAGCCCCAGGATGTTCTGCTTCACCTCAATTGAGAGTTCCTTAGACCGCATGTTGTCTGGTCACAGCAACAGCTTCCAAATGCAAAACCACACACCTGTAATCAACCCCAGACCTTTTAACTACTTCATTGATTACAGGTTAACGAGGGAGACGCCTTCAGAGTTAATTGTAGCCCTTAGAGTCCCTTGTCCAATTACTTTTGGTCCCTTTAAAAAGAGGAGGCTATGCATTACAGAGCTATGATTCCTAAACCCTTTCTCTGATTTGGATGTGAAAACTCTCATATTGCAGCTAGCTGGGAGTGTGCACTTTCAGGCCATATTATATATAGAATTGTATTTCTGAACATGTTTTTGTAAACAGCTAAAATAACAAAACTTGTGTCACTGTCCAAATATTTCTGGACCTAACTGTATAATTGCCTTATTCTGTCTGTCTGTCTGTCTGTCTGTCTTGCTCCAAAATTGTGTCCTTACGGTGACACAAAGCTGATTGGCCGCTGGGCTCGCCATGGCCCCGCCCCCCGCACGGATTGGCCGCTCACCCAGGCTCCGCCCCCACATGGATTGGCCGGCCGCTCGCCCAGGCTCTGCCCCCCCACACGGATTGGCCTCTCGCCCCGGCACCCTGCACGCATTGGCAACTCGGCCACGCCCCGCCCCCCTCACGCAATGCACGCTTGCTCTGGCCCCGCCCCCCGCACGCATTCCCCGAACCGACACGGAGCCACGACTCCCAGGTGAGTACTGTACCCCCGGGAGCCTACATCAGCGTACGCCGCCAACCCAGCCGACACATACCCTCGCATTGCTGGGGTTGCCGCCGTATGCTGGTGTGGGCTCCCGTGCGAGCGGGGGACGGGATACGCTGGTAACCATGGTAGCATAGTTACCAGCGCATCAAGGTCCTGCAGCGGCGGAACATACACACACGCACACACATAACAACAGACACACACACACATCAGATCACACTCACTCTCACACACACCTCACACACACATCAGATCGCATCCACATACTCACAACATCCCGTGATATCGCTTGCTTCTCGGCGGCGATACTGTGCAGTGACCTTCCAGGACCTGCCGGAGGATCACATGGCCGGAAGCATGTGGTATCTCCGGATGTTGTGAGTGTGAGCGCGTATGTGCGATATCGTCAGTGTGTGTGTGAGTGTATGCGATCGGATGTGTGTGAGTGTATGCGATCGGATGTGTGTGAGTGTGTTCTGATGTGTGAGTGTGTGTGTGTGAGTGTATGCGATCGGATCTGTGAGTGTCGGCAGAGGAGCACGGCGTGCTGGGGGAGGCTGGGAGGAGAGAGGCTGATCCTGGGGAAGGCTGGAAGGGGGAGGCTGATGCTGGGGGAGGCTGGGAGGAGAGAGGCTGATGCTGGGGGAAGCTGGGAGGAGAAAGGCTGATGCTGGGGTAGGCTGATGCTGGGGGAGGCTGATGCTGGGGGAGGCTGATGCTGGGGGAGGCTGAGAGGAGAGAGGCTGATGCTGTGGGAGGCTGGGAGGAGAGAGGCTGATGCTGGGGGGAGGCTGGGAGGGGGAGGCTGATGCTGGGGGAGGCTGGGAGGAGGGAGGCTGGGAGTAGAGAGGCTGATGCTGGGGGAGGCTGGGAGGGGGAGGCTGATGCTGGGGGAGGCTGGGAAGAGAGAGGCTGATGCTGGAGGAGGCTGGGAGGAGAGAGGCTGATGCTGGGGGAGGCGAGAGGCTGATGCTGGGGGAGGCTGCGAGGTGGAGGCTGATGCTGGGGGAGGCTGGGAGGGGGAGGCTGATGCTGGGGGAGGCTGGGAGGAGGGAGGCTGGGGGTCGAGGCTGAGAGAAGAGAGGCTGATGCTGGGGGAGGCTGAGGCTGGGAGGAGAGAGGCTGATGCTGGGGACAGAGAGGCTAATGCTGGGAGGAGAGAGGCTGATGCTGGGAGGAGAGAGGCTGATGCTGGGAGGAGAGAGGCTGATGCTGGGAGGAGAGAGGCTGATGCTGGGGGCAGAGAGGCTGATGCTGGTGCAGCGTGGGGGATGGAGCACCATGGGGGGTGCGCAGCATGGGGGATGGAGCACGATGGGGAGTGCGCAGCATGGGGGATAGAGCACGTTTGGGAGTGCGCAGCATGGCGGATGGAGCACGTTTGGGAGTGCGCAGCATGGCGGATGGACCACGTTTGGGAGTGCGCAGCACGGGGGATGGAGCACGTTTGGGAGTGCGCAGCATGGCGGATGGAGCACGTTTGGGAGTGCGCAGCATGGCGGATGGAGCACGTTTGGGAGTGCGCAGCATGGCGGATGGAGCACGTTTGGGAGTGCGCAGCATGGCGGATGGAGCACGTTTGGGAGTGCGCAGCATGGGGGATGCAGCACGATGGGGAGTGCGCAGTATGGCGGATGGAGCATGTTTGGGAGTGCGCAGCATGGCGGATGGAGCACGTTTGGGAGTGCGCAGCATGGCGGATGGAGCACGTTTGGGAGTGCGCAGCATGGCGGATGGAGAACGTTTGGGAGTGCGCAGCATGGCGGATGGACCACATTTGGGAGTGCACAGCATGGCGGATGGACCACATTTGGGAGTGCGCAGCATGGCGGATGGACCACGTTTGGGAGTGCGCAGCATGGCGGAGGGAGCACGTTTGGGAATGCGCAGCATGGCGGATGGAGCACGCATGGGGGATGCAGCATGATGGGGAGTGCGCAGCATGGCGGATGGAGCACGTTTGGGAGTGCGCAGCATGGCGGATGGAGCACATTTGGGAGTGCGCAGCATGGCGGATGGACCATGTTTGGGAGTGCGCAGCATGGCGGATGGAGCACGTTTGGGAGTGCGCAACATGGCGGATGGAGCACGTTTGGGAGTGCGCAGCATGGGGGATGGAGCACGATGGGGAGTGCGCAGCATGGGGGATGGAGCACGATGGGGAGTGCGCAGCATGGGGGATGGAGCACGATGGGGGGTGCGCAGCATGGGGGATGGAGCACGATGGGAGGTGCACACCTCCCCCCAACACACACACACACACAACACACCACACACACACTGGGAACCACAAACACCGCCCTACACAGACACCCACACACACAGACAACTCTGCACACACACAACACCCAACACACAAACACCGCGGCATACATAAATATACGCACATACCGCACAACACACACATTGCACAAAACATACCTCCCCCAAAACACACCACACCCACACAAACCGCGCAACACACACACACACAACGCTACAGACACACAGCGCTCCACAAACAACGCAACACGCGCAACACACATACAACACCGCTCTCACCCCCGCCACACCCAGACAACACCCAGAACATGTACAGCGCCTACACAAACACTTGGTAACTACACACAACAACATCTATATATATATATATAACAAAAATCATACATTAACTACACAATACGTAAATTTTAGAATACCCGATGCGTAGAATCGGGGCACCTTCTAGTTGTAGTTATAACCATCTATAGTATTTGTTCACCGAGAAAAGAGAGAATGAGAAGATTGTGGGTGCGAATCTAAACCAGATGATTCATAATGGATGTAACTGCCAACATTTTTACGGCTGAATTCGGGTTCAGAGCTGATACTCCCGGATGACCGGTTGATTGACATTTGTCAACCTTTCCTTATCGTGAATGTAAGCAGGAAATATTTTGGTTTCTGGTATCAAATTGTAAGAATACTTTGATAAATACATTTTGGTAATGCATTACATTATATACCGGAGCTGTATTCACAATTCTGAAAGATTCACAGCTGAAATCTTCCAGTATTCCTCAACTTTGATCCATGAGAGAAGAGATGTGTAAAGCATAAAGAGAATCTTTCCCTAAGTTTTTACCACGTAATCTGAAGGCAGAAAATTTGTGGTATCAGATTTGGAAAAATAATTGAAGAGAAAGACCGAAGGAAGTTGATATTGGAAACATCAAGGAAACTCTTGACTGGTGCCGTGTGATTTCCAGATGACCAAGACCAATGTCATGTGAGGTTGGGTTCACTTCACAATATCAGCTGGTGTGTTGTGGAAACACTTTTGTTGTCTGAATATTTCCTACCTTCCCTTAGTTTCCTCCTGATCACGTCTTGTCTATACCTCTGTGAGTGATTACTGTGAGTTTGAGTTTTGGTGTTTCCCTCGTCTGTTTATTTGTGTCGGATTAATCACTCTTGGTTGGAGGGAGGGGGCCACTAGACCAGAGTTGTTCAGGAGCTAGAGTTAGGAAAGCGGCCCAAACATCATCACCTTCAAACGTATCTTTGGGATCAGGGTCAGCCAGTGATCCTCTATACTGAGGGCTAGTTTAGGCTCCCCTGTTCCTAGTGATCCCGTCACACCAGTTTGTCTATATCTGTGGGTTCAACCACTCCTGTCCTGGTCTTCCTCTGGGGTGGGGGTATAAAATCAGGGCTTTCCAACAGCAGGGAAAGGAAGGCGGTCCAGACATCTTCACCACTAAAGGTATCTCTGGGATTAGAGACAGCTAGGCTCCCTAGCCTGAGGGCAGTCTAGGAGCACCGGTCACGTTTTAATCTAGGCCATATTTAAGTTTCTGCATGGACTCTGTTACTCCACTTTCAAGTTAGTTGCAGACTCTGTCCCTCCAGGTGGCTGAATTAAAAGGGGTGGTTCAGCAACAAGTATAGTCAGCTACTCCGGGACAATCCATGTTGGTTGCCGTAGCATCTAAACCCAAGCTGTCACTCCCGGACAGATTATCAGTTTAACTCCACAGAGGGGAAAAAAAATCGTGGCACTCACCTGTGATAGTGTGAGAGTGTATTAGTGACCTTTATTCACTGTGAACTGCTGAAAAAACGCTTATTTAATGTTCATTGTATGCATTGTTACTGACCAGCCACAAGAGGCCACTGTTTTGCATCTGCATTCGACTGTTTGGTTACTATAGCAACGTCGCAATCGAAAGCTGAGGTGGCGGTGTGTGTGAGCTGCAGGTGTCGCGGGCGGGGAGGACGCCGTCACTGCTGCGCTCTCGCTAACGCTCGGGTCCGGCGCTGCTGCGATGGCTGCTCGGTGGCTCGAGTGGTGGGCCGGATCAGGGGACTCGAGCGGCGCTCCTCGCCCGTGAGTGAAAGGGGTGGTTGGTTTGGGGAATTTAGTCTGTGACGCCACCCACGGGTCGTGGTGAAGATGGGCACCACCGCTGCTGATGACGGGGATCCCGGGAGCGATGGTAGGGAGCAGCTGGGATGTTCTTTTCCCCCTCCGTGGGTAGGGGTCGGTGGTCCGGGGTCCCGGTGATGTGACGGGGAGGAAGGGTTGGTGAGGTGCAGGGTTGCAGGGACAGCGCGGCGCGGTGCCGGATGGCACGGGTGTACTCACTCAGCAAGAAAGGTACAAAGTCCTCAGTAAACCAAACGGCTGGATGGACGGGTCCCGCAGCCGGCTGCAGTGTCTCTCCCCGGACAGGTGATGGCGGCTGTCTTTCCCTGCACCTTGATGTTCTCGTTGACTACTATGGATCCCCAACGGTAGTCCGCTCTCCGGTGTATGGGTACCGGAGGAGCCCGTTCGCCCGTAGGCGCTGGCCCTTGGGTCTCTAGCCTTAGGCGGTAGCTGTATACCCTCACGGTGTGGGCGGTTGCCTTCAATCAGGTCTTTTGCTGTTGTGAAACCCCTGGGGTTTCCAGTCACATTCGGATCTGACTATTGTCGGTGGCTCCAGGTCCGATGGCCCTGCCTGTGTGTGCTGGCTTCACGTCGCTCCCCGGTCGGTACCGGCGGGCCTTCGCCCAACCCCGGTCCTACGGTTCCACGTCGCTCCACCACTCCTGCAGACGGCCACCACCGTCTGCCAACCTTGCTGTCAGTGCCTGGGCCACAAACCCAGACACCCAAGTGTTTACTCCTCTCTCTTCAAACTCCAAGACTCTCCTGTCACTTTTCCAGGACTGTGAACTCCTCGGTGGGTGGAGCCAACCGCTTAGCCCCGCCCCACCTGGTGTGGACATCAGACACTGGAGGGAGGCAACAAGGGTTTTGTGTTTGGCTGGTGTCCCTGTCTAGTGGGGGTGGGGTGTGTGAGTGTTATCTGTGACGACCTGGCTAGGCCAGGGCACCACATTCCCACTTGGTGAAATGCAGACCGTCCGCCGGCTGCCCATCCATCACCGGTTTTCTTTTTCTTTTTTTTTTTTTTAAACTGTAAAAACATAAATTAACATGTAAACATTTCAAACATAAGCATTTTTGTTAGGACACTTGAACGTTGCACATATAAACAGTTTTAATACAAACGGACGGACGGGTGTCTTCCGCTCTCTCACCCAAGCAACCTAGCCCTGATGCTGCCTCTAAGAAGTGGGCAGCACCCCTTGACCCAAGTCCAGGTTCAGGCCGCCCGAGCGGGAACGGGAACGGTTACTCGCACCCGACTGTCACTTCAGGGGACCCCTGATCCCCGGAGGATGGCCACCGGTCCTGGTGGTGGCCGGGCACCAGCCTGCTCTGCTGCGGGCCCTTCCTCCAATCTTCCTCTCTGGAGGCGGCTCCGACGGAAATCACCCCTCAACTTATTTACAAGCCCACAAGTTCGTGGGTGGCCTGCCAGTTCTCGGCCATGTCCATGAGTAGTCTCTCATGCAGGGAGAGGAAAAGCACACAGGGTCCCTCCTGGGACAACTTCCCGGCAACAGCCGGAATAATCACATGGACAATCAGGTAAAGGTTCATGGTTCATTAGTAGTCCATGAGTAGTCTGTCATGCAGATTGTAAACACAGAAAGTCCCTCCGGGGACAACTGGCCGGCAACGGCCGGAATAATCAGGTAGACAATCAGATGAAGCTCACGGTTCATTAAGGTCATTCACTCAAACTGCTGAGGGTCCCAACGGGGGACAGCTGCTTGCAACGGCGAACCGCTGCCTATTCCACCTCTTCCTCTGAGGTGGCCTCGCCCTCCGCTGTTAATATTGCAAACATCCGATAGCAAGCCTGGTGGGAGAGGGCAGCCCGGTATCCGTTCCCTCCACCGCGCGGGACATAGAAAGCTACCGGCGCATTGCCATTGGGAAGGCTCTCACCCGCTTCCTCGGACTCCGAGACCGGCTCTGTGTCAGCCCCCGAGCTGCTGTCATCTGACTCCAGGGAACTAACGGTGGGATTTGGCAGGTCGGTAACGTTCTCCAGCTGAGCCCAGACTCGTGGCTCCTCAGTGGCAAGTGACCCGTCATTGGCCGGTGTATGGAGGTCTGCCATCGGTTCTTCTAAGTCACCCCCTCCGGCTGTCGACTGGCTGGCTTTCTCTCGGGCCTCTGGGCCCTGGCGGGGCAACACGGACTCTGCCACCTCCATCGGGGACGGTGATCTGGGTGGGGTTGTATGGGCGGTCAGCACAGGCGATGGGTCGGGCCCTGCTGGGGCCAGGGGTAGACCGGATCCTTTAGCCGCAGCGGCCGGTCCTCTAGGGACACAAGGGTGTGGGTCTCTTGTGGCGCCCTGGACAAGCCAGGACGTCACAGGTACTACATCAACACACCCCACACCCCGGCTAGGCACACCGAAGTCAAACACAAATCCTTATTGCCTTCCTCCAGGGGCTGATGTTCACACCAGGGGGTAGGCCAGGCGGTTGGTCCCGCCCACCGAGGAGTTCACAGTCCTGGAGGCGGGAAAAGGAAGGGAAGTTTTCAGATTAGTTTTGGAGAGTGAAGTGGCAGTAGAGGAGACTGACCGTGTCCGGGTGCGTGGCCCGGGCACATAAAGCAAGGTTGGCAGACGGTGGTGACCGTCTGCAGGAGAGGCTGATTGGAGTGACCCGTAAGGACCGGGGACGGGCGGTGGCCCGCCGATACCGGATCGGGGAGTGAAGAGAAGCCAGCACCATTCGGCAGGGCCTACGAACCCCGACCAGGCTAGGAGTCGCCGTAAAGCCGGTCAAATCCGTTAGGGAAGGGAACCTTCGGGGTTTCCCAGCAGTCAAGACCCGATTGAAGGCAACAGCTCACACCGTAAAGGGAAACACAGTCACCGCCAAGGCTACAGTTCCCAGGGCCAGAGCCTGCGGGCAAAAGGGGCTCCCTCAGCATCCATCCAAGCTGGGGAGCGGGTTACCGGTGGGAAGCCATTGGAACCGTAAACACAACACAGGTGCAGGGAAAGGCAGTCACCACCAACCTACCGGGAGAACTACCGCAGCCGTCTGTGGGACCCGTCCATCCAGCCGTTTGTTTTACCGGAAACTTTGCATTGATCATTGGCTGAGTGAGTACCACCGTGCCGTGCGGCACAGCGCTGCCCCCGCGACCCTGCACCTCGCCAGGCCCCGTAACCCGCCTGCCATCCCTAACACCCTCACCGGGCCCCAGGACAACCAACCCCCCTACCCACGGAGGGGAGAAACAACATCCAAGCTGCTCCCTGTCACCGCTCCCGGGATCCCCGTCCAGAGCAGCGGTGGTGTCACAACCTCACCACAACCGTGGGTGGCGTCACGGACAATATCCCTAAACCACAAACATTCCCCCTTTCACTCACGGGTGAGGAGTGCCGCTCGAGTCCCCGGGATCCGGCCCACCGCTCGAGCCACCGAGCAACGGCAGCCGCAGCAGCTGGACCCGAGCAGCGTGGTGAGCTGTCACGCTCCCCGGGTCCTCTGCTCCGCTCCCCGGGTCCTCTGCTCCGCTCCCCGGCTCACCTGCCACGCTCCCCGCTCTCCAGCCTCCAGTGCCCGCGCTTCCCAGGCCTCCTGGTCCCCGCTCCCGGCGCCCGTCGGCTTCCCAGTCCATGGCCGGCTCTGCTGCGTCCTCCTCTCAGCTTCCTGTGTTGGCTTCTGGCACCCGAGCCGCGCGCATGCGCATTAGGGCGCGCGCGCGGTCACTGACCCTTTCTTAAAGGGCCAGTGTCCACTGACAGGAAATGATGCACACAGGTACAGGGTATATAGGGGGTTAATGTCCAAGGGAGCGGGGCCTGTTCTTCGTGTTTTCCCAAGCTAGGAGTCAGGTCTCCTTGTGTTCTGTGAGATACTTACCTCTCTGTCTTCTAGAGCCGATCCTGCATCGCCATCCGGTCCTGCTGTGTCTCGAACCCCGAACGCTGCCCATCTGCCATCCTGACAGTCCGTACCATCTCGGATCCCTGCGGTGACCCGTCATCTCGCTCCAACGGTTCCGGACCCCGCCTGACATCATCACGGCTTCCGAACCTGAGCTCCGTCACCCGGACCACCATCAGTGACCCCGTGGTCCCAGGGACTTCTCCATTGTCTTCCAGTGCACGGACTGTTCTGCTACCTAAAGTGCTCCGGCTACCGGACTCCTTTCCCTCATCAGGGAGTTCGGCCCAGTGGATCCACCTCCCGGGTCTGCCCGTCCATCTGGCCCTAACAGTAAGAACAGGCCATGGATCCCGCCGAAGCACTAGCGGCCTTGCATGAGGAACTCCAACGCCAGCGTGAAGTCCAGACCCGTATGCTGAACTTTATGACTTCCGTGGACGCCCGCTTGAATACGCTACAAGCCTCAGTCACATCTTCAGCGCCCCAGGTCTCCACTAGTCAATCCACGGCCCCCGCTCCCGTGGCAGCCTCCTCGGATGCTTCCAGACTGCGTTTGGCCTCACCACCCCGGTACGCCGGAGATCCCAAGACCTGCAGGGGGTTTATAAACCAATGCTCCCTCCATTTCACGCAGCTGCCACATTTGTTTGCCTCCGACCAAGCCAAGGTCGCCTTCATCATGTCTCACCTAGAGGGCGAGGCACTGGCGTGGATGAACCCCTTGTGGGAGAAGGAGGACCCTATGACCAAGAACCTCCAGGAGTTCCTGCAGGCCTTTCGCAGCACCTTTGACGAACCCGGACGCGCCTCCGCATCTGCTTCATCTCTTCTCCGGTTACGTCAGGGAACTCTGACGGTGGGTCAATACGCCATCCGTTTCCGCACCTTGGCTTCAGAACTCGGGTGGAATAACGAGGCCCTAACCGCCGCCTTCTGGGAAGGACTCTCGGGTCGAATCAAAGATGAGCTGGCTGGACGTGACGTACCGTCCACCCTGGACGCCCTGATTACCCTAGCGACTAGAGTGGACATACGCTTTCAGGAGCGGTCCAAAGAGGTGTCCCGTGAGAGGCGTCCGGTACGACGTTCCTCTCCTCCACAGAAGCCCGCCGTACTCCAGTCAACGGCCTCAGGTGTCTCCGTCCATGAGCCCATGCAGATCGACCGTGTGCGACAGTCTGAACAACGTCGAGCAGAGCGGCTCGCCAAGGGTCTCTGCTTCTATTGCGGAGAGGGCACACACCTGCTACGCGCCTGTCCAGAGAGGCCGGGAAACTCCAAAGCCTAGGGTTGGTAGGAGAGGCCACCCTAGGTGCTGGGACTCTCTCAGACCCGGTTACATGGACTCTGCAAGTGACAACGGGAGAGACGCGGTTTACGGCTGAGGCGTACCTCGATTCTGGGGCAGCAGGCAATTTCATCCAACAGGCCACGGTGGACAAGTACCAGGTGCCTGTTACTCCACTCGCCAAACCTCTTGTGATTGCCTCTGTGGATGGGAGACCCCTCTCTGACACCATCTCCTGGATCACCAAGCCGCTTGAACTGCGTATCGGTGCTCTGCACACCGAGAACATCGCTCTCTACGTCCTCCCACATATGTCACATCAAATCCTGCTGGGCCTTCCCTGGTTGCGGACACACGAGCCTTCAGTCAGCTGGGGCACTGGCGATATCACTCGATGGGGCTCTTCTTGCCATGAGAAGTGTCTGAAGACCATACAACCTATCCGGCGACCTCCGGCTCCCGAGTCCCTACCGGGACTGCCTTCAGCCTATTGGTCCTTCGTGGACGTCTTTGATAAGAAGGAGTCCGAAGTACTTCCGCCACATCGTCCTTACGATTGTGCCATTGACCTGCTCCCAGGAACTACACCACCTCGAGGACGGATATATCCACTGTCTCCAGCCGAAACAAGGGCCATGTCTACGTACATCACAGAGAGCCTGGCTAAGGGATTCATTCGGAGATCCTCCTCTCCTGCTGGAGCAGGCTTCTTCTTCGTAAAGAAGAAAGAGGGCGACCTACGCCCATGTATAGACTACCGGGGATTGAACCTAATCACCGTAAAGAACAAGTACCCCTGCCGCTCATCCCCGAATTGTTTGATCGGCTCAGAGGAGCTCGTGAGTTCACCAAGTTGGATCTTCGGGGTGCCTACAACCTGGTCCGTATCCGCTCAGGGGATGAATGGAAGACCGCGTTCAACACTCGCGATGGGCATTATGAATACTGCGTGATGCCTTTCGGCCTGTGTAACGCACCAGCAGTCTTCCAAGAATTAGTGAACGATGTGTTCCGGGACCTTCTCTACGTCTGTGTGGTGGTGTATCTGGATGACATCCTTGTCTTCTCTCCGGACCTCCAGACCCACCGAGAGAACGTGCAACTGGTTCTACAAAGACTGAGAGAGAACCGTCTGTACGCCAAGTACGAAAAGTGTGTCTTCGAACAGTCTTCTCTCCCCTTCCTGGGGTACCTCATCACCGATACCGGACTGCAGATGGATCCAAAGAAGGTCTCTTCCGTTCTCGACTGGCCTCCTCCTTCTGGACTGAAGGCAATCCAACGCTTTCTGGGATTCGCCAACTATTACCGCCAGTTCATTCCTCACTTCTCGGCTCTGACTGCTCCTCTCTCCGCCTTGACCAAGAAAGGGGCTAATCCAAAGGACTGGTCACCTGCGGCCGACGCCGCGTTTGGCTCTCTAAAGCGAGCCTTTGCCTCCTCTCCTGTACTCCACCGTCCAGAGTTAAACCGCCAGTTCACCTTGGAGGTGGATGCCTCCTCCTCGGGAGCCGGAGCAGTACTCATGCAGAGGTCCTCCTCCGGGAAGATGGTGACTTGCGGTTTCTTCTCCAAGAGCTTCTCCGCGCCTGAACGCAATTACACCATCGGTGACCGAGAGCTCTTGGCGGTCAAACTGGCTCTGGAAGAATGGCGCTATCTTCTGGAAGGAGCAGTGTACCCAGTCATTATTTACACGGACCACAAAAACCTGGAATACCTGCGGACTGCTCAGCGACTGAACCCACGGCAAGCCAGGTGGTCCTTGTTCTTTGCCCGGTTCGACTTCCAGCTTCACTTCCGACCCGCGAACAAGAATGTACGCGCTGATGCCTTGTCTAGGTCTTTCATGCCCATGGAGCAGGAGGAAGAGACATCTCAACCCATCATCTGTCCAAGTAAGATTATTCCAGTGGCTCCTGTCACCCTGGCCCAGATACCGCCTGGGAAGACCTATGTCTCTGAGACTGACAGGCAAAAAGTGTTACACTGGGGCCATGCCTCGAAAACAGCCGGTCATGCAGGTCAGAAGAAAACATGGAGTGCGATCGTGCGTCATTACTGGTGGCCATCCCTTCGCACGGACGTCGCCTCTTTTGTCTCTGCCTGCTCCTCCTGTGCCAGGAACAAGACTCCCAAACACCTGCCATATGGCCGTCTTCTGCCTCTGCCCATACCCTCAGTTCCCTGGCAACACATAGCGATGGACTTTATTACGGACTTGCCATTGTCCTCCGGACACACAGTCATATGGGTCGTGGTGGATCGGTTCTCTAAAATGGCCCATTTCGTTCCTATGGCTGGACTGCCCTCTGCCCAGGAACTCGCGGACGCCTATATACAACACATCTTCCGCTTGCATGGCTTTCCATCACACATCGTGTCCGATAGAGGAACTCAGTTCACCTCCCGCTTCTGGAGGGCTCTCTGTAAGCATCTGGGAGTGACTCTGGACTTTTCTTCGGCCTACCATCCTCAGTCGAACGGCCAAGTAGAACGGGTCAATCAGATATTGACCTCTTTCTTACGTCACTACGTCAACGCCCATCATGACGATTGGTCCACGCTTCTTCCTTGGGCTGAATTCTCCCATAATCACCACGTCAGTGAGTCCTCCTCCAGTTCTCCCTTCCATGTCGTCTACGGACTTCAGCCGTCTGTCCCATTGCCTGTATCCTCTTCCTCGGACATCCCTGCTGCTGATGCAGTACTCCGTGACTTTGCCTCCATTTGGGACTCAGTTAAGGCGTCCCTTGCACGTGCATCCCTGCGGATGAAGAGACACGCGGACAAGAGACGTCTGGATCCTCCGTGTTTCTCCCCGGGAGATCTCGTCTGGCTTGCTTCCAAGTACATCCGACTGAAGATACCATCCTACAAGCTGGGACCTCGTTACATCGGACCGTTTAAAGTCCTCGGCAAGATCAATGAGGTCTCCTACAAACTGCAGCTCCCGGCCACGATGAGGATACCCAACTCCTTCCACGTCTCTCTGCTCAAGCCGGTTGTCCTTGGTCCCTTCTCCGCTGCCGCCAGTCCGGCTCCTCCTCCTATTGCTGAGGACGACATCTATGCGGTAAGGGATATCGTGGCCATGAAGACCGTACGAGGTCGACAGTTCTTCCTGGTGGACTGGGAAGGGTATGGTCCTGAGGATAGGTCCTGGGAGCCCAGGGTGAACGTGGGCACTCCTCTGATCCGTGCCTTCCTGTCCCGGTTGCGGGGAGGGGGGCGTGGGGGGTGGGGTACTGTCACGCTCCCCGGGTCCTCTGCTCCGCTCCCCGGGTCCTCTGCTCCGCTCCCCGGCTCACCTGCCACGCTCCCCGCTCTCCAGCCTCCAGTGCCCGCGCTTCCCAGGCCTCCTGGTCCCCGCTCCCGGCGCCCGTCGGCTTCCCAGTCCATGGCCGGCTCTGCTGCGTCCTCCTCTCAGCTTCCTGTGTTGGCTTCTGGCACCCGAGCCGCGCGCATGCGCATTAGGGCGCGCGCGCGGTCACTGACCCTTTCTTAAAGGGCCAGTGTCCACTGACAGGAAATGATGCACACAGGTACAGGGTATATAGGGGGTTAATGTCCAAGGGAGCGGGGCCTGTTCTTCGTGTTTTCCCAAGCTAGGAGTCAGGTCTCCTTGTGTTCTGTGAGATACTTACCTCTCTGTCTTCTAGAGCCGATCCTGCATCGCCATCCGGTCCTGCTGTGTCTCGAACCCCGAACGCTGCCCATCTGCCATCCTGACAGTCCGTACCATCTCGGATCCCTGCGGTGACCCGTCATCTCGCTCCAACGGTTCCGGACCCCGCCTGACATCATCACGGCTTCCGAACCTGAGCTCCGTCACCCGGACCACCATCAGTGACCCCGTGGTCCCAGGGACTTCTCCATTGTCTTCCAGTGCACGGACTGTTCTGCTACCTAAAGTGCTCCGGCTACCGGACTCCTTTCCCTCATCAGGGAGTTCGGCCCAGTGGATCCACCTCCCGGGTCTGCCCGTCCATCTGGCCCTAACAGTAAGAACAGGCCATGGATCCCGCCGAAGCACTAGCGGCCTTGCATGAGGAACTCCAACGCCAGCGTGAAGTCCAGACACGCATGCTGAACTTTATGACTTCCGTGGACGCCCGCTTGAATACGCTACAAGCCTCAGTCACATCTTCAGCGCCCCAGGTCTCCACTAGTCAATCCACGGCCCTAACATGAGCGCGGCGTCCCCTCCTCCGCCCGCGACAACTTGGCGTCACGAACAGGATCTTACCACTCTGCCGTCTGGTAGAGGTGCGCCTTGTGACCGCCGGAGGTGTCCGGCCGAAAATCTTGAGAAGCCGCCATTTTAGGCGCGAAAAATCCCCGCTCGAGCATCCCCTTGAGCAGTGGAGGCGCGAAAGCCCAAACCCCACCCCTGTAGAGGAGGAGCCGGAAAAAGACTAGGGGGGACGGATGGCGTCTGGCTGCATGTAGCTCGTGGCTATAAAAGCAGGGACGCCAGGACCCTGCGGCCATCTTGTGGTTCCTGGAAGAGGCCGCCGCAGCGATGTACCAGCCGTCCCGCAGCACCGTAGCCCCCGCACCTGGAACCGCGGCGTGGGTGGAGGTCCGGACCGCCCAGCTCCAACAGCGGCTGCAGATCAGGATGCAACTCCTCTTAGAGGAGTGGGAGGCCGACATGGCGGAGGTGGTGGCGGCCATACGGAGACGCGAGGTGGAGGGAGTCTTGGAAGAGAGGGTAAGTGACCCACGCCCCTGTACCCCTAGTGGGTCGGTCATAGCTGTCTATTCCTGTTTGGAGACTATTAAATGGAGCTAGTGTGATGCCCTGGCAAAACCAGGTAGTCACACAGATAGGCCCCCGCATAACACCTTCCCACACAGGGTTAAACACAGCCGACCAGAAACCCTAGTCACCCCCCCCAGGGTAGGAAAGGCATACCAGAGGGCGGGACCAGGCGGATGGAAAACGCCCACCTAGGGGTCTGGAGAACCCGGGGCGGGAAAAGCAGGAGTTGAGAGTTGAAGTTCAAGCGGAGAGGAGTGGAGTAGTTGAGGAGGAGAAAGTGAAGGCTGAGACAGAAAGGAAATGCGTCGGGGTTGGAACCCCGGTGTACTGGCTAGGTGGCAGACGGTGGTCCGTGTCTGTCAGGAGACGGGAAGACAGCTGCTGGAGATCCGAGGTGGACCGGGCAGAGTTGGAGCCCGCCGGGTACCGACACCAGAGAACCGACCCGAAAACCGTGCACAGAGGGGGTACTTGGACCCTGAAGCCAGGGACCGGAACCAACGGCCTAGCTAATTAACCAATTGAGGGGCAATGATTATAGGTCCTGTCCCAACCAAAGTCCCAAAAGCAGACAACCACCTACCGAGAGGGATAGGGCATCCGCCAGGGCCCGGTGGATCCCAAGGTCAGCGTCAGCGGGCAAGGCTCCCAACAAAAGGACCCCGACGCGGACTCCCGTGTTTTACACCGGGAAGTCCAACACACCAAATACAGAGTGCAGAGGAAAGTGACACAGACCATCAGCCCGGGTGTGGGACCAGATACACCCGACCGTGGGCGGCCAGCCACCAGCACCTTGGTTTACCACAGGACTTGTGTGATTTATTCAACCGTAAGTAACCTAACATCTCCCGGGGTGCCAGGGCGCGCCGGCCCCTGCAGTCACCATCCCCGGCATAGAGACACTGGGCCCCGGGGCAACCATCCCCTACCCACGGAGGGGGTTAACATCCAGCTGCCATCCCATCGACCCCGGAGTCCCACAACAGCAGCAGTGGTGCTACACTTCAACACACACACCGTGGGTGGCGTTTTCGCGGGGCGGGGAGGAGGGTGTCAGCACACTACGCTCACCCCCTTCTGCTCGGGTCCGGCGGCCGCTGCTCAGTGGTGGCTCGAGCTGTAGGCCGGATCCCGGGGGTTCTCGAGCGGCACTCCTCGCCCGTGAGTGAAAGGGGTTTGTTGGGGTGTGGGGATTGTTTATTGTCCGTGACGCCACCCACGGTTTGTGGTGATTTCACCACCGCTGCTCAATATGGGGATCCCGGGGGATGGTGATGCGGAGCAGCCAGGTGTTGTGTTGCCCCTCCGTGGGTAGGGGTTGGTGATCCCGGGCCCCGGTGATGAGATGGGGGGATGCAGGGCCTGGTGGGCGCAGGGACGCGGGGGCAGCGCTGTGCCTTGCGGCACTGTGGTACTCACTCAGCCTGAGACGTTGACACAGTTTTACGGTAAACAACACGGCTGGAAAGATGGTTCCCACGGACGGCTGCACTTGCTCTCCCAGTAGGTGACGGTGATGTCCCTTTTCCTTGCACCTTTGTTTCTGTGTTGGTAGCGATGGGTCCCCACCGGTAACCCGCTCCCCGGCTTCAAGCTGGACCGGAGGAGCTCTACTCTTTGCCCGCAGCGCTGGCCCTGAGAAACTGGTGCCCTGGCGGTGGCGGTGTTTCTGCTACAATGGTTGGACTGTTGCCTTCAATCGGGACTGGTTGTTGGGGGATCTACGTCCCCTTCACTGACGGATTCGGCAAATTATGGCGACTCCTAGCCTTGCCGGGGTCCGAGAGGCCCCTGCCCTGGTGCTGACTGTCCTTTGGTACACTGCTCCAGACCGCCGGGCCACTACCCGTCCGCGGTCCTTCCAGGAACTTCCAAACGGTCCCCCTCCAGACAGTCACCGCCATTGCTGACCTTGCTGACTCTGTCCTGCACACAGCTGGACTACTTCAGGCTTTCTTTCTGTCACCTTTCACCTTCCTTTCACTTTCTGCACTCTAGCCCTGCCTGGGCTAATCTCTGTTGTTTACTCCTTCATGTCCCTCACTGGACTCTCAACTCAAGCTCTCCCCTGAGCTGACTGCCTGGTTCCTCCCGCCTCCAGAGCTGTGTCCTCCTCGGTGGGCGGAGCCAACCCGCCTGGCTCACCCCCTGGTGTGAACATCAGCCCCTGGAGGAAGGCAACAAGGATTTTAGTTTAGCTTTGGTGTGCCTAACTGGGGTGTAGGGTGTGTGGTGGTGTGATGACCTGTGACCCCTGGCTTGCCCAGGGCGTCACAGCGTCACAGATAGTTTACGGTAAATCCCATACAAATATGTCCCCTTTTATTTGAAGTGTCTGCATGACCCCCGGGTCCGGTAGAATCCCTCGAGCCACACTGCGGATCCGGATCCGAGCAGCCCAGCTGCTGGCATGGGGCGGCACACTAGGTTTGTGTTTGGAATTGGTGCCGGACCTTCATCTCCCTTGTGGACAGATTTTCAGGAGATTGCAGCCAGTTTGTCACCTTCAGGGAGGCATGTTTTTTTCGACTTCGTGTCCTGGTAGTGAGGCTCAGCGGGTGGATATCGTGATCTCGCTTTTGAGTGGAAAACCACAATCATGAGTCTTTTTCCTTGCCTTCTGAGTCAACCTGTGTTTTGGCAGTGGACGGGTTTTTCTCTGCTCTTGGTCTTATCTTTGACGATCCAGAGAAGGTTGAAAAAAGGGGAAACAAGCTCACATAGGGTAATGTCGCGGGCGGGGAGGAGGGTGTCAGCACACCGCGCTCACACCCTTCTGCTCGGGTCCGGCGGCTGCCGCTGCTCAGTGGTGGCTCGAGCTGTGGGCCGGATCCCGGGGGTTCTCGAGCGGCACTCCTCGCCCGTGAGTGAAAGGGGGTTGGGGTGTTGGGATAATGTCCGTGACGCCACCCACGGTTGTGGTGATTTGTAGCACCACCGCTGCTCAATACGGGGGTCCCCGGGGGTGGTGATGTGGAGCAGCTAGGTGTTGTGTTGCCCCTCCGTGGGTAGGGGGTTGGTGATCCCGGGGCCTGGGTGATGATATGTAGGATGCAGGGCCTGGTGGGCGCAGGACGCGGGGGGCAGCGCTGTGCCTTGCGGCACGGAGGTACTCACTCAGCCAGTAACCACGACACAGTTCTCGGTAAACAAACGGCTGGTTGGACGGGTCCCTCGGACGGTTCACGGTGCTGCGGTTCCCTGCAGTTGGCGGTGATGGTCACTCTTCCCTGCACCTATGTTACGTCTATTGGTAGCGATGGATTCCCACCGGTTACCCGCTCCCCGACTACAATCTGGGCCGGAGGAGCTCCACACTTTGCCCGCAGGCGCTGGCCCTGGGGAAACTGGTGCCCTGGCGGGTGGCGGTGTCTCCCCTGTAATGGTTGAGCTGTTGCCTTCAATCCGGACTTGGTTGTTGGGGGATCTACGTCCCCTTCACTGATGGATTCGGCAAATTATGGCGACTCCTAGCCTTGCCGGGGTCCGAGTGGCCCCTGCCCTGGTGCTGACTGTCCTTTGCACGCTGCTCCAGACCGCCGGGTCACCACCCGTCCGCGGTCCTTCCAGGAACCTCCAAACAGTCCCACTCCAGACAATCTCCGCCGTCTGCTGACCTTGCTGTCTCTGTCCAGGCACACAGCCTCAGACCACTTCAGGCTGTACTAAACTACCACTTTGCACTTTCTCTACTTTCACTTCTCTGTCACTTCAGCTTTCTTCTTCAGCTCCACTACACTTCACTTCCTTCCACTTCCTCCTCCCTGGCTGAACTCCTCTCTAGCCCTCAGCTAGACTTCCATTCTCTTCAAACTCCACACTCTATCTGCCTGCTTCTTCCTGCCTCCAGGGCTGTGAACTCCTTGATGGGTGGACACCAACCGCCTGGCTCCACCTCCTGGTGTGGACACCAGCCCCTGGAGGAAGGCAACAAGGATTTCTGGTTAGCTGGTGTACCTGCAGGGAATGTGGGGTGTGTGTGTTGTTGTGACCTGTGACCCCTGGCTTGCCCAGGGCGTCACATTCCCCCTTAGCAAAACGCAGACCGTCCTCGGGCTGCCCGTCCAACACCGGTTTTATTTTCCTTTTTGTTTTCTGTAAAATAGAAAAACGGTAACATAACAACTTATGACATCATCGCACAGCGGGAGGTTCAATGCTTAAACGTTGCAAACTTTAAAACGGTTAACGGTTACGGTTTCCGCTCTCTCCCACCCAAGTAACCTGGCCCTGATGCTGCCCCTAAAACCCAGGCAGCACCCCTTGACCCACAGTCCAGCACACGGTACCCGAGCGGGATCTGTCCTTCCCCTCCAGAGGGTAACCACCGGTTCCTTTGGTGGCTGGGCCCCAGCCTGCTCTGCTGCGGGCCCTCCCTCCAACCTGCCTCTCCGGAGGCGGCAATGCGGAAACGGTAAGGGTTTTCAAATCACAGGTAATCAGGTGAGGTACACTGTGTCATTACTTATCATTTTTCATCATTTTCAAACTTTTCAACAAACACACAGTCTGGTGGTCCCAACGGGGACGGTGCCATGGCATCCCGCTGCCACTCTTTTCTCACATAAATGCGGGCATGCACATCCGCAACTCCCGCTCAGGAGCCAGGCCCACCTGGGTGCCCTCGGCGCCGGCTACGACCGGCCTCTCATACTGCCGTGGGCCCCACCAATCAGTGGCCTGCTCTGGGTCAGCCTGTGCGGGGGACGGGCCCAGCTGGAGTCCCTCCGTGTCGGCCACAACCGGCACCTTCATCAATGAGGGACCCCGCTGTGACATGGCCTGCTCTGCCTCCTGGCAGCTACATCCCCGCCGTGCCTCAGCCGAGGCCCAGTACCTGGGAGCGGTCAACGTGACTTGCGGCGTTGGCGTTTGATCGAGGATTGCCTCCGCTGCGGCCGGGCGGACTGCCGGGGGCGTCATCTCCGTCGCGGCTGGGATGGAAGCCGGGACGGGTGCCAGGGCGATGGTAAAGCTAAGGCCCGGGGGCCGCAGGTCTAGGCCCTCTCCCACAGATGCTGCGGGCTCCGCTACCGGTGGCAGGGGTAACGGGTCGGTCGGGGCGTTGGCCGCAGGCATGGGCAGTGAGGGAGGTAGCGTGGTGGACGGCAGCAGGCCGGGCCCCTCAGCCGTATCGACCGATCCCTCGGAGACATAGGGGCGTGGGTCGCTTACCCGCTCCTCTGAGACCACCTCCACTTCGGATGCCCAAACGGTTGCGGCCAGGCCCTTCATCTCCGACATCCACTTCGCCAGCATGAAGTGGACTTGGGCCTGGGGCTTCTGGCACATCTTGCTTCTGGATCCAGGAACGTGTTTCAGCAGAGTCCTGGCGTCCCTGCACGCTACAGCGTTAGTTACATGCGGCTGCGACCACCGCTCCTCCAGCGGCTCCGTCGGGCGCAGACATCTTGTTTCCGTCCCCCTTAGCTCTTTCCGGCCCCTCCTCTCTCGGGGCGGGGTTTTGGCCTTCGCGCCTCTGCTACTCGAGAAGACGCTCGAGCGGGAACTTTTCGCGCCAAAGATGGCGGCTTTTGAAATTTTTCAGCCGGATACCTCCGGCGGTCACAAGGCGCACCTCTACCAGACGGCAGAGCGGTAGGATCCTGTTCGTGACGCCAAGTTGTCGCGGGCGGGGAGGAGGGTGTCAGCACACCGCGCTCACCCCTTCTGCTCGGGTCCGGCGGCTGCCGCTGCTCAGTGGTGGCTCCACTACACTTCACTTCCTTCCACTTCCTCCTCCCTGGCTGAACTCCTCTCTAGCCCTCAGCTAGACTTCCATTCTCTTCAAACTCCACACTCTATCTGCCTGCTTCTTCCTGCCTCCAGGGCTGTGAACTCCTTGATGGGTGGACACCAACCGCCTGGCTCCACCCCCTGGTGTGGACACCAGCCCCTGGAGGAAGGCAACAAGGATTTCTGGTTAGCTGGTGTACCTGCAGGGAATGTGGGGTGTGTGTGTTGTTGTGACCTGTCACCCCTGGCTTGCCCAGGGCGTCACAGTAATATTGTATTTTAAAATATCAGTAGGGGGTTACCCACCCGATTGGGCTGTGTATGTCAGAACTCCAATAAATGCCCTTAGGTTATTTAGCTGCTGCAATCACGTCTGCAGATAAAAGATCTTCCTCTTCACTTAGATCAGGGGTGGGGAACCTTTTTTCTGTCGGGGGCCATTTGGAAATTTCTACCAACCTTCGGGGGCCGCACAAAATTATCAATGTTTAAATGACCCTGCTATATTGGATGAAGCAATTAATTAACTGGGGGCATGGGGCTGGGGGCACAGACACCACACGCGGGGCTGGGGGCACAGACACCACACGCGGGGCTGGGGGCACAGACACCACACGCGGGGCTGGGGGCACAGACACCACACGCGGGGCTGGGGGCACAGACACCACACGCGGGGCTGGGGGCACAGACACCACACGCGGGGCTGGGGGCACAGACACCACACGCGGGGCTGGGGGCACAGACACCACACGCGGGGCTGGGGGCACAGACACCACACGCGGGGCTGGGGGCACAGACACCACACGCGGGGCTGGGGGCGAGGCACAGACATCACTGGGGGGGAGGCACAGACATCACTGGGGGGGAGGCACAGACATCACTGGGGGGGGCTGTACACACGACTGGGGGGGCTGCACACAGGACTGGGGGGGGCTGCACACAGGACTGGGGGGGGCTGCACACAGGACTGGGGGGGGCTGCACACAGGACTGGGGGGGGGCTGCACACAGGACTGGGGGGGGGCTGCACACAGGACTGGGGGGGGGCTGCACACAGGACTGGGGGGGGCTGCACACAGGACTGGGGGGGGGCTGCACACAGGACTGGGGGGGGCTGCACACAGGACTGGGGGGGGCTGCACACAGGACTGGGGGGGGGCTGCACACAGGACTGGGGAGGGGCTGCACACAGGACTGGGGGGGGCTGCACACAGGACTGGGGGGGGGCTGCACACAGGACTGGGGGGGGGCTGCACACAGGACTGGGCGGGGGGCTGCACACAGGACTGGGGGGGGCTGCACACAGGACTGGGGGGGGCTGCACACAGGACTGGGGGGGCAGCACACAGGACTGGGGGGGGCAGCACACAGGACTGGGGGGGCAGCACACAGGACTGGGGGGGAAGCACACAGGACTGGGGGGGGTGCACACAGGACTGGGGGGGGTGCACACAGGACTGGGGGGGGTGCACACAGGAATGGGGGGGTGCACACAGGACTGGGGGGGTGCACACAGGACTGGGGGGGGTGCACACAGGACTGGGGGGTGCACACAGGACTGGGTGATGGGCTGCACATAGGATTGTGTGGGGGTGCACACAGGACATTGGGGGGCTGCACACAGGACTGGGGGAGGGGTGCACACAGGATTGGGGGGGTGCAAACAGGACTACTGGGTGATGGGCTGCACACAGGACATTGGGGGGCTGCACACAGGACTGGGGGAGGTGTGCACACAGGATATTGGGGGCCACACTGCGCTGAGAGTTTCATGCAACTCTGGGGGAGAAGGTTTACAGAACTGGTGTGGGGAGGCACAAGCATTGGGCAGGGCGCATAGCAGCAGAGGATCGGCGCTGGACTCACAGCAGCATTGCACTCACATCACCGGAGTGCAGGAGCCGGACACTGCATCAGAAGGAGAAGGCAGGCACTGATCTCCGGAGGGCAGGGGGCGTGCACAGAACGAGGGAAGCTGTGAGGCTGCTGTGGACCCGCCCACAATTGGCACTGGCCGACGGGAGAACACATTGCAGCACAAACAGCAATGTGTGGATTTAAAGGGCCGGCGGCAGCAAACTGCGGTGACAGCACCAGCACTGCCTCCCCCGGGAATCTGCCCGGGGGCCACATAAAAGGTCATGGCGGGCCGCATGCGGCCCGCGGGCCGGAGGTTCCCCACCCCTGACTTAGATTAAGGAGAAGTAGCAGATAGACGTTCTGGTAGACTGCGCTGCTGTGAAGGAGGAGCTTTCCACGTGTGGTAATACTTCAAGTAGCATTTATTTACACGTTTCAGGTTCGTAACAAACCCGTTCTCAAAACTGAACCCCCCAATTCCTATTTTAAAATACAATATCATCCAATGTGCACTTGTGTGACGCCCTGGACAAGCCAGGGGTCACAGGTAATGACATCACCACACCCTACACCCCGGTTAGGCACATCAAAGCTAGACCCAAAAATCCTTGTTGCCTTCCTCCAGGGGCTGATGTTCACACCAGGGGGTGGGCCAGGCGGTTGGTCCCGCCCACCGAGGAGTTCACAGTCCTGGAGGCGGGAAAAGTGAGCAGATGAGTTTTGTACGTGAGAGTGTGAGGAGTAAAGTGGTAGGAGACCAACTATCTGAGAGCGTCCGGGTGTGTGCCCCGGATAGAGACAGCAAGGTTATCAGACGGCGGTGACCATCTGCAGGAGTGGCCTATCGGAGTTGCCGTAAGGACCGTGGACGGGCGGTGGCCCGGAGGTACCGGACCGGTACACAAGGAGAAGCCAGCACCATTGACAGGGGCCTTTCGGATCCCGGCAAGGCTTGGAGTCGCCGTGAATTTGCCAAATCCGTCAGTGAAGGGAACCTCCGGGTTTCCAAACAACTAAGTCCCGATTGAAGGCAACAGTCCAACCGTATGAGAGAGACACCGCCACCGCCAAGGCACCAGTTTCTCAGGGCCAGTGCCTGCGGGCAAAGAGGGGCTCCTCCAGCCCATATCCAAGCCGGGGAGCGGGTTACCGGTGGGAACCCATTGGAACCAACAGAAGTACTAGGTGCAGGGAAAGAGACAGTCACCGTTAACTACCGGGGGAAAGCAACAGCAGACGTCCGTGGGAACCGTCTTTCCAGCCGTGTGTTTTACCGAGAACTGTGTCATCGTCTCAGGCTGAGTGAGTACCCCAGTGCCGTGCGGCACAGCGCTGCCCCCGCGACCCTGCACCTCACCAGGCCCCGCAACCGGCCTGCCAGCACCCATCCTCAACCCCATCACTGGGCCCCGGGACAACTAACCCCTACCCACGGAGGGGAGAACTAACAACTCAGCTGCTCCCTGTCACCGCTCCTGGGATCCCCATACAGAGCAGCGGTGGTGTTACCAAAAATCACCACAACCGTGGGTGGCGTCACGGACAATAACCAAATCCCCACCACCAATCCACCCCCTTTCACTCACGGGCGAGGAGCGCCGCTCGAGTCCCCGGGATCCGGCACACCGCTCAAGCCACCACCGAGCAGCAGCAGCCGCAGCAGCAGCGGCAGCCGGACCCGAGCAGTGGGAGAGCGCGGCGTCCCCTCCTCCGCCCGCGACACTTGTCTTTCCTTTTTTCTTTTTTACAAGCTATTGTGCGCACCTTGGAGAAAGTTACATAACAAAAAAGGGGGGGTTTGCACTACTGATGTCATGATTTTTCACATAGGTCTGACTCTGCAGAGCCAGTGTATGTATATTGTCTCCGAGGTTAGAGGCCTGTTCAGTCGTGCCTCGTTCCTGAGATTGCGCTACCATATCTTGATGTTGTTACCTCCTGATGCCGCCAGTAATAGTTTCTGCTCTGCAGCATGCAGCTGGTTCCTGTAAGTATACTCTGATCAATACCCCCCTCTACCCAGTACCATTGTCCCTGACCTCCGTCCCTCCTGCCCAGTCTGACCTCCGTCCCTCCTGCCCGGTCTGACCTCCATCCCTCCTGCCCGGTCTGACCTCCATCCCTCCTGCCCGGTCTGACCTCCGGTCCCTCCTGCCCGGTCTGACCTCCGGTCCCTCATGACCAGTTTGACCTCCGGTCCCTCATGCCCAGTTTGACCTCCGTCCCTCCTGCCCAGTCTAACCTTCAACCCACCTGCCCAGTCTGACCTCCGTCCCTCCTGCCCGGCCTGACCTCCATCCCTCCTGCCCGGCCTGATCACCATCCCTCCTGCCCGACCGGATCTCCCTGCCCACCTGACCCTGGTCCCGTTATGTGTCCTCACCTCCACTCCCTCCTCTGTGCGTACCTGTTTTCCTCCTCGACCTCCATCCCTCCTGCTCGGTCTGTGTTCACTGTCCTCCTGACCCTTGTCCCGTGCTGTGTCCTGACCTCCGCTCCCTCCCCTCTGCTTACTTGTTCTCCCGGCCTCCGACCTCAGTTTTGTTCTTTGACTTTCGCTTGCTTACTGCTCGGTCCCACGTGACATCCCGGCTCAGACCTTGGCTGACTGACTATCCCTGTGCTTGCGTTTAGCGACCTCTAGTGGGCCTCTGTCTTCCTGCACTTAGGAGCTCTTCCCCCACCTGAGTCCCAGCGCCCCCTGGTGGTAGCTTTACAACTGAGTTATATACGGTAAGTGAGTAGATCAAGACGGTATCCATGCACCACACTATTTATACTGTAAAATGAGAGTGGGGAGAGGAAAGAAAGTGAATATGGGCACTGCAACTGTATATGGTAATAATACAGTACTGCAGGTTGAGGACTGCATTATTAACATATTTGGTTTTAGTACCCATATTCACTTTCTTCCCTCTCCCCACTCTCACCTAGGAGAAAGTGACGCACAAGAAATGACTCCAACAGAGATGTCATTTGAGACTAAAGCAGCCAGGGCTCATTATCTGGCAATAAGAAGGATTACTTTCACAAGCGTATTTGTACCAAAGAAATATTTATTCTTCAATATACAGGTAATCCTGACATTTGAACTAGTGTGCACATGGATATTACACAAACGTTCACAGAAGAGGAGACTATAATCATGACTAAACTATTTATGCATCTAGAGAATTGCCTAAAGGATGAACTTGTCATGGCACAGACTTGGGGAAGGTCTGGCATGAGCCAAACACACAACAGGGGTTACACCATGACAAACAAGGGGTATACCGGGGATACTTTAACAACAGAGGGCCCTAGGACTAGTAAGAGGGAAGATGGACACCTCCTTCACTTATCTGCTGCTGTACCCTGAACTCCTACCCAGTCCCTATATAGGTTCCTCACCTGTCACTGAACAGGAACCTGAAGTCCTGAAAAGACTCTACAATAGTCCCTGGCTAGTGAGTGGGCAGGTGAGGGATGCAAGTCCCATAGCTGCACTAGAACAACACAGGAGGAAAGGAAGACAGACAGGGGGGAACATAACAACAGACTGCTGCAGTCAGCACCAAGACTGCAGCACTTCAACAGAGGGTTACAGCACTGCAGCTCCTTCCACCTCCAGGCCCAGCATCCAAATGGTAAAAAGAATAACCAGCACCCTCTGCTGGTAGCAGAGGGTATATAAAGGGACTGGGAGTGGTCCCAAACTGGTAACACCTGAGCTGGTAATTAGCCTGCCTGCTGGCAAGGAATACTGATATTAACCCTATGACTGTCAAAGCAAAGGAAAGCACAATATAATATTGAGAGTCAATAATAGAAAATGACTCAAGTCCTGAATCTGTCACTAGTCTCATAATGCAGAGAAACCGCCATGACAGAACTTCACCACAGCTTGGACGCAACGTTTCTCAACATGTATGTGACAGAGAAACGGTGCCTTTGTGGTTTGAAATGAAACCAACCAATCTCCTTTTCCTGAGGAAACTATGTTTTCACAAGAATGGAACATCGTTATGAATAACCGCATCTCAAGAATGATTCATTCTTCATATGTAAAACCTTCCAATATGGCTGATCAGGCAGCAAGAACAATTCTAAATCTAATGTAACAGTCAGTTACTGCCAAATGATTGCAAGACAATAAATGCAAACCTTACCTCCAGAATATTAGAGGTTGAGCGCACAACCTTTCGAAGAATATATGTATGTGTATGGAGGTGTGCCGCCCCCGTGAAAGCAGCCGAGCTGCTCGGATCCGGGTTCTCAGTGTCTCGAGGGTCTCCGGACTCGAGTGCGGTCACTCAAATGAAGGGGGGGAATATTTACAAGGGGTTATAGAGTTCGTGACGCCACCCGTGGTGCGCGGTAACTGGGGTGAATACCACCGCTGCCGTTTGGGAGTACCTGGGGTGATGACGGGGGGCAGCCAGGTGTTGTGATGCTCCATGGGTAGGGGCAATGCCCCGGGACTTGGTGGGAGGATAAGGCCGTGGAATGCAGGGATCACTCAGTCCATTAATCTGACACCGACAACTGGGTAAACCAAATCTCTGGACACCGCTGCCGCTGAAGGAAGCTAGTTCGGGTCCCGTCCCCAATGGTGCTGCCTGGTGATCCGTGACTTGTCTCCTGGCAAGTTTACTTCTCTGGTGATCCCAGTAGTGTTAAATTTGCCGGGTCCCGCTCCCCACTATGGCTAAGTGTGGGAGCTTGCTCTCATTGTTCACGCTTGGGATTTTCTGGTCCGTTTTGGGTGGAAAGTCCTGTCCCCCTCGTTGCGCTACTACCCTGATTTTGGAGCGGTTGGGAACGAATCTTGAAGGCTTTCGTTCTCCACGGGTAAATTATCGGGTTACATGCAGCTACCCCCCGACCTAGGGTCCATGTACCCCGTCGTGCCTCTGTCCCAGCCCAGTGATGGTGCAAGGCCGCCGACTGCCCTGCTCTACAGATCCCAGCCCGTTGCCACGATCCCCTGCGACCGGGGGTCGAACCCCTCTAGACCCAGACCACTGTCTGCAACCTAGACAGTTTCCTTATGGGAGTCACCGCTCCCGACCTCCTCAGAGCTCCTCACAGCTCGAGGGCTTCTCTCTCCCCAACTACCACTAACTGACTCTCAGATTCACTGACTACACTCCTCACCTCCCCTCCCTGACCCCTCAGGTGGGCGATTCTATTCCACTCAAGCCGTCCACTGGTGTGTCTGGTGGGTGTGGTGCAGGGTGTATCTAGGATTTTGATTTGCTGATGTAGACAACACCATTTAGTTAGGGACCCATAACCAAGAGGGAGGTGGATACTGCACGGGAGGGTAGATTGTGCAATACCCTGTGAAGACCTGACAGTCCAGGGGCGTCACGTGTGTGTGTGTGCGTGTGTGTGTGTGTGTGTGTGTGTCTGTGTCTGTGGGCGTAGGTTTGTATGTGTGTGTATGTGTTCGTGTATGTATGTGTATGTATGTATGTTTGTGTATGTATGTCCGCTAAAGGAATCCGCACCGTCACCTTTACAATCACAAAATTTTACACAGCCGCATCAGTTGACTCAGAGGATATCATAGACTATGTTTTGAGGGGGAAATTTTAATCCCACACTTTACAGTTATTCGCCAACAAAAAACGTTTACTTACTGTTTGGATGCATGAGGTAATATATTGGCTGTTTTGTCAATTAGACTGGATATTTATCAGGTGGCCTATAGCAACCAATCACAGCTCTGCTTCTATTTAGCTACAGGTCATTAATAGGAGCTCTGACTGGTTGCTATAGGCAACGAAGGACATTCTTAGTATAAAACAGGTTATGTGTCAGGTAATATGATTTCGGTAGTGAGAGGGAGAGTGGCAGAGTGGTAGAGAGGGAGAGAGAGGAAGAGTGGGAGAGAGGAGGGGAGTGGGAGAGACTGAGAGTGGCAGAGAGGGAGAGAGAGGGGGACTAGGGGAGGGAGAGCGGGAGAGAGGAAGAGAGTGGGAGAGAGGGAAAGAGGGAGAGTGGGAAAGAGACAGAGGGAGAGTGGGAAAGAGACAGAGGGAGAGTTGGAGAGAGACAGAGGGAGAGTGGGAGAGAGAGACTTCGTTACTATCCTGGGTAACGCTGGGTATAGTGTCACTATAAAAAAGGCAGCTCCACCATTCCTGCCCCCAAAAAAACTCCATTCTAACATCACTGCACCTGATCTCACTGCTTTAGCATCAAGGGAAACGATTTCACCTAATAACACACTTTTACGAACCGGCGCCGCCATAGCCGCAAGCAGCCTGCTGCGGTTCCAGTTGCACCCAGGCGCCGGCTGCCGTTCTTGGCCGTGCCTCGGGTCGTCCAGTTGGCTGCTCCTTCCACCACGTCTAAGTGTGCAGAGGAGGCTAGTGTGCATGCGCGCGCCGATTTACCCCAGTCAGAGTCTAAGTCCGGTGTTTTGCCTAGTGAGCATGCTCAGCCTGATTGTGTCATTTCCGAGACTAAAGGACCTGTCACACACAGAGATAAATCTGCGGCAGATCTGTGGTTGCAGTGAAATTGTGGACAATCAGTGCCAGGTTTGTGGCTGTGTACAAATGGAACAATATGTCCATGATTTCACTGCAACCACAGATCTGCCAAAGATTTATCTCTGTGTGTGACGGGACCTTAAAGTGGGCTTTACACGCTAGAATATATCTTACGATGTGTCGGCGGGGTCACGTCGTAAGTGACGCACATCCGGCATCGTAAGTTATATTGTAGCGTGTAAAACCTCCGTGCGATTGAACGTTAAAACGTTCATCGCACGCACGTCGTTCAATTCCTAAAAATTGAACGTCCGGTTGTTCAATGTTCCCAAGGTAGCACACATCGCTGTGTGTGACACCCCGGGAACGATGAACAGCAGCTTACCTGCGTCAACCGGGCTCCCGCCGGCAATGCGAAAGGAAGGAGGTGGGCGGGATGTTTACGTCCCGCTCATCTTCGCCCCTCCGCTTCTATTGGCTGGCTGCCGCGTGACGTCGCTGTGACGCCGAACGTCCCTCCCACTCCAGTAAGTGGATGTTCGCCGCCCACAGCGAGGTCGTATGGAAGGGTAAGTGTCGCGGGCAGAGGAGGAGACGCCGCGCTCTCCCACTGCTCAGGTCCGGCTGCCGCTGCGGCTGCTGCGGCCTGCTGCTGCTGCTCGGTGGCTCGAGCGATGGGCCGGATCCCGGGGACTCGAGCGGCGCTCCTCGCCCGTGAGTGAAAGGGGATTGGGATTTGGGATAGTTTATTGTCCGTGACGCCACCCACGGTTGTGGTGATTTGTTGACACCACCGCTGCTCTGTATGGGGATCCCGGGAGTGATGGTATGGAGCAGCTAGATGTTAGACCTCCCCTCCGTGGGTAGGGGGTTGTTGTCCCGGGGCCCAGTGATGAGATGGGTGATGCAGGGCTTGGTGGGGTGCAGGGACGCGGGGGCAGCTCTATGCCTTGCGGCACTGTGGTACTCACTCAGCCTGAGACGATGACACAGTTCTCGGTAAAACACACGGCTGGAAAGACTGTTCCCGCGGACGGCTGCATTTGCTTTCCCCAGTAGTTGACGGTGACGGTCCCTTTTCCTGCACCTAAGATGATGATGGTTTCGATGGGTTCCCACCGGTAACCCGCTCCCCGGCTTGGATATGGGCCGGAGGAGCCCTACTTTGCCCGCAGGCGCTGGCCCTGAGAAACTGGTGCCCTGGCGGTGGCGGAGTCTCTCTGTAACGGTTGGACTGTTGCCTTCAATCGGGACTTGCTTGTTGGGAGACCCAGAGGTCCCCTTCACTAACGGATTTGGCAAATTCACGGCGACTCCTAGCCTTGCCGGGATCCGAAAGGCCCCTGCCACTGGTGCTGACTGCTCTTCATATACCGCTCCGGTACCGCCGGGCCACCACCCGTCCGCGGTCCTTTCGGCAACCTCCAAACAGCCACCCCTGCAGACAGTCACCGCCGTCTGCTGACCTTGCTGTCTCAGTCCGGGGCACACACCCGGACCAGCTTCAGGCTTTCTTAACTGTCACTTTCTACTCCTTTGCTCCTCTACCACTTCCTTCTACTTCACTCCCTAAACTGTTCTGCCTGGTTCTCCCGCCTCCAGGGCTGTGAACTCCTCGGTAGGCGGAGCCAACCGCCTGGCCCACCCCCTGGTGTGGACATCAGCCCCTGGAGGAAGGCAACAAGTATTTTTGGTTAGCCTTGGTGTTCCTAACTGGGGTGTAGGGTGTGGTGGTGTTATGACCTGTGACCCCTGGCTTGCCCAGGGCGTCACATAAGTACCGTGTGACAGCAAATAATCGTTTGTGCGACACGGTCAACAAATTGAACGTGTCGCGCATACGATGGGGGCGTTGCAAATCGCATACAAAATCGTATGCGAAATTGACACGTGTAAAGCAGGCTTTAGTCCTCAGTTCAGGCTACTGAGCATGCTCCCACAATTAATACTAACAGCCTCTTTGCACAGGTACTTGGACTTCGTGCTGTGTCTAAGTTCTGGGATGTGCCTACTGAGCATGCTCAAACTGATAGTCTGCTTTCTGAGCCTGTTGCTCAGGCTACTGGGCATGCTCAGGCACTTAGTGCACCAGAGGCTAGGTCCGGTAAGGACCTCACTGAGCATGTCCGTGGGGTGGCAGGCCCTGAAAGGGCAGAGGGTGTCAGGTGCCCTGATGACATGGCCACTCCGGACTGGCTCGCAGAGGCCCGCCCCTATGATCTGGCACCTCACCATTGGTCGTCAGACGATGACTGGTGAGGTGTTTGGGGCGTGGCTGCCATGAGGTCATCAATGACATGTGGTTCCGGATATGGCTGCTGGTGACATCGCTGATGACATGGCACTCTGCTATTGGACCTTGGTGGTTCCACCCTTTGTTTGGGGCGGACCCAGGTTATAAAAGGGGCTGGAGACAACATGGCGGACACAGTCTTCACTTAGAATTCATGGTGGCATAAGCCTTGTTGAAAGAGGTAGGTAGGGCTAGGCGAACGGTGCTTGTCACGCCAAGATTCGTGGCTCAGCACATGAGAGTCAGGCGCCGTGCTTCCTTGCTACCGTTCCTGTTGTGCTATAGCAGTCCAGTGGCGTTAACTGGGCTGCGGCTGCTGCGTCACCTGTCCAGTTGTGCCTCCTACGCACACGGACAGCATACCTGCTGCGTCACCTATCCGAGAGTGTCCTCTACACACACGGACAACGCACCTGCTGCGCCTTCTGTCCGATTGTGCCCCCTACGCACACGGACAACGCACCTGCTGCGCCACCTGTCCGGTTGTGCCTCCTATGCGCACGGACAGCATACCCCAGGACCTTTGTGGAGTTAACGGGGTATTCCAGGATTGGGTGTGTGAACCTATTATCCTCCTTGGCTTCCCAGTCAACGCTACTGGTGTGATCTCTTGGCCTGATGTGTCCTCTACACACGTGGCTATTCGAGTAGTGACCAGAAACGCTAATCGAAGGACCGCTCGGCCTGTCGTGTCTGACGCACGTGGCCGACAGGGCACTGTCTCAGGGTCTTCCCGGTCAACGCTACCTGGTCACCATCCGGCCTGACGTGTTCCCTGCACACGTGGTCGGGGTTGCGCCAATTCCACTGAAACGCTAACTGGGTTGTCGTCCGGTCTGACGTGTCACTACACACGTGACCGGTTCCCTGGATTATCTCAGAGCCATCCTGCTCTATAGTCTCCGCCTAACCCACAGGGTGCCAGCAGCTCCTTTTCCATCTGGGAGCACGGTGGATCCCGACTGGCGATTGGGAATACACTACCTTATCCTAATCTGCCAGTCCCCCCGTAACACACACCGCCACCCCTCCCTGGCTCTAATGTAATGGCTCCTGTTCCCTTAGATCCCTGCATTCAAGACATCAGAGAGCAATTTAATAAAATTAAAAAATGAAATGGAGAAACAGGATATCACACAGTGCACATCTGCCATTCCCTCACCTTCACCCACCCTTTCATCCCATTCCACTAACACGAATAATTCCTTGGATCTAATACATTTTTTCCTTCCAATAATCACCATCCGTGAATTCATCCCCTTACACACCTCAAGAGAAATCCCTTGCGGTTTTTTATTTTTCTACATCAAATACCTTGTCCTCTTTAATACCTTTGAACCAAGGCTTTTGTTCCTTTTTTTACCGATTGTGAAACCTAACTGCACCCTACCAAAATCCATTTCATCCCGGTCTATAACCCAGTATTTGACCACAAAATGGAAAAACACAGTAGAAGATAAAGAGGGGGCTAAAAAGGCAAAACTTTATCATGATCTGACAACCTTCAAATTTCAGAGAGGAAAAAAAAAAAATCATTTAGAAGACTTTCCCTGTCTGTCTATTCACAATCAATTTTTTGGGAAAAATTCCCATCTCTATAATAAAATATGGGGGCGCCTTTATGAAATCACCAAATTTTTTTTTTTTTTTATAAATAATGTGTTAAAAACATATGCTCATGGATACACCTTTTTAATGTTTGCATATGTTCTATTTCTCACTATAATTACTGTTTTTATTGTTAGCTTTTAGGTCTGTCTATTGTTTATGCATAATTTTTTAGATATTTATTTATATATTTTCCCCTCTATATCCACTATATTAAATAATAAGGTAAAAGCAGTAGAATTCCAATTTTCTAGATTATAGATAAAATTATAGAACTTACATGCGTATGCATATGTGAAGCCCCACCAGTGCAGTGTCGGTGCATTACCTTCAGGGACTCCACTCGGCTGGATCTTGTCACAGGTAGGAGATCTTCTATTTAGGATTGTCGTGACGCCACTCTCAGAATTGCGGTCAGTGGGGACCGCCACTGCAGGTTAAGGGATGCCTGGGGCTGATGGTGGGTGCAGTCAGTTGTAGTAGCCTCCTGAGAGTGAGGCAAGCCCCAGGGCCCTGTGTAGGTGTGTAGAACCACAAGGCGCAGAATAACTCCACACAAGCAGAATGTCTTTTAGGGGTTTTACTCACAGTTGATGGCAGGGTGAGTAACCCGGGCGTAGCTGGGATGAACCAGGCTGGAATCAGGTATCCTTCAGGCTGACTGATGAGGGTGGCTACCGACTCGCCTTCCTTAGCCCTTCTGTGGTTTGTGGTAACCCCGACTTTTAGTCCCTATGGGGGTCACCCAGGGAAGTAACTGCTCCCCTCGTTTGTTTGCCGTTTGCTTGTCGCCTGGACCAGATCACTCCAGCTGCTTGCCTCCTGTGAACTATGGGCCCTAACTGTGGCTACGTGGCTGCGGCTTTTGTGGTGTTGTGGCGTGGGCTTTAAGGGCCCCACACCGGCAGGTTTAGCAAGGAAAGGTGGATCTATCCCCGCATCGGGATCTGCCGCCCGTTTGGGCCTGGTACTCCCTGACAGTCTCCGTACTTTCCACTACACTGCTCTCTCTCCAGCTGTGTGTGGTGTTCGGGCAGCACTACCAGGTGACCGTTCTCCCCCGTCGGTAGTCACTGCGCGGACGCTGTTAGACTGCAACAGCTCCAGGGTCTGCTCTCCTCGGAGCTCCCTGGACTCTGCACTAAACCAGCTCACTGCTCCTCCTCTCCTGTTCTTGCCTACGCCACCTAGCAACCAGGCTCTCTACCACACCCCTTGAGTGGAGATGGAGGCTTCGCCCCCTCCACTCCTCAAGTGGAGGTGAAGGCTTTGCCCCCTCCTGGGATCCCCAGGGGTCCTCTCAAAGGTACATGTGTGAGACCTGATCACTATGCGCCTGTGTAGTCACACCTCGGTCAGCCTTCTGGATTACCTGTATTGTACTGTCCCCAGCATGGGTGCAGTACTCAGTGGTGCCTGACCAGGTCAGGGGCGCCACACATACAGTTTTTGTGCATTTTTTGGCCAAGAGATGCAGATTTAGTGCTGAAAGTTTTATACCATATTCCTGCACCTAATCTATACCACCTAGCAAAAAAAAAAAAATTGCATCACTATCACATCAAAACCCGCATAGTGTTTTGATGCTTTTTTCTTTAAATGCAGTTTTCTACCAGGAGATGCAGGTTTGTGAACTCAGTGACCTCACCTGAGTTCACTCAGTTCAATGAGATCATCTGAGGTCAGGTTACTTGCGTTCTCAGGTGGAAGACCGTGGGAACCTCCAATTGTGACCACAAATAATCTGAGTGACATCACCGCTCATCGCGCAACTCAGACATTCTCTGCCTGAAGCTCACAGTGGGCGGTCATGTTCTGTACCTGCGTGCTTTCTCTTCAGATGTAGCAAAGCTAGAATCATCATGGGACCTTGTCTGGATTATGTAGGACTTGGGTGTTTTAAGTGTTAATAATGGGGTGAAAGAGGGTGTGTGTTTTTTATGTCAACTAAAGGATTTTTTTAGGTGTTTGTGTTTATTTCTATTCACTCACAGATTAGTAATGGGGGGTCTCATAGACTCCTCCCATTACTAATCTTGAGCTTAGTGGCAGCTGTGAGCTGTTATTAACCTCTTATTACCCCGATTTCACAGCCCCAGGGCAATCGGGATGAGCTGGATAAAGTTCCGGGATTGTCGCATCTAATGGATGCGACAATCCTGGGCAGCTGTAGGCTGCTATTTTTGGTTGGGGGACCAATAAGCATGGGTCTCCCCCAGCCCGAGAAATATCAGCCCCCAGTTGTTGGCTTTATCATGGCTGAATATCAAAATTGGGAAAATTGGGGGGGAGATCAGATGCCGTTTTTTAAAATCACATTTATTTAAACAATTCTTAAAAAGCCACATGCGGTCCCTCTTATTTTGATACACAGCCAAAATAAGTGCATGGCTGGGGGCTGCAGCCTGTAGCTGTATGCTTTATCTGTGCTGGTATTAATAGATTGGGGACCCTACACCAATTTTTTTTATTTATTTATTTAATTTTACACCAATATAGACATGCAGACAGTATCTGTGATTGAAAACAGTCAGATGCGCTGTTACACAGGATGGGTGGCGTGTATGACTGCAACCAATCAGAGACGCAGGGACTGCCACTCGCCACATCGCTCATTGCACCCAGAAATCACACTGCCCATGTGAGCGCAAGGCAATATCCAACTGAATGCCAGGTGGATGGAGGCAGGCGGCAACGTCACGGTCCGCATGTACACCCATAAGAAGACAAGAACTCCATATTTGAAATGGGAGAAGAAGAGGGAGAGATACAGTGACTCATTGTAACAGTATATATAGATATAATAATTTATTTGACACAATATAGAAAGAATATGGAAAAGTGATGCTAAAAACGAATACAATATACAGTAGTCATAATAAAATCTTGGGTATTTTATCGCCACCTAGTGGTCAAATAACAATATTACATCCCAAGAAGGACCAAACTGGTACATTGCCGTGGAAAAAAATATGAGATACCTTCTCTCTGCTTTTGGCCAATGACTTTGACTCTTCACACCCCCTGCCAGGTATCCAATCGGATTTCGCACTGTGCTGACATGTGCAGTGTGACGTTTGGGACTCTGGACGCAGTGTAAGGCGGCTTTACATACCCCCATTATTCATAAGAATGCCATTGGTGGGTAGTTTTTATAAAAGATGACAAAAGGCACTGCGCCAGTACCCCCTGATGAAGCTATACAGAAAACACATTCGGGGTACTTGGCAGTGTGTTCTGTCTTTGGGTCATGGATTAATGGCTTGTGGAGGGTATTGGATGCGCCTGCCATGTTACACTTTGCTAAGAGCTCTGGTTGTGAGGGGTCTGCCTCATAATTGAGGTTTTCTACAATACTTAATATGCTACTTTTTGATTGTGGAATAGTGATTTTGCACAGGATGACCACTCAGACCTTTGCTTCCGAAGCGGCCATCGAGGGTTCCACATACCACCTTAAGAATCTGGGGGAAGGTGCAGAGTAAAATAAGGTAAATCAAAAGTTATAATCTGCCTGGAGAAACACAATACAAATAAGCTGTAGTTCCAAGCAGAGTCTACTTCAGGGAAATGGAAGCCCGGGGAAGCTTTAAATAGTTACAACCCCCCTACCCCCCTTTCCCGTGTGATCGGTTGGATTACATTACAGCATAGGAAACACTTGTTGGCAGAAAGGCAATGAACACACAAAGTGTGCACTCAGAGACAAAGTGTTCAGAACCAGGGCAGAGTGTTAAGTTTATATTGGACTCTAGCGAATAGGCAACCAGTGCAATGACTGGCACAGGGTGGATGCATCGGTGTAGCATTTGAAGAGGAGTATGATCCTGGCTGATGCATGCAGAGTAGAAAGCTGCAATAGCCCAGACGAGAATGAATTAGAGCAACAGTAAGAGTTTTTGTAAATTTTGCTTATTTATCTGTATATACACTCTATCCCTACTAGTTGATTATTATATTATAAATGTTATTGACTATATTGCTCCATTGTTTGATTTACCACTGATAACACTGCTGCTTTTTTTTAAGTTTTATGAGGTGTTTTTAACATATTTTTTCTTTCAAGTATTTGTATATATAATTTATTAGCTGTAAGTAATACAAATTGAGATATAATTAGATATATGTAATATCTGGCATTTATTTTTCTTTAGGGAGTTATTTATAGGTTTCCCTTCTGTAAATGATGGGAATCGACACCCAAGAAAGAGCCACTTACAGTATCTAAATGGCTCTGACCAGGGGCGTAACTACCGTGGCCGCAGAGGTCGTCGCGACTGTGACCGGGCCCAGCAGCTTAGGGGCCCGCTCTGCAGATCAGCAAGCAGCTTCTTTCTGAGAGGAGCTGCGCTGATCTGGCGCAGACCACGCGGCCGCTATATGACCCGGTGCTGCCACCGCTGACACCGGGCTCCCCTGCCTGTTGTCAACGGCGGTGGCACTGGGCTCCCCTCCCCCATCATCACGCACAGTAACAACTGAAGACGCGTGGAGCGGCCAGTGCAGCTCCACGCTCCATCATACTCCCTCTGTGCCTGCGCAGTGACGTCACTCCTGTGCGACCACTGTGCTGAGAGCACAGAGTGCAGGGCGGGAGGACGCCGACTGCAGCTGCAGGGGAACGGAGGAGAGGTGAGGATGGAGCAGCAGGGGAATGAGGAGAGGTGAGGCCAGCAGCGAGGGAACGAGGAGAGAGGTAAGAACTTGTTTGTTTTTTGTTTTGTTTTTTTTTTTTTTTAAAAATCAGTGTATACACGGTGGCCGGGGGCCGACGGGGGGGGCATGGGGGACTGCCAGCATTATACATGGTGCATGGGGGTTGCCAGCATATACATGGAGCATGGGGGGGGCTGCATTATAGATGAAGCATGGGGGGCTGCAAGCATTATACATGGAGCATGGGGGGCCGGGGGGGTATGGGGGCTGCCAGCATTATACATGGAGCATGAGGGGGCTGCAAGCATTATACATGGAGCATGGGGGGCTGCCAGCATTATACATGGAGCATCGGGGGCAATGGGGGATTGCCAGCATTATACATGGGGCATGGGGGGGCTGCAAGCATTATACATGGAGCATGAGGGGGGCTGGCTGCATTATACATGGAGCATGGGGGGGCTGCCAGAATTATACATGGAGCATGGGGGTCTGCCTGCATTATACATGGAACATGAGGGGCTGCCAGCATTATACATGGAGCATGGGGGGGTTTGCATTATACATGGAGCATGGGGGGCTGCCAGAATTATACATGGAGCATGGGGGTCTGCCTGCATTATACATGGAACATGAGGGGCTGGCTGCATTATACATGGAGCATGGGGGGCTGGCTGCATTATACATGGGGGGCTGAGGAAGCAGTATCTGTGAAATGTACATAGGGGTATGGAGGATGCGCATCTGATCGATCTACACTCAAATGGGTAAATGTTATGAATAACAATGACTACTGATGGGCTGTATGCTAACAGTGTGGCCAAATGATTTCAGCAGATTACCAGGCTCATTGTAATTTATGCTTAACAGCATTAAGCTGCTTTATCTAATGATTTACATGGTCATCCTAATCCTGAATCGGTAACCTGTGGTTATAATAGTCATTGAATACAGTAACTGCAAAGGTAGAAATAATCGCATTCTATGTAATGAAATTTGATCACAGGAACTACAAGTATAGGATAGTAAATTAAAAGGCAGCCTCCCAGAGACAAATGCATACCGTTTAAATGTTATCACATGGCTAGCTACATCTGCCGGCTACCATCAGGATAAAATTATTTATACAGCCCAACTTAATAACAACACAACAAATAGTTATCTCCCATCAGAGTGTAGTCACTAAATGAAACAAAATTGGTATGATATTTGAACATTTATTGTAAAACTGTCATGAATTAATTATATTAAGACGCATTCATCCAATGCACCATGTGTGTTGTACAACTGTAACATTACATTTTTAGAAAACTTTTTGTGTATATATGTCTTTTTCACTTTTTGTCACTAAATTATAATAAAATTTGATATTTTAATATGAATATGTGGAATTGCTCCCAGTTCTTTTGCAATATATACATGGGGGGCTGGCTGCATCATACATGGAGGCCTGGGGTGAATTATAATACCATATATGGAGTACTATGGGGTGAATTATAATATATGGAGAACTATGGGGTGAATTATAATATATAGAGAACTATGGGAAATGCATTATAATACATGGCGGACTATGGAGCTGCATTCTAATAGGAAGGGTTATGTGGGACCCTTTTATACTAAATGGAAGGATATGTGGGGGCCATTATAGTATTTGAAGAACTATATACAAGGGGGGACAAAGATACAAGCAGGGGATCGGAACGTTTTGTGCTGAGGGAAAAGGACTCTTTCCCTCAGCACCCAGCTTTCCCATGCTCTGCCATACATCTCTCAGCACACGGCTTTCACATGCTCTGATATAGGAAAGCTGGGTGCTGAGGGAAAGATGTATAGCAGAGCATGGGGAAGCTGGGTGCCGAGGACAAGATGGATATCAGAACATAGGGAAGCTGGGTGCTGAGGGAAAGAGCCAAGTGTCAGTGTCATTATCCTGTACCCCGAGTGTTATTGTCCCGTACCCCAAGTGTTGATATACATAGAGGGGGGCCAGGTCCGAACTTTGCACCGGGACCCATCAAACTCTAGTTACGAAACTGGCTCTGACCATGGGTAAAATGATTATGTATGAGAGCTGAAACCATGCCCATATGGTCAAAACCCTGTCTACTCAGCTATTTAATTTAATTCAGACATGAGTAGGGGTTTATGCTGCACTGATTTTACGTTAAATATGTGCTCAACTTCCAACTTACTCACAGCCTCGGCAGGGTCGCATGCTCCCTTGCACTTCCACCTAAAAAAACCATGCGCACACCAGCCCTCCTCTTAAAAGGGCCAGCGTGTTCCAGGAAATGCCTTTCAGCCAGCCTATGGCTGAGAGGCACAGTGTATTTTAGGCATTCTCCCATTAGGGGAGGTGCCTGCACAATGCTTCTAGTTAGTCAGTTAGTCTCCAGTCTGCTACCTTGCTAGTTGTCAGGTCCTGAGCTGCTGTCCTGTTGTCTGTGTCCATCATCCTGTACCTGCCTTCCCATACCTATGTGTCCCTGCCATGCCCACGATTCCTGTCCTTACCCGCCTGCCTCAGTCACCCCACCTGTACCCGTCTATACCTAAGTCCATCACCTGTTTTGAGGGTCAGCTTCCACAGTCCCGGTCACTGCCCTGGGAGTGGTACCTAGCATCCGGCTTGTGCTGGGTGCTCAGATAAGCCCCTCCGCTAAAGTGTAAGTGCACGTACCCCCTGTGGTCCAGTGGGTCAAGTAATCCTGCTCACTGTCGCTATACACGCCCTGAGCATTACAGTTTGTGCAGGCCATGGACTCTGCTACCCTTTCACTGCCAGGGCTGCACCGGAAGATGTGGCAGATGCGGGAACAGCAAGAGCAGATTCTGTTCTTTCTGCAGACCGTCAACACTCGTCTGAACAACCTGGTCCCGGCTGGTTCCTCAAAATCCTTTCAGCTTGCTATGGTATTGGCAGAAGCCTGGCCCTGTTTGTCTGTCCCCATGTTTTCACGGTTGTCCCAAGAAATGCCGAAGTTTCATCAATCACTGCTCCCTCCACTTTGAGCTTTTGCCACACCGATTCCCTTCGGAGCAGGCCAAAGTGGCATTCCTGATGTTGCACCTCGGTGGGGAGGCTCTTGCTTGGATCAATCTGCTGTGGGAGAGAAGCGATCCGGTCACCTTCAATGTCATTGACTTTCTTGAGGCCTTCAGGGAGGTTTTTGACAAACCGTGTTGAGTAGCCTCTGCTACGCCCTACCTCCTGCAGTTATGTCAAGGGGTACAGACTGTCGGCCAGTATGCGGTACAGTTCAGCACTCTCTTCAGAAATGGACTGGAATAATCAGGCATTGGTGGCTGCCTTATTGGAAGGCGTATCCGGAAAGATTAAAGATGAACTATCTGGCCGTGATTTTCCTGCTGTGTTGGATGATCTCATTTCCTTGGCTAGCCGTGTCGACCTCAGATTCCAGGAGCAATCCATGGAGGTAAAGTGTGATATGGGATCTATACATCAGTCTCCCTCCCTCCAGAAGCCACCAATGTCCCAGTTTCCGGTTGCCACTCCAGATCCTGAACCCATAGCGGTTGACCATTTCAAGACATCGGACCAACGTAGAGACTACCGTTGTGCTATGGGACTGTGTTTCTATTGTGAAAGTGGAGAATGCTTTATTCATGCATGTCACATGAGACCAGAAAGACGTATGGTTCCCGAGGCTTCAGTGAGGCCTACTGTGGAAGTTTGTGTGGCCTTATTTTCTGGTCCCTGGAAGAAGCCTCTCAAGCAGCAACCATCTAGTCCTTCTCGTCCAGTTGCCATGTCTTTATCTATCATCTCTGAAGATGAGTTTCAGGAGAAGAGACCTCTTTCAGGCCTGGAGAAGAGGGGGCATAAAGGGGGGGGGGAATACTGTAGTGCAGGCGTCCACTTATTCACTGCCCCGGCTGGATCGCATGCTGGCTGAGAGGCACTGTATTTAAGGCATCCTCCCATTTGGGGAGGTGCCTGTGCAACGCCTCTAGTTAGTCAGTCTCCAGTCTCTTACCTAGCTAGTTGTCAGGTCCTGGGCTCCTGTCCATCACCCTGTACCTGCCTTCCCATACCTGTGTGCCCCTGCTGTGCCCACCATTCCTGTCCATAGCCATTTGCCCAGCCTGCCTCAGTCAGTCACCCCGCCTGTACCCATCTATTCCTGCATTTGTCACCTGTTCTGGGGGTCAGCTGCCACAGTCCCGGTCACTTCCCTGGGAGTGATTCCTGGTGTCCGCTTCGCGGTGGGCGCTTAGTCAAGCGCCTTCCACGAAAGGGTAAGTCCAGGCCCCCCCTGTGGTCCAGTGGGTCCACTAATCCTGCTCGCTGCCTCTATACCGGCCATGAGCATTACATCTAGATCACCAAAAAAAGCCACATTGCCCATCACTAGATCACTTACATCCTCGCAGTGTTTTCTTCTCTCATGACAAAGTTGCAGATTTAAGGTGCTTAACCAGAACAGCCAATCAGAACTCAGTTTTCTTTTTACCAGAACAATCAATCACAGCTCAACTTTCACTGAATGGGCACACACTTGGCGAATGAGATTTAATGTTGATAAATGTAAAGTAATGCACTAGGACGGCGTAATCCTATAGCTGCGTATACATTAACCTCTTCACAACACATACTGGGTACGTCATGGATCGTGTCACTGCAATCCCCGCAGACTGCCGTGGGCAGCCCACAACGATCCAAGCACATGTCAGCTGACATGTGTGCCTGCCAGACATGAGTAGATGCGCGTTCCACTCACGCCTATTAACCCCTTACATCTCGCTGTCAAAATCTGACACTTCACTTAAAATCTTCACTTACCCGGCACCATCGGAAGTCATATGACGTGATCACGTGACTTCCGATGGTTGCCATTGTAGCACAGGGTCATGTGATGACTCATGCAGCTATCATGAGTCAGTTCTCCTCACAGGCGGCATACTGCCATGTGAGAGGAGAGCTGCTTTTGTGCAGATCAGAGCAATGCCGCTCTGATCTATAGAAAGGAACAAGCAATCAGACTGCTGATTCTTATAGTCCTCTAGGAGACCTAGTAAAATTAAGAAAAAAAAGTTAAAAAAAAGTTTTAAAAAATTGCACATATTTGGTATCGTCGTGTTCAAAAACTCCCGATCTATCAAAATATAAAATCAATTAATCTGATCGGTAAACGGCGCAGCGGCTAAAAAATTCCAAATGCCAAAATTACGTTTTTTGGTACCTGCAAATTTTGCGCAAAATGCAATAACAGGCAATCAAAGCGTAGCATCTGCGCAAAACCCCTTAGATAAGTCACATACATGTTTGGTGTCTACGAATTTGTACCATCCTCAGGTATCACACAGACACATCAGTTTTGACCTATAGTGAACACGGTGAATAAAATATCCCAAAAACTATTGTGCATTCACACTTTTTTGCAATTTTTCCACACTTGAAATTTTTTTGCTGTTTTCCAGTACACTATATGGTAAAACTTATGGTTTCATTTAAAAGTACAACTCGTCCCGCAAAAAGCAAGCCCTTATATGGCAAGATTGATGGAAAGATAAAAAAGTTACGGCTCTAGGAAGAACGGGAGCAAAAATAAACAAAAACGGAAAATCGCTCGGGGGTGAAGGGGTTAAATAGAAGTAAACTCAGGACTACAGAACAGGATAAAGACAAATCAGCTGAGCAACAGCACTCAATGATAAGCAGCAGCTGCAAAAGCAAACAAGATTTTAGGGTGCTGTAGGGAATCAGTTCTGGTAGTCAGTGGCAGGGACACAGTAAATAGGCATATATACATTTTCATTCCAAAAAGTCAGTGTTTTATTCACCCTGATAACAAACAGAAAATGCAAGGCTTTATTTCAAACAGGTATGCAAAGCAAAAGTCCAGCTTCTCAAACAGCATAGCAAGGGTTCTGAAGGTGCCAGTCAATTCAGGTATATCATTCTCACAGAACCTGCTTCAGCTTTCCAGCCCAACCACCCACCACAATGAGAAGATCTGGCAGCCCATTTATGCTGTGCTAATCCTGCAGCTGTGCACCTTGGGTCTTGCCCCAAAAGCCTGGGATAGCAGAGATGGTCCAGGCCAGGTGTGACCTCTTTCCCTGCTGCTCCCTAGTGCAAAAGGCATTTGCTAGGTGGAATATATCTCACTTTTACCACCATACCCTTTACTGTGTCACATATCCCCTCCTTTGTTTAACCCCGAGGGGGTGGACACATGACAACAGTGGGCTAGCCCGTTCACTTTGGGACCTCTTATTGATCCGCAGTCGTAGCCTGGATTTCACCTCCTCCCTAATGGCTTGCCGCCAGGGGTGTAACTACCACGGTCGAAGGGGTTGCCATTGCGACCGGGCCTGGCAGGTTAGGGGCCCGCGGGCGCCCGGCAGATCAGCAGCCAGCTCCTTTCTGTGAGTGAGGAGATGCGCTGATCTGTCGCAGACCACGGGGATGCTATATGACCCGGTGCCGCCGCTGCTGACACCAGGCCCCCGTCCCCTGTCATCGCGCACAGCAATGATGAAGCATAGAGCGGCCAGCGCCACTCTATGCATTATCATTCTCCCCAACTGCCCGTTGTCAGCGGCGGTGGCACTGGGGCCCCCTCCCCCTTCATCACGCACAGCAATAAGGAAGAAGCGTGGAGCGGCCAGTGCAGCTCCACGCTCCATCATTCTCCCCCTCTGTCTGTGCGGTGATGTCACTCCTGTGCGACTGCTGTGCTGAGAGCACAGAGCGCAGAACGGGAGGATGCTGACCGGAGCAGTGGGGGAACAAGGAGAGGTGAGGATGGAGGAGCGGTGGAAGGAGGAGAGGTGAGGACCGAACAGCGGGGGAATGAGGAGAGAGGTGAGTACTTGTGTTTTTATATATATATATATATATATATATATATATATATATATATATAATTAGTGAGTACACGGTGGCCAGAGGCCTGGGGGGACTGCATTATACATGGAGGCCTGGGGAGGCTGGCTACATTATTATACATGGAGGCCTGGGGAGGCTGGCTGTATTATTATACATGGAGGCCTGGGGAGGCTGGCTGCTATATTATACATGGAGGCCTAGGGAGGCTGGCTGCATTATTATACATGGAGGCCTGGGGAGGCTGGCTGCATTATTAGACATGGAGGCCTGGGGAGGCTGGCTGTATTGTTATACATGGAGGCCTGGGGAGGCTGGCTGCTATATTATGCATGGAGGTCTGGGGAGGCTGGTTGCATTATTATACATGGAGGACTGGGGGCAGCATTATATATGGAGGTCAATGGGGCTGCATAATAAACATGAAGGACACCTTACACATGGACTATAGGGGTGTATTATGCATGGATGTCTAGGGAGTTGCATTATACATGGAGGTCTATGGGGCTGTATTATACATGGAGGTCTATGAGGATGCATTATACAACATGAAGGACACCTTATACATGGACTGCATTATACAGGGAGAAGTATGGGGCTGCATAATACAATATGAAGTTTTATGGGGTTGCGTTATAATACATATAGGACTATGGAACCTTCCTTATACATGGACTATGGGGGTGCATTATAAAACATGGAGCACTATGTGGTGCAGTATAATATATGGAGTACTATGGGGTGACTTGTAATATATGGAGAACTATGAGAAATTCATTATAATAATTGGAGGGCTATGAGGGCTACTTTATACATGGAGGACTATGGGGGTGCATTATAATATATGGAGGACTATGGAGGTGCATTATAATATATGGAGGACTATGTGGTGCAGTATAATATATGGAGAATTATGGGGGGAATTATAATACATGGAGAACTATGGGAAATGCATTATAATACATGGCGGACTATGGAGGTGCATTCTAATATATGAAGGGTTATGTGGGACCCTTTATACTATATGGAAGGCTATGTGGGGGCCATTATAGTATTTGGAGAACTATATACAAGGGGGGACAAAGACACAAGCAGGGGATAGGAACGTTTTGTGCTGAGGGAAAAAGGCTCTTTCCCTCAGCACCCAACTTTCCTATGCTCTGCTACACATCTCTCAGCACCCAGCTTTCCCATGCTCTGATATGGGAAAGCTGTATAGCAGAGCATGGGGAAGCTGGGTGCCGAGGACAAAATAGATATCAGAACATAGGAAAGCTGGGTGCTGATTATCCCGTAGCCCGAGTGTCAGTGTCATTATCCCATACCCCGAATGTCGGTGTACGTGGAGAGGGGGGGCCCAGGTCTGATGTTTGCATTGGGGCCCATCAAACTCTAGTTACACCACTGCTTGCCGCTCAGCCTCAGGCACCAGATTCCACTTTAATTGGTCTTTGCCCTGGGGCTTAGTGACAATGACACGCTGGATTACGGAGATAGGTAGAGGGAGCTTGGAGAAAACCTCCAGAGGTGACAGAGTCTTTCTTGCAGAAAAAACAGACAGCAGGTTATCCCTACGAAGGCTGTCCCCATCCTTCCCAGGTTTCCGCAAATTGGTATGGTACACCTGTTCCCCTTTCCGCTACCCCGGTTGATGTCCCTTATAGTTTACCATCCCCACCAGAGTGGAAGTCCCCCTTATGGCCAGCACCACTTCTGTACAATGCAACATGGCGGACATTCATGCTGACCCACATTCACCAGGTGGCACGATTGTTGGCCATAGGACAGAAAACTATTGGTTCGTAGTGCAGATTTGCAACCACTCCCACCTCACGGTATCGCTTCCCGGCTGGGGTGTTTATCACTACCCATGTGGTTGGATAGTCTTTTAATTCCCCATGGACAAATAACACATATGCTTTCTGGCCAGTGAACGTAGAGGGTAATACCAGGTTAACCCGGATCAGGGTCATAAGGCTCCCTTAGTCCAGTAGGGCCACAGCTGGGGTGCCCTCTACCTCAACATGACACGAATATCCATCACTGGATTCCTCTAGGTTGCCAACCGCACAGAACATTTTAGCATTCAGGGACTGACAGTACCCAAAGTTTGTGTCCTGCTCAGCAAGGTGGGGCAGTCGGTCCTTAAATGGCCTGTCTCCCGACAATGCCAGCAGACCATTGGGACTGGTTCAAGCAGGATTCCTCCTGAGTGGTCCTCTTATGCTCTGCTTGCCAGAATAAGGGTGGGGATATTCGGAGCTTCCTGCCACCCTCCCCAGAGGCCCACTCCAGAGCTCTTCAGTAGCTCAGTACTGCTCTATAAGGTTGACCATATTAGGTGATGTCTGTCCGACCCAGAGCTGGAGGGTATGGCCCTCCAGAATTTATCAGCCACTATGCGATTCACCACATTAGTGGGGGACAGTATCTCAGGCTGTAATCCCTTCTTTACCAGACAAAAGTCATAATACTGGGACCTTGCCGGCATGGAAGGGTGGAATTCCCACTGATGCGCCCACTGGGCCCGCACCAACAAATTTTCGCCAAGTTGTGCCAGGATTCACCCTTGACAATTGCGTAATGTGCTGCTTCCTCAGCTAGTAAGTCGAAATAGGCCTGTTGGGGTCCTGACGTTAGAAATGGAGCAATGACTTCTGCCCATTGATCCTGGGATAATTTCTCCCTTTTGGCCACTCTCTCAAACACAGCAAGGTAGGTCTCGACGTCATCTGATGGCTACATTTTGGGGATTGCTGCATGGACCGCTTACCGGGCGTCATGGACCACCTGACAGGTACCTGTCATCTGTACTGCAAGTCATGTGTTGTACCAGCAGTTGGGTGGTCTCCTGGTTAAATAGCTGTTGCTGCCAAGTGGCCTCCATAAGTACTTCATTGCAGCGTCCATCTCCGCAGATATCCCTGACTGGGTTTACAAAAGACCTTTAACCCATACCTCCGAGATTCAACATGACTGTTCCAATTTGAAGGCTTGCTCCTGCAGTTTACTGGTTTTGTCCCGACTCCTCCTCTCAGTTCAGTGAATAAATTAACTCAAGACTAGCTTAATTTAAAGTCTCTTGTTTCCCTTGACAGGTCTAGAACTCATGAGCTTGTAATGAGCACTGTGTCCTACAGGCAGCAGCTCTGTCACTGAGCTACTGCCTACACTGAGACAGAGAAAAATTTGGTAATCTTGACCTGTATTGTAGGTAGAGAAGCCAGAAGCAGATTATTCAGTAAGGCTAAGTTCACATTTCCATTGTTTTGCATCAGTCACATACGTTGTGAGTGTGTGAGTGTGTGTGTACATGCTGAGTGCGGGAGGGGGCTGAGCCGAGCGGGGAAGTGTCAGGCTCCCTGCACAGCCAGGGTGAATATCGGGTATAAGCAAAGCACTTTTTGCTTGGTTACCCGATATTTATCTTGGTTACCAGCGTACACCGCTTAGCGCTGGCTCCCTGCACACGTAACCAGTGTTAATATCGGGTAACTAACCAAAGCGCATTGCTTGGTTACCCGATGTGTATCCTGGTTACGGGTGCAGGGAGCCAGAGAGAGCATGCACAGCGAAATCCTACGGATTGCGCTGCTCAAAAAATGTTACAGGCTGCGTTGCTCCCGCCCGGCGGTCAGTTAAAAAACGACTGACCACGACGCAGCGGATGCAATGCAGCATCATCAGTCGCAATCCGTCACTAACAGAAGTCTATGGGGAAAAACTGGATTCCTGCAAAATATTTTGCAGGATACCGTAATTCCTCAAGGTGACGGATTGTGACTGATGCAAAACAACGGAAGTGTGAACCTAGCCTTACATAGAAATATCGATAGATAGATACTGCATCTCTACGTAGCTGAAGGAAAAAGTCAGATTCTTTTGTTCCTATAAAACTACTACAAAGAAATGGAAAAAAAAAAAATTATAAAAGTATCATTTTACTTTTCACCCAACCTTGGAATCAAACTAGCAACTTTCAAACAGGAGTCCTAGCTATGGAAGCACAGTTTCTGCTGACACCAGAGTGCGAGGTACTGAAGTAAAGGGAGGCGAGTCGACTGAAGATAAGTGTGGCATAGTTTTAACACAATCTCATAGTGGTGATAACTGTAACTGTTTAATTTCATTAGGGATTTGTTGTCTGTGTTTGTCTGGGGTACTGTGAAAAAGCAAAAAAAAAAAAAAAGTGTGTCTAGTGATTTAGTCAGTAGTATTAGCCACACCTGTTTCTAGAAGCTTCTAGCAGCTTCTAGTAGTCCTTGTAGAACTATATAAACCAGCCAGAGCAAGCGAGGTGCTGAGAGTGCGAGGTACTGAAGTAAAGGGAGGCGACTGAAGATAAGTGTGGCATAGTTTTAACACAATCTCATAGTGGTGATAACTGTAGCTGTTTAAGAAGAGAAGAGTCGCCGTAAGCTGATCGATTGCTGGGACTTGCCGGGTCTCGCTGTTTGAGGACATCGCAAAACCGCGCGCCTGACGGCTCGCGACTTTCGCCTGTCATACGCTACATCAGCATTATGGAAGAGAAGAAAATCCACATGGTCACCTGCAACACATGCTACATGTTTACGGATCTGCCGCACAAAAAATCCAACTTCACCTGTCAAAAGTGCAAACTTGTTGCCCTCTTAGAGGAAAAGGTGCAGGGACTGGAAGAAAGAATAGCAACTTTGAAGCTAATTAAAGAACATGAGGACTTCTTGGACGAGGCAGAAGCAACAATTCAGGATATGGAAAGTGGGAAAAGCTTCAGAACACATACAGAGGCTGAAAAGTGGACACATGTGACCAAAAGAAGCCAGCGGATCAAGTGGTCGGCACCACCCACACAGCTTAGCAACCAATATGAAGCCCTCATGCTGGAGAACGAAAATGGCACAGCTCAGGATGATACCGTCTCTACAGGAGAAGACACAGTATCATCAAAAGAAGTTACTTTGTCAACAAAAGCAGAAACAAAAGACACTCAAAAACACTCAGGAGCAAAATGCAGTGCATCCAGAAAGAAAAGAAGAGTGGTAGTTATGGGCGACTCACTACTAAGAGGCACGGAGGCAACTATCTGCAGGCCGGACATAACCGCACGAGAAGTATGCTGCCTACCGGGAGCAAAAATCAAGGATGTGGCCAACAGGATACCAACTATCCTCGGATCCAAGGACGAATACCCGTTCCTATTGATACATGTAGGAACAAACGACACGGCAAGAAATGATCTACCAACTATTTGTGAAGACTTTGAAATTCTGGGGAAGAAAATTAAGGAACGGAACGTACAGGTTGTTTTCTCATCAATCCTCCCAGTCGATGGCCATGGTGTCAGAAGATGGAATAGGATACTAGATTTGAACAACTGGCTACGACGGTGGTGCAGGCAGCAAGGATTTGGATTCTTGGACCATGGAATGAATTACCTCTACGATGGACTTCTCGCAAGAGACGGGATACACCTCAGAAAACCTGGGAAACACACGTTCGCCAGAAGGCTTGCCACACTCATCAGGAGGGCTTTAAACTAGAAGAAGAGGGGATGGGAGAAAAAACAGCAGACAAGAACATGCAACAGAAGGACAAACTAATCAAGGATACTAGATGCCGTAAAGAGGACCCAAGACAGGGTAATCAGAAGGAAGCTAAGAAAAGGGGAGCAAAACTTCTTTCCTGCATGCTGACCAATGCAAGAAGCCTGACCAATAAGATGGAGGAACTGGAGCTGGTAATGTATGAGGAGAAATACGACATAGTAGGAATAACTGAGACATGGTTAGATGATAGTTATGACTGGGCGGCTAACCTGCAAGGATATGAATTGTTTAGGAGGGATCGTAAAAAAAGGAAAGGGGGTGGAGTCTGTCTATATATAAAGTCAAGGGGGTGGAGTCTGTCTATATATAAAGTCCAGTTTAAAGCCCAGACTAAGAGAAGATATACAAGAGGGAAATGAAGAGGTGGAGTCTCTATGGGTGGAGATACAAGGAGGGAAAACTAATAAAATCCTCATAGGGGTTTGTTATAAGCCACCAAATATAACAGAAACTACTGAAAATATATTATTGAAACAAATAGACAAAGCAGCAAATCAGAATGAGGTGATTATTATCGGGGACTTCAATTACCCCGATATAGACTGGGAAACTGAAACCTGCGTATCTCAGAAAGGAAACCGGTTTTTGTCAGTAACTAAGGATAATTATCTGTCCCAACTTGTGCCAGGCTCAACTAGAGGGGCAGCCCTTCTGGAGGCCGGATAGAGGGGCAGCCCTTCTGGAGGCCGGATAGAGGGGCAGCCCTTCTGGAGGCCGGATAGAGGGGCAGCCCTTCTGGAGGCCGGATAGAGGGGCAGCCCTTCTGGACTTAATTTTAAGCAACAGGCCAGATAGAATAACAGACGTACGAGTGGATGGGCACCTAGGGAATAGTGACCACAATATAATACAATTCCACTTGTCCTTTAGTAAGGTGCCTTGGAGGGGGGTTACAAAAACGCTGAATTTCAGCAAAGCAAAGTTTGATCAGCTTAGAGAAGACCTTCGCCAAATTGATTGGGACAATGTCCTCAAAAATGGGAGCACAGAAAATAAGTGGGACATTTTTAAATCGGTATTAAACACCCACTGCGAGCTAGCCATACCATACAGAAATAAGAGGGCTAGGAACAGGAGAAAACCAATGTGGCTAAATAAGGATGTAAAAGGGGCAATGAATAATAAGAAAAAGGCATTTAAAAAGCTAAAACAAGAAGGCAGCGAGGAAGCATTAAAAATATATAGAGAGAAAAATAAAATGTGTAAAAAACAAATATATTTAGCAAAAGTAGAAACTGAGAGACTCATTGCTAAGGAAAGCAAAACAAATCCCAAACTATTCTTTAATTATATAAACAGAAAAAAGATTAAAATTGATGGTGTTGGCCCTTTAAAGAATAATGAGGGTAAAATCATAGAAAGCGATGTGGGAAAAGCAAATGTTTTAAATACTTTTTTCTCAACTGTGTTCACACAGGAAAAGCATATGCCAGGGGAAATGCAGAGTGATCATGTAAATGCCCCATTAAGTATGACCTGCCTAACCCAGGAAGAAGTGCAGAACCGACTTAGTAACATTAAAATTGACAAATCACCAGGCCCTGATGGCATTCACCCTCGGGTATTAAGGGAGTTAAGTAATGTGATAGACAGGCCTCTATTCCTTTTATTTAAAGACTCTATAGAAACTGGGTCTGTTCCACTGGATTGGCGGCTAGCAAATGTGGTACCAATATTCAAAAAAGGGTGCAAAAGGGAACCTGGAAACTATAGGCCGGTAAGCTTAACATCTGTTGTGGGTAAAATGTTTGAAGGGTTTTTAAGGGATACTATTATGGAATGTCTCAATGTTAATAACTGTTTAACTCCATATCAACATGGATTTATGAAGGATCGCTCCTGTCAAACTAACCTGATCAGCTTCTATGAGGATGTAAGCTCTCACATGGACCGAGGAGAATCATTGGATGTCATTTATCTCGACTTCGGTAAAGCATTTGACACTGTCCCACATAAAAGACTGCTAAGTAAAATGAGAAAGCTTGGGCTCGGGGAAAATGTGTGTAGATGGGTAGGTAGCTGGCTTAGTGGTAGAAAACAAAGAGTGGTTATTAATGGTGCATACTCAGATTGGGCCAGGGTTACTAGTGGGGTGCCACAGGGGTCTGTATTGGGCCCCCTACTATTTAATATATTTATTAATGATCTGGTGGATGGTTTACAGAGTAAAATATCAGTATTTGCAGATGATACAAAACTATGTAAGGTAGTTAACACAAAGGAGGACAGTTTGCAACTACAGATGGATTTGAGTAAATTGGAGAATTGGGCTGAAAAATGGCAAATGAGGTTTAACACAGATAAGTGTAAGGTTATGCACATGGGAAGGAGAAACAGATGCTACGATTACTTACTAAATGGGAAACTGCTGGGGAAATCAGACATGGAAAAAGACTTAGGCATCTTATTGAATAAGAATCTAAATTGGAGTGCCCAGTGTCAGGCAGCAGCCACCAAAGCAAATAGGGTGATGGGATGCATTAGAAGAGGTCTGGGGGCACGAGATGAAAACATCATTCTCCCTCTGTACAAATCACTAGTCAGACCACACTTGGAGTATTGTGTGCAATTTTGGGCGCCGGTGCTGAAGAAAGACATTACTGAACTTGAAAGGGTTCAGAGGCGGGCTACTAAAATAATAAATGGAATGGGTGCATTACAATACACGCAAAGGTTATCAAAATTAGGTCTATTTACTCTAGAAAAGAGAAGACTTAGGGGAGACCTAATAAATATGTACAAATATATCAGAGGGCCATATAGAGATCTCTCCCATGATCTGTTTGTACCAAGGACTATGACAAGAACAAGGGGGCATTCTTTTCGATTGGAGGAAAGAAAATTCCTACATCAGCATAGAAGAGGGTTCTTCACGGTAAGAGCAGTGAGGCTCTGGAACTCTCTTCCTGAGGAAGTGGTGATGGCCAACTCACTGAATGAATTTAAAAGAGGAATGGATGCATTTCTTGTTAGCAAAAGTATAGAAGGTTATAAATAGCATAATCTTACAGGTAGATAGAAGAGCGACCAAGATTATTAGAGGAATGGGGGGGGCTGCAATACCAAGACAGGTTATTAAACTTGGGGTTAGTTAGTTAGGAAAAACAAAGGCTTAGGGGGATCTAATCACAATGTATAAATATATGAGGGGACAGTACAGAGACCTTTCCAAAGATCTCTTTACACCTAGGCCTGCGACTGGAACACGGGGGCATCCGCTAAGTCTTGAGGAAAGAATGTTTAATCATAATCACAGATGAGGATTCTTTACTGTACGAGCAGTGAGACTATGGAGCTCTCTGCCGTATGATGTTGTAATGAGGGATTCACTAGTAAAATTTAAGCAGAGCCTGAACGCATTTCTTGAAAAATATAATATTACCAGTTATGTATATTAGATTTTATGACAGGGTGTTGATCCAGGGAACTAGTCTGATTGCCGTATGTGGAGTCAGGAAGGAATTTTTTTCCCCATTGGAGCTTGTTTGCCACATTGGGGTTTTTTTGCCTTCCTCTGGATCAACATGTTAGGCTACAGGTTGAACTAGATAGACTTAGGGGCACTTTGCACACTGCGACATCGCAGGTGCGATGTCGGTGGGGTCAAATTGAAAATGACGCACTTCCGGCATCGCATGCGACATCGCAGTGTGTAAAGCCTAGATGATACGATTAACGAGCGCAAAAGCGTCGTAATCGTATCATCGGTGCAGCGTCGGCGTAATCCATGATTACGCTGACGCGACGGTCCGATGTTGTTCCTCGCTCCTGCGGCTGCACACATCGCTGTGTGTGAAGTCGCAGGAGCGAGGAACGTCTCCTACCGGCCTCACTGCGGCTTCCGTAGGATATGCGGAAGGAAGGAGGTGGGCAGGATGTTTACATCCTGCTCATCTCCGCCCCTCCGCTCTGATTGGCCGCCTGCCGTGTGACGTCGCAGTGACGCCGCACGACCCGCCCCCTTAACAAGGAGGCGGGTCGCCGGCCACAGGGACGTCGCACGGCAGGTGAGTGTGTGTGTGAAGCTGGCGTAGCGATAACTTTCGCTACGCCAGCTATCACCACATATCGCTGCTGCGACGGGGGCGGGCACTATCGCACTCGGCATCGCAGCATCGGGCTGCGATGTCGTAGTGTGCAAAGCCCGCCTTAGAGTCTCCCTTCAACCATAAAAAAACTATGAAACTATGAAACCAGAAGAAAGATTTTATATACTTGTAAAGCGCCATGGAATAAATGGCGCTATAATAATAAATAATAATAATAATAATAATATAGATGAATGATTCCACAGCAGATTACACAGGACATAGAGCTTCATTGTACAGAGCACCATCTCTGTCCTGTATTCTGGAGGAAGAGTAAAAGATTTTTCTGTTAATAAAATAATAAAAATAATTAAAAAATAGAACATAATTTTATGGCGCATTTTGTTTAAAAAATAATAAGTGTCACAAATCAGCAAACAACATGGACATATTTAATGTTCCTGTAATCATAATGACCTGAACAACACAGCAATCAGATTATTTATGAGGATCGGTAAATGGCAAAAAAACAACCCGTAATTGATTATTTTCCTCTATTAGAACCCATAAGAAAAAATGTAATAAAAAATGTATTGCTGAGGCCGTGTTCACACATAGCATAAATGCTTTTTTTTTCTACAGGAATCCACACCACACAATGCAATAACAATCTTCACTGACTATTGCAAGCTTGCTGCATTTTTTCTGATATTTGATTCATGTTTGGAGCAGATGTAAATCCGCGTTTTTAATGCATTTTAATAATACAGAAAAGCTTTGATTCTGTGTTTAAAAATATAGCGGCATTTCTTTTTGCTTGCATTTTACGAGTTCTATTTGTTAAACATGGATATCACTTGTACGTGCAATAACAAAGTGTGAACGAGAGCTTAGTTTCCATATTTACCGCTGTGAAAAAGGTGTGGGGTGAATTCGCCCATTTCATCTTTTCCAAAGCAAAGGGTGAAACTCTCATCTACATCTTCTGCATAAATGTGGATACTGCGAATGTGAAACCGGTAGCTCCTTTCGATTGACGCTGTGGATATATTTCGATTGACGCTGTGGATATATTTCGATTGACGCTGTGGATATATTTCGATTGATGCTGTGGATATATTTCGATTGACGCTGTGCATATATTTCGATTGATGCTGTCGATATATTTCGATTGACGCTATGGATATATTTCGGTTAATGCTGTGGATATATTTCGATTGACGCTATGGATATATTTCGATTGACGCTATGGATATATTTCGATTGATGCTATGGATATATTTCGGTTAATGCTGTGGATATATTTCGATTGACGCTATGGATATATTTCGATTGACGCTATGGATATATTTCGATTGACGCTATGGATATATTTCGTTTGACGCTATGGATATATTTCGATTGATGCTGTGGATATATTTCGATTTACACTGTGGATATATTTCGATTGACGCTGTGGATATATTTCGTTTGACGTGGATATATTTCGATTTACGCTGTGGATATATTTCGATTTACGCTGTGGATATATTTCGATTGACGCTGTGGATATATTTCGATTGACGCTGTGGATATATTTCGATTGACGCTGTGGATATATTTCGATTGATGCTGTGCATATATTTCGTTTGATGCTGTGGATATATTTCGATTGATGCTGTGGATATTTCGATTGACGCTGTGGATATATTTCGTTTGACGTGGATATATTTCGATTGACGCTGTGGATATATTTCGTTTGATGCTGTGGATATATTTCGATTGACGCTGTGGATATATTTCGATTGACGCTGTGGATATATTTCGATTGATGCTGTGGATATATTTCGATTGACGCTGTGGATATATTTCGATTGATGCTGTGGATATATTTCGATTGACGCTGTGGATATATTTCGATTGACGCTGTGGATATATTTCGTTTGATGCTGTGGATATATTTCGATTGACGCTGTGGATATATTTCGATTGATGCTGTGGATATATTTCGATTTACGCTGTCGATATATTTCGATTGACGCTGTGGATATATTTCGATTGACGCTGTGGATATATTTCGTTTGACGCTGTAGATATATTTCGATTGACGCTGTGGATATATTTCGATTGACGCTGTGGATATATTTCGATTGACGCTGTGGATATATTTCGATTGACGCTGTGAATATATTTTGCAGCATGTGATAAGATATCTTAAAATCTCCCGTACTTTGTTGGTCACATAAAACGCATCGGATTTTCTGTACACAGACGCACAGGGAAAAATCCTCTGTGTTTGGTTTCGTCTAAACTCAGCATTACGGACAAAGTGGATTTTTTTTTTCATTGACTAGGCAGAAAGATAATTCAATTTCGCCAGTTGACCATGGTATCTAATACACCCAGACCTGTAACCAGAGTTTTGATGAGTTGCCATGGCAACGGTGGTACTTCATTGAATATACCAGTTTTCTAATAAGGCTAGAGGGGGTGAAGGACCTGTGGTGACATCACGGTCACATGACCACCATGCTGAGGACCTGCAAAGAAGGACTCTGGAAGCCACAAGTGACCACAGGGGAGGTAAGAATGGAGGCTGAGAGCTCGGCTCCCACCGTCACATGTGCTCCTGCCGGTCTGAGAAGGGAGGGAGCCGGGAACGTGCTGCTCTCTGTGGGGAAGGGAATGAATGCTGCAGCCGGGGAGGGGGAAGGAGCACAATGCAGCTGCTAGTAATGGAGGGGTGGAAAGGGGGAGTGAAGGTGCTGCTGTACAGAGGGAAAGCACAGCCCGGGCCACAACAGACCAGTGTTCCCCTTCGCCTTGTGCGGTCTGTACAGGACAACGCTTCTGAAGCCTCATTTATAAGAACCGTCCTACAGTAAAACTGTCTTTGTTGCCCATAGCGACCAATCAGAGCTCAGCCTTCATCTTAACAGAGGAACCAATGAGAGACCAGCTTTCATTTTACCTCAGAGGAGTAAGATATGAGTGATGTTGTTGCCTCACTCCTTTCAGGAGTTTCTCTCCGCAGAGAAGTGATGTTGTGTCCAATATGGAGAATTGTGATAGTGGAGGTGCTGTACACACAGGATCAGTCACAGAAGCACTCGTTTCCAGTTTTTGTTTTTACCCCATTTATTGATAGCAGAGGTGAACTACTCTGGCCAAATTCACTTTCAGCAGAGTCAGTCAGATTCAGTCGTAAGAATTGATTTGCATCGAATTTATTCAATGTGCCAGAGACCTCATTCAGACGTCCGATGTTCTCGAGGTTTTCACGGCTGGCACTCGTACCTGTGATAGTCTATGGGGCCATTCACACGATCGAGATTTTTCCGAGGGTTGGATCAAAATGGATGCCATTCTTGAAAAATATAATATTACTGGTTATGTGCACTAGATTCTGTGATGGGGCGCTTATCCACGGAACTAGTCTGATTGCTATATGTGGAGTTGGGAAGGAATTTTTCCCTTAATGTGAAGCTTACTGTTTGCCCCATGGGGTTTTTACCTTCCTCTGGATCAACATGTTAGGCTATGGGTGAACATGATGGCCTTAAAGGGAACCTGTCAGGTCCAATATGCTCCCAGAACCACGAGCAGTTCTGGGTGCATATCGCTAATCCCTGCCTAATCATCCCTGTATCTACCGTGTTTTTCCAAAAATAAGACACTGTCTTATACTTTTTTGCCCCCCAAAGAAGCACTAGGGCTTATTTTTGGAGGAGGTCTTATTCTTGGAAAAACACGATTGGTGGGTAAGTTTACCCCCCAAAAAAGCTGACCTCCCCCACTTCCCAGGAGACTCATACTTACCAGACCTGGACATCTGCGTGGCTCCCAGGTCCTCCCTGTGATCTTCGGTGGGTGCTGCGGGCCGTCCTCCCCTGCTGCTGGCTGACACATAGCAGATCACTGATCACTGATCTCACACATGCACACACACGCCAAAACCAGCATTAAAGAATGCTTCCGGCCGCAGGGAATGATGGGAGGAAGTCATGTGTGTCCACAGGTCCTGTTGGACTTCCAGGATTCTGCCGGCAAGAAGAGATCAGTGTGACTGGATGTGGTATGTGTGCGATCTGATTTTTGTGTGATGCGATGTTTGTGTGTGTGATTTCATGTTTGTCTGTGTGATCCGATGTTAGTGTGTGTGATCTGATTGTATGTGTGATCTGATTGTATGTGTAATCTGATTGTGTGTGTGATCCGATGTTAGTGTGTGCGATCTGATTGTGTGTGTGAGATCGAATGTGTGTGGGGGTGTGATCACTGCAGGTCTTCTGCTCGGCATCTGGTGAGTGTGATTGCAGGTGCCCGCTGTCTATCATGAAGTGTCCTGTGTCGCGGGCGGAGGAGGGGACGCCGCGCTCCCCCACTGCTCGGGTCCGGCTGCCGCTGCTGCGGCCTGCTGCTGCCGCTGCTCGGTGGCTCGAGCAATGGGCCGGATCCCGGGGACTCGAGCGGCGCTCCTCGCCCGTGAGTGAAAGGGGATTGGGTTTTGGGATAGTTTATTGTCCGTGACGCCACCCACGGTTGTGGTGATTATGTGGACACCACCGCTGCTCTGGCTGGGGATCCCGGGAGTGATGGTATGGAGCAGCCAGTTGTTGTTTTGCCCCTCCGTGGGTAGGGGTTGGTGATCCTGGGGCCCAGTGATGGAATTGGAATGGTGGACAGGCGGGGATGGGGCCTGTGGATGTGCAGGGGCGCAGGGGCAGCGCTGTGCCGCACGGCACGGAGGTACTCACTCAGCCAGTAAACACGACACAGTTCTCGGTAAACAAACGGCTGGTTGGACGGGTCCCTCGGACGGTTCACGGTGCTGATGTTCCCTGCAGTTAGCGGTGACGGTCTCTTCCCTGCACCTATGAAAGTCTCTTTGGTAGCGATGGGTTCCCACCGGTTACCCACTCCTCGGCTTCAAGCTGGGCCGAAGGAGCTCTACTCTTGCCCGCAGGCGCTGGCCCTGGGAAACTGGTGCCCTGGCGGTGGCGGTGTCTCCCCTCATCGGTCGGACTGTTGCCTTCAATCGGGACTTGGTTGTTAGGAGACAGACGTCCCCTTCACTGACGGATTTGGCAAATTATGGCGACTCCTAGCCTTGCCGGGATCCGAAAGGCCCCTGCCCTGGTGCTGACTGTTCTTCATATACTGCTCCGGTACCGCCGGGTCACCACCCGTCCGCGGTCCTTCCAGCAACCTCCGAGCAGTCCCCCTGCAGACTATCACCGCCGTCTGCTGACCTTGCTGTCACTGTCCGGGGCATCAGCCCCTGGAGGAAGGCAACAAGGATTTTGGGTTAGCTTGGTGTACCTGCAGGGAATGTGGGGTGCGTGTGGTGTTGTGACCTGTGACCCCTGGCTTGCCCAGGGCGTCACACCTGCAGTATCTTTAACTTTTTTAGCTACATGGACACTTCTTTATTGATCTGCGGCTCGGGCTTATTTTCTGGGGAGGGCTTATATTTAAGCCTTGCTCCGAAAATGCTGAAAATCCCTGCTAGGGCTTATTTTTGGGGAGGTCTTATTTTTGGAAAAACACGGTAGTAGCATACATAGAGATCTATAGAAAAATGTATTTCTAAAGATATTTTATCATATGCTAATAAGGCCAGCGACTAGTCGCAAGGGCGTTAGTTCCCTTGGCTAGTCAGCCCTCTAAGCATGTAAGTACGACCCTGTGGGCATGCCAATATGGTAACAAATGTGCAGCGTCAGAGCCATGGTCGCGCTCACCTCTCGGCTGCCGCCGCTGGTTTTCAGCTCAGTGCGCATGATCAGAAGTCCCACACTTCCAGTCATGCGTACTATGAAGCCGGGTGTACGTGTCCCGGCTTCAAACTGGTGTAGTGCGCATGACCGGAAGTCCGGGGATGTTTTGATCTTGTGCACTGAGCCAAAAACTAGCGGTGGCAGCTGAGTTGAGAGCACCATGCCGCTGAAGCTACGCATTCATTAGCATGTTAGCACGCCTACAGGGGAATACTTACATGCTAAGAGGGCCAACTAGCCAAACGAACTAATGCCCGTGTGACTAGTTCCTGACCTCATTAGCATATGATAAAAGATCTTTAGAAATACTTTTTCTAATCTGTTTATCTATGCTAGTGTATACAGGGAGGGTTAAGCAGGAATTAGCAATATGTACCTAGAACTGCTCGTGGTTCTGGGTGCATATTGCACCTGACAGATTCCCTTTAATGATTTTCCCACGAACAAAGTTAATTTCAAAGTTGATTTTAATCAATAGATCTTGGAATAATAATAATTCATGTAATTGGAAGTGTTTAAAAAAAATGCCCTTGTGCTGAGATCTTATATATGTATCCTTGCTATGTACTGTGTAATGGCCGTGTCTGACCGTACAGATCTTTCATTTCCATTGCAGGGGAGAGAGTATACAAATAGTACAGCACGGGATCGTATCTGATTGTTGTTTTTTTTAGGTAAAACATTTCCCTGCCTGTTTTATTAAATCTTTTACCTCATAGAAAGAATAATTTGCGATCTCAAGCTGTAATATTTGTATACTTTCATTACTTCCTCCTCGGCCCAGAATATGTGGTATGATCAGATCATGTCCCTGTATGGTCAGACACGGCCATTATACAATACATAGCAGGGGCAGGAACTTAGTACAGGAATTTATTTTTTTTTTTTAAATACATCCAATTGTATAAATTATTATTCTTGTCCAAATTGTCTCTCCAGGAAAGGAGACAAACTCTAGCACAGCGCCACCTATTGAAAGTAGCGATCCTAAAACTCAAATGTGGATTTTTAACAATCCTGTGCATATGACTTAGGATATATATGCCAGATCAGAATCCCAATTTGCAGACACTGTGTTTCGGGGTGCTTGCCCCTCGTCAGTGCAAAGTATGGGGTGTCTGATCTGGCTCATGAGAAGCTTTGTGGGGACGTTAGTCATTACCTAGAGGTAATACGAACAGAAGAGTAGTCAGATAAGCAAAGGTCAGGTACCAGGAGGACTCATAGTGGATTCCAGGTGTTTATAGAGGCGTAGTCAGGTCACGATCCGGGGTGAGATTTCCAGGAAGGCATGTAATGAATAAAGGGAGTAAACTGAGATGTGGTCAGGTAATGGTTGAAAGAACAGGGAGCAAGCAGATGGGAGTCAAACAGTCCAGGGTCAGCAAACAATGATCAGGCCAACAGCACTACTCACACAGAATGTACGACGGGCAGGGTTCTGGGGGAGCTTGCTCAGTTAAGAAGCAGAGCAATTACAGGGAAGATGGAACACCTGAGCAACCCAGCACCTCCCAGAACCGGAATGGAAGCCTGCACTGTCAATCAACTACAACTGACAGCTCAGCACACCAGATAAACACCTTAGTGACTCTAAGGCCCCTTTCAGACGTTTGTGTTTTAGGTACGTGTGACATCCGGTTTTAACACGGATGCCACATGTACCCATGTTATTCTATGGCTTACTCACACGTCCGTGTTTTCACCGCGTGACCCCTCGTAGCCCCGCACGCACACACGGAGATGTGGCGCCCCTGCGGCTCCAGTCGCCAGAGAGTACTGAACCTCATTTAAGGTGCGGTATTCGCCTCGGGTAAGGAGGGGGTTAATCATCCGTGTTCCAAATTCACACTTTACATACAGCTTAGGAGCCTTCTCACTGAGGAGCTTGACAAGGGTAGACGGGGTTGGCCAACACGAAGCTTGGGACTTTCCCAGTCACTAGGACAACTACCTGGGGGGAAGGTTGCACTTGGGGTAGAAATAGGAGCAACCTCACATAATCTTTACTCAGTCTAGCCGGGACACCAGTTCTGGCGACACACCACCACCATCACCTTCTCCTTTTCTTTCACGGGGTCTGTGGCTTGGAGGGGGACGCTCAGCCCGGATTCCTCACTACTGGAGGGGCAACTCTTTCAAAAGACACTTTCCAAACAACGGTGGCTTCTTCCAACTTATCCGAGGCCGACGGGGCCCATCACAGCAGGTGACCGGTACTTCCGGGTATTATAGCTGCAAAGTCCCTCAGGGAAATATTCAAATTGTCTCTCCAGGAAGGAGACAAACTCTAGTGCAACCTATTGGAAGTAGCAATCATAAAAGTCAAAAGACCCCTCACTGGCAGCCAGACTTGGTTTATCAGGTCTCCGCAAGGAGAATAGTCTTCCCCGTGGTCCCCACTATAGCTTCTCATAAGCCAGATTAGATCTCATACTTTGCACTGATGAGGGGCAATCACCCTGAAACACTGTGTCTGCAAATTGGGGTTCTGATCTGGTACAAATCCTAAGTCATATGAAAAGGCTTGTTAAAAAGCCACTTTTGACTTTCAGGATTGCCACTTCCAATAGGTGGCGCTAGAGTTTGTCGCCTTCCGGGAGAGACAATTGGAACGTACCGGAGAAAACACGGGTCTTTGAAATAAAAAGATTTTCTATATTCACCTGTATCTAGCGCTGTTTTCTTCGGCTCTGCTGCCTCTTGCTTCTGACCGCCGCTTATTATATTCATTGATTATTCACTGCACTGAGAAGCTGGAAGCCGGAGCATTGCGGGGACAACATCGCCGGTGACAGGTGAGTGAGTATTCAGCAAGCAACCATTGTGTGTGCAGTAATGTCCACAAGGTCATCAGAGTTCCCAATAAACTCTGATGAACCCGTGAAGTCACCATGATGACACCCACTGTAGTGCAGGTGTCATGGGGGTGTCATCAGGATGTCATCACAGTTCATTGAGATCCGATGACCTCCTGGACGTCACTGCACACACAGTGTTTGCTGGATACTCAACTGTCACCAGTGATGCGGTCCTTAATGCTGTCCCTGGCGATGCTCTGGCTTCCAGGTCCTCTGTGCAGTGAATAATCAATGAATATAATGAGTGGGAGTAAGAAGTGGGGGCAGCAGAGCCGAAGAAAACAGCGCTGGATACAAGTGAATATAGTAAATCTTTTCATTTCAAAGACCCGTGTTTTCTCCGGTACGTGTCACACTGATGTCACACGTATACAAACACTGAAGTCACACACGTTTGACATACGTATGACCATACGACGTCTGAAAGGGGCCTAATTGCGTGCGAGGTGCTCTGCACGGAGGAATAGTGACAATTCTAAAGCCCACTTTACACGTTGCAATTAGTTGTACAATCGCATTTGCGATGTGACACGCCCAGGTTGCATACGGGATCTTATGAGATTGCACGTTGGTCGTTCATTTGCTGTCACACGTGCGTTAGTAGTCTATGTTAAATTGATCAATTTTGTGTGCGATCCTTTAGATGATGTGTTCTGTGACGTATGCATTGGGCACCTTTTTTTTTTTTTTTTTATTTATTGACTTGCCAAGCATGTGTAATGTGTAGGGATGCGTTTTTACTATGTCATCTGCCATTCAGCTCTGCTACATGGCCGCTAACAGCAGACACAGACAGCCATGTAGCAGAGCTGAATGGCAGATGACAGCAGACACAGACAGAGCCATGTAGCAGAGCTGAATGGCAGATGACAGCAGACACAGACAGAGCCGCACTGTCAGAATGAACTCGGGTGAACTTCACCCAACTTCACGGTCATGCTGCGGCTCTGTCTGTGTCGCGTCCTGATTAGCGGTCACCTGTGAAGGGCTCACCGGTGACCGCTAATCTCCTAAGTGACTGAAGTTAGCAGCCCTCTCTCATACTCACCGATCCCCGATCGCCGGCGCTGCACGGCGTTCACACTGCTCCGGCGGCTTTAACTGTTTTGAAAAAGCCGGCCGCCCATTAAACAATCTCGTATTCCCTGCTTTCCCCGCCCACCGGCGCCTATGATTGGTTACAGTGAGACACGCCCCCACGCTGAGTGACAGGTGTCACACTGCACCCAATCACAGCAGCCGGTGGGCGTGTCTATACTGTGTAGTGAAATAAATAATTAAATAATTAAAAAAAACGGCGTGCGGTCCCCCCCAATTTTAAAACCAGCCAGATAAAGCCATACGGCTGCAGGCTGGTATTCTCAGGATGGGGAGCTCCACGTTATGGGGAGCCCCCCAGCCTAACAATATCAGCCAACAGCCGCCCAGAATTGCCGCATACATTATATGCGACAGTTCTGGGACTGTACCCGGCTCTTCCCGATTTGCCCTGGTGCATTGGCAAATCGGGGTAATAAGGAGTTATTGGCAGCCCATAGCTGCCAATAAGTCCTAGATTAATCATGTCAGGCGTCTCCCCGAGATACCTTCCATGATTAATCTGTAAATTACAGTAAATAAACACACACACCTGAAAAAAATCCTTTATTAGAAATAAAAAACACAAACATATACCCTGGTTAACCACTTTAATCAGCCCCAAAAAGCCCTCCATGTCCGGCGTAATCCAGGATGGCCAGCGTCGCTTCCAGCGCTGCTGCATGGAGGTGACCGGAGCTGCAGAAGACACAGCCGCTCCGGTCACCTCCACGCAGCTAATGAAGACAGCCGTGCGATCAGCTGAGCTGTCACTGAGGTTACTCGCGGCCACCGCTGGATCCAGTGACAGCGGGTAACCTCAGTGACAGCTCAGCTGATCGCGCTATTGCCTTCATTACCTGCGTGGAGGTGACCGGAGCGGCTGTGTCTTCTGCAGCTCCGGTCACCTCCATGCATCAGCGCTGGAAGCGACGCTGGAGCATCCTGGATTACGCCGGACATGGAGGGCTTTTTGGGGCTGATTAAAGTGGTTAACCAGGGTATATGTGTGTGTTTTTTATTTCTAATAAAGGATTTTTCAGGTGTGTGTGTTTATTTACTGTAATTTACAGATTAATCATGGAGGGTGTCTCATAGACGCCTGACATGATTAATCTAGGACTTATTGGCAGCTATGGGCTGCCAATAACTCCTTATTACCCCGATTTGCCAACGCACCAGGGCAAATCGGGAAGAGCCGGGTACAGTCCCAGAACTGTCGCATATAATGTATGCGGCAATTCTGGGCGGCTGTTGGCTGATATTGTTAGGCTGGGGGGCTCCCCATAACGTGGAGCTCCCCATCCTGAGAATACCAGCCTTCAGCCGTATGGCTTTATCTGGCTGGTTTTAAAATTGGGGGGGACCGCACGCCGTTTTTTTTAATTATTTAATTATTTATTTCACTGCACAGTATAGACACGCCCACCGGCTGCTGTGATTGGGTGCAGTGTGACACCTGTCACTCAGCGTGGGGGCGTGTCTCACTGTAACCAATCATAGGCGCCGGTGGGCGGGGAAAGCAGGGAATACGAGATTGTTTAATGGGCGGCCGGCTTTTTCAAAACAGTAAAAGCCGCCGGAGCAGTGTGAACGCCGTGCAGCGCCGGGGATCGGTGAGTATATGAGAGAGGAGGATAGACTGACATGGACAGAGAGTAAGGGACAGAGATAGTGACCGACTGACATAGATTAGTGAATGACAGACATTGTGAGGCGCTTCAGAACGCAGCTTTTCAGCTGCGCTCTGAAGCGGACCTTTTTTAAGCTGCGGTGCAGAGCGCACACCTGCGCACATAGCCTCAGACACCAAAATCGTATGAGGGATGTCACACGATACAATTGACTAGGTTCCTGCAACAAAACGCTCAATTCTAGAGAAAGATACGATGTGTTTGCGATCAACGGTTTTGCGTTCAATCGTGATCGCACGTAGATGTCACACGCAGATACCTCACAAACGATGCCGGATGTGCGTCACTTACAACTTGACCCCAACGACGGATTGTGAGATATATTGAAGCGTGTATAGCGGGCTTAAGATCTATTGATTAAAGTCAACTTTAAAATGAATGTTGTTCATGGGAAAATCCCTTTGAGTCCACCTTCAACTATACACAATAGGATACTCCATTGTCTGTCCATATAACTCCGCACACTCTTGACCAGTCTCAACCATGGACCCCTCATATACCTGATCAAATATATGCCATTTACTAAAGTCATAAAGCCACATTTAAAACCGGGCATTGCATTACGTATAACATCACATTTTCTTCGAGGGGGTGTGGGCAGCACTTCCACTTTCTTACACACATTCGAGAAAAACTGATGAGTTTGGGTCACACTCATCAAAATAATCTGTCAATTTCTTATATGTGAAAAAACACGGATGTCTGAATGAGGTGTTATTTGGATCTAGGGTGTCGCCATCATTTTAAAAGTAGGTAAGTACAGAAAATAGAGCGAGAGTTAAAGATGTGGGAGGGGCTGCCGCTATCCCTGCTAGGTATAAGATGTGGGAGGGGCTGCCGCTATCCCTGCTAGGTATAAGATGTGGGAGGGGCTGCCGCTATCCCTGCTAGGTATAAGATGTGGGAGGGGCTGCCGCTATCCCTGCTAGGTATAAGATGTGGGAGGGGCTGCCGCTATCCCTGCTAGGTATAAGATGTGGGAGGGGCTGCCGCTATCCCTGCTAGGTATAAGATGTGGGAGGGGCTGCCGCTATCCCTGCTAGGTATAAGATGTGGGAGGGGCTGCCGCTATCCCTGCTAGGTATAAGATGTGGGAGGGGCTGCCGCTATCCCTGCTAGGTAGAAACCACCTCTTAAAAATGATGAGTTTCTCCAAGCTGCTATACCCAATGCAGACTATCCCTATATTATTAAAGCATGCGGATGTAAATAGACTGAATAAAGCATTTACAAGCTTCCTATGGAAGAGAAAAAGACCAAGAATTAGGGCGGAAAAACTAATGCTACCACTGGAAAAGGGAGGAATCAAGATGCCAAATGTGAGAGGCAACAACCTCGCATGCTTGATGAGGCACGTAATAGACTGGCTGAGGAAGACAAATAGCTATTCTAACATAAAATTGGAAAGTGAGTACTGTAGACCATGGGACTTGGGGGCAATATTACACACGTCATTGGCCAATATTCCGAGGAAAATTAAGCACTCCCTGGTATGTAGAGATACGATAATGGCGTGGAAAGCAGTGAGGAAAAACTTTAACATGTCCTGGCGAATCTCCAAATACCTAAATATCTGGAATTTCCCGGAATTCCCAGCAGGGAGGGAAAACAAACTATTTCTAGAATGGAGAAATAAGGGGATCGGTGGGGTGAAGGATCTGCTCCATGAAACGGAACATAGGTGGTTGACCCTTGAGGAGATGGTGAACAGGTACGGGCTTTCTCCATTCCAAATCATACAATACAAACAGGTGGAAAAGGGAATAATGGGACTATTGAGGGATGTGAGAAAAGAACAGGTAATGAATGAAATGGACCAATTTATAATGAAGGATAAACAGGAGATTACTATCTCCTCCCTGTACAAAGATCTGAGAACAGTAGTGGTACCACTGCACTCGCACCAGGTCTGGGGAGCGTGGGCACGACAAAAGATACAGAGGCAGGGGAAAAGATACGGCAGGGATGGATGAGGATGAGGAAGGAGGTGATTAATGAGGGCTGGAGGGACACACAGTTTAGATTAATGCACAGAGCAATTTATGGTTTTAACATCCCCACCAAGCAGACGATGAATAAAATAGAACATTGCCCCAAATGTAAGCAGCCGAAAACGGACTTATACCACGGGATTTGGCAGTGCCCAGAAAGTCAGAAATTTTGGGGAAAAATGAAGACACTTATAGAAAAAGTATGGGAAGTGGAAATGGAACTTGACCCATTGTTATGGATTTTCCACCACAGGACTAAAGAAGGGGAAGGAGGAGGAGATACACGGGGGACCACGATTCCAAGACTCTTCCATAATATTGCTATGATAGGGAAAAAGGCCCTACTACGCAGATGGCTCGAGGAATCTGTTCCATCAGAGGAAGAGGTGGTCAGTCAGATTAAAAAGCTGCTCAATATTGAACAATTGGAAGCTGAAAGAAATAAGGACGAACTAACGGGAAACTTTTTTAAAAAATGGAAGAGATTTATAGTACAACAGTATGGAGTTGCAGAAATACGGAAAGTGGTATCTCCTTTCACTAATACGGAATGGTATCTACTGGGAGACTTGCAAGGCACATTGGGAAAGCTGCAAATACACACGCAGTAGAGACACGACAGTAGGGCGAGACGAGGGTTTCAGAGAAATAGGGCTTCAAACGGGAATCAGAATATAGAGGAGCTGTGTGTTCTTTTGCGACTTATACCTGGTGTTCTGTGTATTAAAAATGTTGGGGGGGATAAAGTGGGAAAAAAAGAGGGTGGGTTAAGACAAGGGGGAGTAAATTGGTAAGGTGAATTTATTCTTGTTCAAATGTTAGATATATTGTAATGATTCTGAAAACTGCAATAAAATTTGTGTTTAAAAAAAAAAAGTAGGTAAGTAATGGAAAACTCTGGGCTCTCACTTGTCATTTCTTTCAGTTCGGGCATCTTTGGGGTTGACTAGGCCTAGGACAAGGCTTCACGTGATGTTATGAAGAATAGTTAATGCCAGAGCCATCGAAGACGCTGGAAGAGAAGACCTGAACAGAGGGAGTGACAGGTGAGGGTTGATGAGTGGGGGGTATATATATATATATATTTTTTTTATATATTTTTGCTCCTTCCCATCCGTTAGGCCTCTCTTACACATACGTGCATTTAACGCACATGTGCGACAGCCCATGGGGCAGGTCATTATGGTTGTTCATGTGTATGTTCTCTGTGAGCTATCTGTGTGACATCCGGATAACACACGGACAGCATGAAGAAGGTCCAGCGTACTTGATAGGTATCTTTAGTGGCCATTCAGTGTATGTAAGACGCCTCAATTGCTAAGTCACTTCCATACGTATGTTGTAAGCATTCTTTTATCATTGATGATGATTCTACTGTATAATTCCTGGAAGATGTTCTTTGAAATCTGATTTTATTCTGAGTCTTCCATGTTTTTCTTCAGGTTTCTAAGATACAGGACATTCACAGCTAAAGATTTCTTAGAGGGACAATGTTTTTTTTCACCAATGACCCACCAACGATGGACAAACACAGAAACCACATGGCAGCAGATATATTAGACCTCACGCTAGAGATAATCTACTTGATCACTGGAGAGGTGAGAAAATTCCATCAAATCACTTTTATCAATAAGACAGGTCAATAATGGAAAAGATGAAAGATTTGGTAGAACATATGTAGTGATCAATGTCTCACCATACATAGGATTACACAGTAGTGAAAAAGTCATCTGGTGAGAGAATGACTCCCCACATGTCACAAGGAGGGTGCAAGACCGAAAGCGACATCACCGAGATGCCACTTCCATCTCTGATACATGAGCAGAAGATTCTAGAACTTAACAACAAGATCAACGAGCTGCTGACCGGAGAGGTGAGCACTGCTGGGAATTCTCAGACTCTAATTCCACAGAAGCTGTGATGCTATGTAAAATGTAAAAAAAAACAAGAATGTAATGTCATGGAAAACTCCTATAGCCATATTTTATTGACGGCAGGACATAGAACACAGATCAGAAGTTGAACTTTGGACATTTTTCCATTTCATTAAAAAAAAAATATTTAATAAGATATTGATGGCAGGGACACATCTCATAAAATTTGGATCAGGAGTAACAAGGCTTGAAAAGCAAGTGGTAAAAATGATAAATAGCTGGAGAGTCAATTTTGAACTAAGTCATGTGATGGACTATAAAAAGAGCATGTTAGCGAGGCAGAGTCTCTCAGAAGCAAAGATAGTCAGAGATTCAACAATCTCTTAACAGCTTCATCTAAGGCGGGCTTTACACGTTGCGACATCGCTACCGATATATCGTCGGGGTCATGTCGTTAGTGACTCACATCCAGCACCGCGGTAGCGACAACGCAATGTGTAAATCATAGGTGCGACGATGAACGAGCTCAAAAGCGTAAAAAATCGCTGATCTGTGTCACGTCGTTCATTTCCATAATGTCGTTACTGCTGCAGATACGATGTTGTTTGTCGTTCCTGCAGCAGCACACATCGCTGTGTGTGACACCGCAGGAACGACAAACATCTCCTTACCTGCTTCCACCGGCAATGCGGAAGGGAGAAGGTGGGCGGGATGTTATGTCCGGCTCATCTCCGCCCCTCCGCTTCTATTGGCGCTTAGTGACGTTGCAGTGACGTCGCTGTGACGCCGAACGCACCTCCCCCTTGAAGGAGGGATTGTTCGGCGGTCACAGCGACGTTGCCGACCAGGTATGTGCTTGTGAAGCTGCCGTAGCGATAATCTTTGCTACGGCAGCAAGCACCAGATATCACATGTACGACAGGGGCGGGTGCTATCGCGCTCGACATCGCTAGCAATTACTAGCGATGTCGCAGCGTGTAAAGCCCGCCTAAAAATTGAGCAACAATTAAACATAATCTAATTTCAGAGTCTGCAATCCGTGGCACTCACCAAATATCCATGCAATTTATTTTCTTCATAGATAGCGGGTACACGGGAAGAATAGTATCCCAGAACGACCTAAAGCCGCTTCACGTGTGAATATGCTTTCTCAAGGCCTTGAGAGGCGTGGGAACTATTCTGCTTTGGATTACTCAGCATCACTGAGAGTTCCTAACCCACCCACATTTAGGGATCCCTACATGTCCCTTTGTTTCCTAGAATATGATGGCTGCCTGTAGATAATGCCGGGAAACTTTTTCTTACCTTGCTACTAGTTCCTCAAAGTAAATATGCAAAAATGTTGAATATTCCATCATATACAGCACATTATACAATTCACAGATTCTGGAGAAATCCATGTGCACAAGTATTCATATCCTATGGGTCCTCAGGCGGCACTTCATAGAGAACAAGAATGATTCAGTCCATGATTCGTACCAACCACTGCATGAGCTCAGGAATCATTGTTCTTTGTGCTATCTGCAAATGCAGATTATATCTCAATCACCCATAAAAAAAAAAAAAGCCAAAGCTCATTTTTAGTGGATTGAAGCAAAATGGAAAACTTCTGTGGTTGGAGGAATCAAAACGAGAAATCCTTTATGGAAATAACAGATGCATGTCCTGCAAACTCAAGAGGAGAGGGACCATCCAGCTTGTTAGCGCACAGTACAGTAAAGCCCTTATTTCTGGTACTTACTGCACCCATCACAACAGCATGGCTTTGTAAAGAAGACTTTGAGTGATGAACGGCCACCTTCAATCCAGACCTTTTACCAATAGAAAACATTTGCCGCATTATATAATGGATAATACGTCAAAGTGAAGGATTGATAATCCGACATCAAACCAAAATGGGACAACGTTCCTCTCCCACAACTCCAGCAATTGTCTCCTCACTTCACCGATGTTAGACTATGAGGAAAGAAGACAGGATGCTACACAATGGTTGACATGGATCGGCCTTTTTCACAATGGTTGACATGGATCGGCCTTTTTTTTTTTTTTTTTTTTTTTTTTTACTGTTTTCAATTTCTAAATGAGTCCATTTTGCGCACAACTTTTTTGAGAAGTTTTCATCAATTTATAGATTAGTTAATTTTTTCAAATGAAATGGAGAAATGTCCAACGTTCTACTTCTGACCTGTTCTATATTCACCTGTGAATAAAATATGGAGATGAAAGATTTAAAAAATCCTTGCATTCTTCATTTCTTTACATTTTACATAGCGTACCAACTTTTTTTGCCATTGGGGGTTGTACAATGATGGTATCAAGAGGATGATGGTATCATTGTGTGTGTCAGGTCCCTTTAAGATATCAGGATGTCACCGTCTATTTCTCCATGGAGGAGTGGGAGTATTTAGAAGGACACAAGGATCTCTACAAGGACGTCATGACGAATGATCAGCAGTTCGTCACATCCCTGCTTAAGACGAGACCTTCCATGATTAAAGAGGAGAGAACAGGTATGTGGATCATTTATGGTCACCAATCTTCTGATCATCACATGTAAGCAATGTCTTCAATCACTGTTTTTTTTATCTATAGATGAATCAAGTGTAGAGAATCCACCAGAAACATTTGCTTATCCTATATATTCCGATGATTTTCCAGAAAAACTGCAAATTGTCCAAGTGGATCAGGTAGATCGAGCTGCGATTTCTGCAAACCATTTATAGAATAATGTAATAACATTTCTTTGTCGCTCCATTGGGAGACCCAGACAATTGGGTGTATAGCTTCTGCCTCCAGAGGCCACACAAAGTATTACACTTTAAAAAGTGTAACCCCTCCCCTCTGCCTATACACCCTCCCGTGCATCACGGGCCCATCAGTTTTATGCTTTGTGTTGAAGGAGGCACACATTCACGCAAGCTCCACATTTTAGTCAGCAGCAGCTGCTGATTGTATCGGATGGAAGAAAAGAGGGCCCCCACGGGGCCCCCGGCATGCTCCCTTCTCACCCCACTGAGTCGGCGGTGCTGTCAAGGTTGAGGTACCCATTGCGGGTACAAAGACTGGAGCCACATGCCGTTTTCCTTCCCCATCCCTTAGAGGCTCTGGGAGAAGTGGGATCCTAACCGGTCACCTTTCACTGGGACCGGGCTCCCTCCGCAGCCCCTGGGGGAATCTGACGGACAGGAGACTGGGTATCATCAGGGACAGGCCCTGCATCTAAAAGGTACTCTGTGTCCCCTTGGGGACGGTGCATGGAGCGCCTGTGTTACAGACGCTGCAGCGGCTGCTGTTTTTCTGTGACGACCGGGACTACCGCGCCGACCGCGCCTGTTCGCCGGCCGCATTATTAAATTTAGTCCCCGGCTTCTGCGGCCTAGTACCATAACTCCCGCCCCCGGGCCTGCCAGTCAGGGGTAAGGGCGGGACGGCCGACTGGACGTCGGCAGTGAGGGCTGGAGCATACTTAGGTGTTCTCCTCCCCCCTCACTGAGCACTGTGGGGCACCAGATTCCCGCACTTTATTAGTCACCGCCCACGGCTCCCTCCTCCCCTGAGAACTCTGGCAGCCATATTTACAATCACTTCTGCCGGTGGAGGATTTCAGAACGAGCTCTGTAGCTCTGGGAGGCCCAGGCTGGGAATCTGGTGGACACACAACTGCTTTGGGCGGTCGGTAAGCCACACCGGTTACCAGGTGCTGGCCCCCCTAGGGTGCCGAAGTGTATATATATATATATATATATATATATGTATATATATTGTATACATTTTCTCTGTTCGGCCGCATTATTTTGCTTTTGGCTATATACCCTCACTGATCACTCTCAGAGGAGACAACAGCATGTCGTCCACAAAGAGCAAGGGTGCTAAGGCATAGGCTTATTTTGCAACCTGTACCTCTTGTGCGGCTATGTTACCTGCAGGTTCCACCTACCCTCACTGTGTGCAATGCTCGGCCCCTGTGGCACTCACTCAGCCGGAGCCTCGGGCACTGGTGGGACCCTCGGCTCAGGTAGAACCGCCGGCTTCCACTGTCCAGGTGGCAGGGACAGAGTTTGCAGTTTTGGCTGAGAAACTCTCTGAGTCGCTTTCACAATCCATGGCTCAGTCTATGGACAAATGGTCTGCTAAGATACTAGAAGCCTTGCAGTCCAGATCGGTAACACAGGCCCAGGGCACTGTGAGTTCATCGCCCCCAGGCCCCTCTCGGTCGGCGCAGCAAAGTGCTCCTGGGGTGACACCTAGGTCCCACGGTGAGGACTCCGACACGGACCGCAGTCCCAGACCGGCTAAGCGGGCTCGCTGGGAACCTTCCCCGACTTCATCACGCTGTTCGGGGTCTCAGCATGAGGACTCTCTGGAGGATGAAGCGGAGGTCGCAGCTCAGGGCTCTGATCCTGACGTTGTTCTCAATCTTGATACACCTGAAGGGGACGCCATAGTAAATGACCTTATAGCGTCCATCAACCAGGTGCTAGATCTTTCTCCCCCAACTCCACCTATAGAGGAGTCGGCTTCGCAGCAGGAGAAGCACCAGTTTAGGTTTCCCAAACGTACACGGAGTGCGTTTTTCGATCACTCTAACTTCAGAGATGCTGTCCAGAAGCACAGAGCATTTCCTGACAAGCGCTTTACTAAGCGCCTTAATGACACACGTTATCCCTTCCCCCCTGACGTAGTTAAGGGTTGGGCTCAGTGTCCCAAGGTGGATCCTCCAGTCTCTAGACTGGCGGCTAGATCCGTAGTATCAGTGGCAGATGGTTCATCGTTCAAGGATGCCACTGACAGGCAAATAGAGCTCCTGATGAAATCCATCTATGAAGCCATAGGCGCGTCTTTTGCTCCGGCCTTTGCAGCCGTGTGGGCACTCCAAGCTATCTCAGCTTGTCTGTCTGAGATTAATGCGGTCACACGTACCTCTGCTCCGGAAGTTGCGTCTTTGACTTCTCAGGCGTCGGCCTTTTCGTCCTACGCCATGAACGCCGTCCTGGACTCTGCGAGCCGTACAGCGGTAGCGTCCGCCAATTCGGTGGCAGTCCGCAGGGCCATGTGGCTACGCGAATGGAAGGCAGACTCTGCTTCCAAGAAGTTCTTAACCGGTTTGCCATTTTCTGGCGACCGTTTGTTTGGCGAGTAATTGGACGAAATTATTAAACAATCCAAGGGAAAGGACTCGTCTGTAATACTTATATATGTTCTGAGGATTTCGATAGCGTAGGGCAATGACAATCAGAGACGAGTTCCTGGTACAAGATGTTTTATAATATGTAACCACGGTAGATACACAACGAAAAACACAGCAGTACAAATACACAAAATATCTTTCCGAAACGGAGCGAAGGGAATTCCCGGGGCCACGCACCGGACTCCCACAGGGAGACCACCAGAGCGAACCCCTATACAGGGACTGTCCGGCAATCACCCCGGAAGGCCTAAATGCGCCGCAGCCGGGACACAAGGGGCAAGCGGTAAAAGTCCAGGAGTGTCCGTACGGAATGATTGTCCAGAGTGGTTACGAACCAGAGAGAACCGGGCAGAGTGCTGACCGAAGATGGCAGACGGAATCCGGGCACAGCTTAGAGAAACCGGGTAAGGTCCAGAGTCGGTCGGTTGGTAGTCTTTAGGAGGATCCAAAGGCAATCAGGATTAGCAGCAGCAAAGCAGGAGCACACAGCAAGCAGTATACTCAGGCACTGGACTAGGCTTAGAGGCGGCCTTTTAAGCAGCTGGACAGGAAGTAGGGCAACAGAACAGTAAACTCCATGTTAACCGAGGGCAAGCTCATTCAAAAGAGAACTGGAAAACCTGGAAACCTGACATTACTCCCCCCCCCAGAGACGGCCTCAGGACGGATCAGGGCCTGGCTTGTCCGGGAAACGTCGATGAAACTGGGCAATCTTCCGGGGTGCCCGAATGTTACCCACCGGTTCCCAGGAATCGTCCTCGGGGGCGTACCCCTGCCAACGTACCAGATACTGGAGCCGACGACGATGGAGCCGGGAGTCAATAATGTCCTCAACCACGAACTGCTCCTCGCCGTCGACCATCACAGGCGGAGGAGGGGGCACAACACGACCATGAAACGTATTAGGGGAAACGGGTTTGAGGAGAGACACATGAAAGACCGGGTGTACCTTTAGATGGTGCGGTAACCGTAGCCGACAGGCCACAGGGCTCACGATCCCGGTGATCTTGAACGGACCGATGAATTTTTGACCCAGCTTCTGCGAAGGAACACCCAATCTCAGGTTTTTGGTGGATAACCATACAGAGTCCCCTACCTTGTACATGGGTGCCGGTTTCCGGTGAGTGTCTGCCGACCTCTTGTAACGCTCCTGGGCCATAGCCACAGTGTCCTTTAGAACCTCCAGATTTTGTCGTTGTTCTGTCAATCTGTCCTCCACCGCTGGCACCGAAACCGCAACCGGTGACCTAGGCAAAACAGTCGGATGGTAACCCAGGTTAGCGAAAAAGGGCGTTACCTTAGTGGAGCTGCTCTGAGTGTTGTTATATGAGAACTCCGCCAACGGAAGCATCTTCAACCAATCGTCTTGGAGATGGCTGACATAACATCGAAGGTATTGTTCCAGGGTTTGATTCGTCCGTTCGGTTTGCCCATTTGTCTGAGGATGGTATGCAGAAGACAAACAGACATCAATCTGGAGTGCCGTACAAAACCCCTTCCAGAATCTAGACGTGAACTGCACGCCCCGGTCAGAGATGATCTCGTCTGGTACCCCATGCAATCGGAATACGTTCTGGATAACCAAATCCACTGTCTCTGCGGCTGAGGGAAGACCGGTACACGGAATGAAGTGAGCCGCTTTAGTCAATCGATCCACCACCACTAAAATGGTATTGTGCCCGCCTGAGACTGGCAACTCCACAATGAAATCCATGGAGATAGACCCCCAAGGGCGAGATGGCACGGGTAACGGTTGGAGGAGTCCCGTAGGAGCCACACGAGGGACCTTGCACCGGGCACAAACCACACATGAGTGGACATAGTCCTTCACATCTCTTAAACAGGTAGGCCACCAGAAGAAACGGCTCAGAAATTCCTGCGTCTTCTGTACCCCCCTATGACCTGCCAACACGGAGTCATGGACCAACTTGAGAACCCGAAGTCTTACGGCCTCCGGGACATAAATGCGTCGCTCTCTCAACCACACACCATTCCGAAGAACAAGTGTTACATCATTCGGGGGGGCAGCAAGAAATACGTCACCATCATAGGCCAGCTTGATGTCCTTCCACAAGTCCTGGTCCTGGATTACTCCAACGAAATTGGCATCCGATAACACGGTCTGAGACGGGGTTCCAGGTACGGAGTCCACGGCGTGGATTCGGGACAAGGCATCGGCTTTCCCATTACGTGAACCTGGACGGTATGTAACGATAAAATTGAATTGGTTAAGAAATAGGCTCCAACGGGCTTGCCGTGGAGACAGGCACCTGGCAGACTTAAGAAATTCCAGATTACGATGATCTGTGAGTACTATCACTTGCTGCGCGGCTCCCTGTAAGTGGTGTCTCCATTCCTTGAAAGCGGAAATAATCGCCAATAATTCCTTGTCCGCAATGTCATAGTTCCTTTCTGCAGGGGACAACCGGCGGGAAAAGAAGGCACACGGATGCAAGAGACTCTTGTCCCCGGTCCTTTGAGAAAGAATGGCCCCTAATGCATAGTCGGAAGCGTCGACCTCCACGATAAAGGGAAGTGCGGGATTCGGATGTACTAATATTGGCGCTGAGGTAAAACATACCTTGAGACGATGGAATGCTTCCTGGGCCTGGGCGGACCACACAAACTTCTGTCCTTTCTTGGTCAACAGAGTGATGGGACGAACAATCTCCGAAAAGTTACGGATAAAGCGTCGGTAAAAGTTGGCAAAACCGACAAAGCGTTGTACCTCTTTGATGTTTCCCGGTTCCGGCCAGTCTAGAATGGCTTGTATCTTGCTAGATTCCATGTTCAGTCCCTGAGGAGAGATGACATAACCTAAGAATTGTATTTGTGAGCAGTGGAACTCGCATTTCTCCAGTTTAATGTATAGGCGGTTTTCCCTCAGACGGGTAAGTACGGTCTTGACGTGCTCCTGGTGGTCCTGTAGAGAATCAGAAAAGATTAGGATATCGTCCAGATAGATCACCATGAATTGGTCCATGATATCCCTAAAAATATCGTTAACTAGATGTTGAAATGCCGCGGGAGCGTTACAAAGTCCAAAAGGCATCACTAGGTACTCAAAATGTCCGTACCGACATCGGAACGCGGTCTTCCACTCGTCTCCGGGACGTATACGAAGCAGATTATATGCCCCACGGAGGTCTAATTTGGTGAATATTTTTGCCTGTTGGACCCTCTCCAATAGCTCAGGAATCAACGGTAACGGATACCGGTTCCGGATGGTTATCTTATTCAGTTCCCGGTAGTCAATACAGGGTCTTAGAGTCCCCTCCTTCTTTTTCACGAAAAAGATGGGTGCCCCTGCGGGTGAGGTAGACGGACGAATAAATCCCTTGGCTAGGCTTTCATCAATATACTCTTTTAGTGCTTCTAGCTCAGGTGCCGCCAACGGGTAGACATGACCAAACGGAATCTCCGCCCCTGGGAGTAAGTCTATGGGGCAATCATACGGTCTATGCGGGGGAAGCTGATCGGCTTTTCTTTTGTCGCATATATCAGCGAAGTCACGGTAAACCGGGGGTAAAACAGGTACCTGTACAGTGCCCTCCGTATTTGGTGTTACTGGAACCGGAACGGCTGGACAAATGGTCGGACCACTCTGCGGTGGGAAGGATATTTCCTTAGTCTCCCAATCGATGACCGGATTTGTAGACCGTAGCCACGGAATACCTAAAATAATCGGAAAATGAGGAGAAGAAATTATCATGAAAACAAGGGTCCCCTGCTGACCTGGCTTCATCACGCATTCGAGCGGTACTGTTTCCCGATCCACTGGTCCAGAGATTAACGGAGATCCGTCTACCGTCTCCATGGTAACCGGTGAGGATCTTTGCTGAGTCCGGATACCGTGTTTCCTGGCAAAGGAAGAGTCCATGAAATTTCCCCCTGCCCCGGAGTCTATCATTGCAGAGGTAGGAATTGGCTGTCCCTCCCAACGGATCTGAATGGGGAGTAAGCAATGGGTATATTTCCCCTCTGAGTCCTTCGGTGAGGTAGACATTACAGTCAAGGGAAATACCGCATCCAAGTGTCCACTTGCCTCAGAGATATCGGACTCTGCATCCGTGTTGTCACACTCTGCCATGGCTGCCAATACCTTATTTGGGCGATTTGGACGTTTCGGGCAGTCGATCAAGAAATGGTCCGATTGACCGCAATAGAAACACAAACGCTCACGGAGCCGGTGTTCACGACGTTCGTTGGTCTCTCGTTTTTGCAAAGAGTCCATTTGCATAGGTACGTCCTCGGCCTCCCGTGGCGTCCTGAGAGCGGGTTCTCTGGAAGGAAACGCAATATTGTTTACACGGTTTACAGCTGCCCATTTTTCCTGTCTACGTTCCGTCAAACGAGTATCAATGCGCACACAGTGCTGGAGAAACGGTTCAAAATCCCCTGGAGACTCGGAATGAGCTAACTCGTCCTTGATGGTACCGGACAAACCTTTTCTGAAAACAGATAATAATGCATTGTTTCCCCAGTCGGTGTCTACCACTAACCTCTTAAACTCAGTGGCGTATTCAACGACAGAACGCTTTCCCTGACGTAAGGAAAGGAGAGCCGATTCAGCGGTAGCACGGCGATTCGGATCATCAAACATTTGCGCCATTGCGGTCAGAAAGTCATCCAGGTGGTTCAAACGGATGTCCCGATTCTCTATCATGGGATTAGCCCAAGCCAGCGCTCGTGAGGTTAATAACATGATGATACATAACACCTTAGACCGATCAGAACGGTAATAATCAGAATGTACATCGAAAAACAGTATACATTGGTTAACAAATCCACGGAACTGACTACGATCACCATTGAAACGGAATGGGGGTAACCTAGGCATACCGGCAGCTGATACGGACGTAGTGGGGACGGCTTCCTGAGCCTCCACTCTGACTTGCAAATCCTGTATAGCCGGCCCCAGTACCTGGTGATCATGGCCCAGCTGTGCCTCCACATCTCTAAGTTTATTCTGCACCGCCTCCATCTCCTGCTGCAGGGAGTTAATCATGGAGAAGAGCTGATCTACTCGTGTCTCAGTCATTGCCCCAGCGAAATCCTCCTATGGCCTGAGTATAATGTAATACTTATATATGTTCTGAGGATTTCGATAGCGTAGGGCAATGACAATCAGAGACGAGTTCCTGGTACAAGATGTTTTATAATATGTAACCACGGTAGATACACAACGAAAAACACAGCAGTACAAATACACAAAATATCTTTCCGAAACGGAGCGAAGGGAATTCCCGGGGCCACGCACCGGACTCCCCCAGGGAGACCACCAGAGCGAACCCCTATACAGGGACTGTCCGGCAATCACCCCGGAAGGCCTAAATGCGCCGCAGCCGGGACACAAGGGGCAAGCGGTAAAAGTCCAGGAGTGTCCGTACGGAATGATTGTCCAGAGTGGTTACGAACCAGAGAGAACCGGGCAGAGTGCTGACCGAAGATGGCAGACGGAATCCGGGCACAGCTTAGAGAAACCGGGTAAGGTCCAGAGTCGGTCGGTTGGTAGTCTTTAGGAGGATCCAAAGGCAATCAGGATTAGCAGCAGCAAAGCAGGAGCACACAGCAAGCAGTATACTCAGGCACTGGACTAGGCTTAGAGGCGGCCTTTTAAGCAGCTGGACAGGAAGTAGGGCAACAGAACAGTAAACTCCATGTTAACCGAGGGCAAGCTCATTCAAAAGAGAACTGGAAAACCTGGAAACCTGACATCGTCCTTACCCCAGTCCAAACCAAACAGACCTCAGCAACGAAAAATACAACCGAGGTTTCGGTCCTTTCGGCCCTCAGCCAGGTCCCATTCCTCCACGTCCAACAGGTCAGAGAAGGGCCAGAGGAACTCTTCTGCATGGCGGTCTAAGTCACGTCCTACAAAGACCGCCGGAGGAACCGCCTCCAAGGCGGCCTCCTCATGACTTTCGGCCTCCCCAAACCGCATCCTCGGTCGGTGGCAGGCTCTCCCGCTTTTGCGACGCCTGGTGGCCACATGTCCAAGACCGATGGGTGAGAGACATTCTGTCTCACGGTTACAGGATAGAGCTCAGTTCTCGTCCTCCGACTCGTTTCTTCAGAACATCTCCGCCCCCCGAGCGAGCCGATGCACTCTTTCAGGCGGTGAACACTCTGAAGGCAGAAGGAGTTGTGATCCCCGTTCCCCTTCAAGAACGTGGTCGCGGTTTTTACTCCAACTTGTTCGTGTGCCAAAAAAGGACGGATCATTCCGTCCCGTTCTGGACCTCAAACTGCTCAACAAACACGTGAGAACCAGACGGTTCCGGATGGAATCTCTCCGCTCTGTCATCGCCTCGATGTCCCAAGGAGACTTCCTAGCATCAATCGACATCAGGGATGCTTATCTCCATGTGCCGATTGCACCAGAGCATCAACGCTTCCTGCGTTTCGCCATCGGGGACGAACACCTTCAGTTCGTGGCACTGCCTTTTGGCCTGGCGACAGCCCCACGGGTCTTCACCAAGGTCATGGCAGCAGTGGTGGCGGTCCTACACTCTCAGGGCCACTCGGTGATCCCTTACTTAGACGATCTTCTAGTCAAGGCACCCTCCCGGGTGGCATGTCAACACAGCCTGACCATTGCTCTGGAGACTCTCCAGAGGTTCGGGTGGATCATCAATTTCCCAAAGTCAAAATTGACACCGACCCAATCGCTGACTTACCTCGGGATGGAGTTTCATACTCTCTCAGCGATAGTGAAGCTTCCGCTGGACAAACAGCGTTCGCTGCAGACAGGGGTGCACTCTCTCCTTCGGGCCCAGTCACACCCCTTGAGGCGCCTCATGCACTTCCTAGGGAAGATGGTGGCAGCAATGGAGGCAGTTCCCTTTGCGCAGTTTCATCTGCGTCCACTTCAATGGGACATTCTCCGCAAATGGGACAGGAGGTCGACGTCCCTAGACAGGAACGTCTCTCTTTCACTGGCAGCCAAAACCTCTCTTCAGTGGTGGCTTCTTCCCACTTCTTTGTCGAAGGGAAAATCCTTCCTGCCCCCATCCTGGGCTGTGGTCACGACGGACGCGAGTCTGTCAGGGTGGGGAGCGGTCTTCCTCCACCACAGGGCTCAGGGAACCTGGACTCCGACAGAGTCCTCCCTTCAGATCAATGTTCTGGAGATAAGGGCAGTGTATCTAGCCCTAAAGGCGTTCCAGCGGTGGCTGGAGGGCAGGCAGATCCGAATACAGTCGGACAACGCCACGGCGGTCGCGTACATCAACCACCAGGGCGGCACACGCAGTCGTCAAGCCTTCCAAGAAGTTCGGCGGATTCTGCTGTGGGCGGAAGCCACAGCCTCCACCATCTCCGCAGTTCACATCCCGGGCGTAGAAAACTGGGAAGCAGACTTTCTCAGTCGCCAGGTCATGGACGCAGGGGAATGGTCTCTTCACCCGGACGTGTTTCAAGAGATCTGTTGCCGCTGGGGAACGCCGGACGTCGACCTCATGGCGTCTCGGCACAACAACAAAGTCCCGGCATTCATGGCACGGTCTCAAGATCACAGAGCTCTGGCGGCGGACGCATTAGTTCAGGATTGGTCGCAGTTTCGACTGCCTTATGTATTTCCTCCTCTGGCACTGCTGCCCAGAGTGTTACGCAAGATCAGGTCCGACTGCCGCCGCGCCATCCTCGTCGCTCCAGACTGGCCGAGGAGGTCGTGGTACCCGGATCTGTGGCACCTCACGGTGGGTCAACCGTGGGCACTCCCAGACCGACCAGACTTGCTGTCTCAAGGGCCATTTTTCCATCTGAATTCTGCGGCCCTCAACCTGACTGTGTGGCCATTGAGTCCTGGCTCCTAGCGTCCTCAGGGTTATCTCAAGATGTCATTGCCACCATGAGACAGGCCAGGAAACCAACGTCCGCCAAGATCTATCACAGGGCTTGGAGGATCTTCTTATCCTGGTGCGCTGATCAGGGTTTTACCCCCTGGCCGTTTGCCTTACCCACTTTTCTTTCTTTCCTTCAATCCGGAATGGACAAGGGTTTGTCTCTCGGCTCTCTCAAGGGACAAGTATCGGCGCTTTCCGTGTTTTTTCAAAAGCGTCTAGCCAGGCTTCCGCAGGTCCGCGCGTTCCTGCAGGGAGTTTGCCACATAGTCCCACCTTACAAGCGTCCGCTGGAACCCTGGGATCTTAACAGGGTGCTAACGGCTCTTCAGAAACCACCTTTCGAGCCGATGCGGGATGTCTCTCTATCACGCCTTTCGCAGAAGGTGGCCTTCCTAGTGGCAGTCACATCACTTCGGAGAGTGTCTGAGCTAGCAGCGCTGTCATGCAAAGCCCCCTTCCTGGTGTTTCACCAGGATAAGGTGGTTCTGCGTCCGGTCCCGGAATTTCTCCCTAAGGTGGTATCACCTTTTCATCTCAATCAGGATATCTCCTTACCTTCTTTTTGCCCTCATCCAGTTCACCAATGTGAAAAGGATTTGCACTTGTTAGATCTGGTGAGAGCACTCCGGCTCTACATTTCTCGCACGGCGCCCCTGCGCCGTTCTGATGCGCTCTTTGTCCTTGTCGCTGGCCAGCGTAAGGGGTCGCAGGCTTCCAAGTCAACCTTGGCTCGGTGGATCAAGGAACCGATTCTTGAAGCCTACCGTTCTTCTGGGATTCCGATTCCTTCAGGGCTGAAAGCCCATTCTACCAGAGCCGTAGGTGCATCCTGGGCATTGCGGCACCAGGCTACGGCTCAGCAGGTGTGTCAGGCGGCTACCTGGTCGAGTCTGCACACTTTCACGAAACACTATCAGGTGCATGCCTATGCTTCGGCAGATGCCAGCCTAGGTAGGCGAGTCCTTCAGGCGGCGGTTGCCCACCTGTAAGAGGGGGCCGTTTTCGGCTCTTTTTATCGAGGTATTCTTTTACCCACCCAGGGACTGCTTTTGGACGTCCCAATTGTCTGGGTCTCCCAATGGAGCGACAAAGAAGAAGGGAATTTTGTTTACTTACCGTAAATTCCTTTTCTTCTAGCTCCTATTGGGAGACCCAGCACCCGCCCCTGTTCCCTTCGGGCTGTTGTTCTTTTGTGTACACATGTTGTTCATGTTGAATTGTTCTTTTGGTTCATGGTTTCAGTTCTCCGAACATCCTTCGGATTGAATTTACCTTAGACCAATTTAAGTTTCCTCCTTCCTGCTTTGGCACCAAAACTGATGGGCCCGTGATGCACGGGAGGGTGTATAGGCAGAGGGGAGGGGTTACACTTTTTAAAGTGTAATACTTTGTGTGGCCTCCGGAGGCAGAAGCTATACACCCAATTGTCTGGGTCTCCCAATAGGAGCTAGAAGAAAAGGAATTTACGGTAAGTAAACAAAATTCCCTTCTTCTCAGCCGTCGTGGGGTGTCCTGTATGCTAGATTTTATATTCTCATTGTTAACTGTGGTAGGTAAAGGCTACAAATGCTTTTTTTGGTTTCCTAAAAGATTATGTTAAACATCCTCTTTTCAGAATCTGCACTTTGCAAATAAGGGGATAAAAAATAGATTTGCATTGTGAATCATAGACAGAGTAAGGGGTACTTTGCACGCTGCGACATCGCTACTGCGATATCGTCGGGGTCAAATCGAAGGTGACGCACATCCGGCGCCGGTAGCGAGGTTGCAACGTGTAAAGCCTAGATAAACGATGGTAAAATCGGTGATCTGTGTAGCGTCGGTCATTTTCATAATGTCGCACCAATAGGAGATACGATGTTGTTCCTCGTTCCTGCGGCAGCACACATCGCTGTGTGTGAAGCCGCAGGAGCGAGGAACATCTCCTTACCTGCCTCCACCGGCAATGCGGAAGGAGGTGGGCAGGATGTTTATGTCCCGCTCATCTCCGCTTCTATTGGCCGCCTATCGTGTGATGTCGCTGTGACACTGCACGACCCGCCTCCTTAGGAAGGAGGCAGGTCGCCGGCCAGAGCGACGTCGCAGGGCAGGTAAGTGCGTGTGAAGCTGCCGTAGCGATAATGTTCGCTACGGCAGCTATCACAAGATATCGCATGTGCGACGGGGGCGGGTACTATCGCGCTCGGCATCGCTAGCTGATGCTAGCGATGTCGCAACGTGCAAAGTAACCCTAAGTGCACAACGTCAATTAGCTGCTTCTAAAGCTGACACAATGCTGTCATGTATTGAAAGAGTCATCGACTCATTGCTTATGTGAGCGAAATACACTCCTCCTTTGCCTTTGGAACTCCAAATTAATAAGATTTGTTTCACAAGCGCTTGGGAAATCAATGCAGCACACACACCATCTATGGTGTACTGAAAGATTCTACTTTATTACATCATGTGACCAGTTTATATAGTATCCCAAACAAAGAAATAACTTCTCAGAACTATGCACCAATAAGAGACGCAGGGGTGTGCGCAGAAATGTGAAACTTCCCCACCCATCAGTGTTACCTGAGCCCTATAACATCACTGAGTGATAAGACAAGATGGTTTCTATAAGAACAAAACGGATTGTATTCTCTTACACTTATGTTTTGTAAAATATTACTTAAGAGGAGCTCCAAAAGTTAAAAAGTGTTTGGGAACCTCGGTTATAGTTGAAAATTTAGGGTAAAGAAGTTTATTTAGTTTTGCAAACAAAGTTGGTGGCCTAATACAATTACGAGTATGTACAGTGGAACCTCAGTTTACGAGTAACCCAGTTTGCGAGTATTTCGCTTAACAAGAAAAGCTTGCTGTAAATTTGTAGCTCAGTTTACGAGCAAGCTTTTCCGTACGAGCAAAATACTCACCGCACACACTTCCGGTTCCGTAAATCCACCGCGCTCTAAACCGCTCTTGCAGTCCGCACAAACACGCACAAACACTAGGCTCACCTTACCTTCCGTTCCATCGCCGGCCTCCCGGTTCTTGTAGTTCGCCGCTACAGGATGTGTATCTGTAACCATCGCGACGAGGGAGGAACTTCCACTGTCCGCCGCTACTCAAAGGAAGCGCGCTGACAAGGCAAGCGGCTCCTGCCTTTGACATCAGAGCTCTGGCAGCGGAAGTTCTGGCACCGGTCGTGATGGTTACCCGATACACATCCTGTACCGGTGAACTGCAAGAACCAGGAGGCCGGCGATGGAACGGAAGGTAAGGTGAGCATAATATGTGTGTGTACGTGTGTTTGTGTGTTTTTACGTGTGTAGAATGGCACAATAGGGGACCAGGATGGGGCATTTAACAAGTTGTGGAACAAATTGTCTGCATTGCAATGATTTCCTATGGGAAATCTTGCTGAGCTAGACGAGTAACTTGGTTAACAAGCACAGTCCCAGAACGGATTGTTCTCGTTAACCAAGGTCCCACTGTATGCAGTAAGTTTAAGAATATTTAAAGCAGCTTTTCTCAGTAACCACATGGACAACAATGATCCTTCTCTATTTGGGAAAAGCAGATTTACTCTGTTGCTCCTTTTACTATATAAGCTGTGACACTTTTGAATAATTCGGTGGTAATTGGCACGGTTTCCCAATTTAAGATAGATTTAGATGATATCTGTAATGAGTAACAAAAATATTTGTTGATGTGTAAAATACTCGTATGATCACCACTTGAGATCCTTCAGCTTTTAGGGCAAATTAGTTTATACCTACAAGGTTTATGGACCTACCTCTGGATATAGGATAAACTAAGACTCCTTTTTCCTCTTTCTCATTTCTTTTATGTGTGATCCTTGCAGAAAAGTTTTGGGGACACAACGAGTGGACTCGAAAATCTCATCTCTCTGAAAAGTAAGAGCCTGTCGTAAATCTTGGGTTTGTGCCTTTTTGTGATGAAGCTGAAGCTTCGGAGATATTGGGCCTTCCAGAGGGACAATAATGAATGAAAACATTTGACATGTAAATCCTTGCTTTTTCAGTCCAATGGGTGATCTTAGCCACTGATTGACCACTATCTTGCTGAATAGGACCGCCCACTGGACTACTACAGAAAAACTGGGGTAACAGTAATCTTAACATTTGCAACCAATGTCAGACAGCTTCTGGCAAAGCAAATACAATCATGAGCTGCATCGATAGGACTAGATATACATGACAGGCTTCACTTTTTCTAGTTGAGAGACTATTACATAGTATGATGGCCCCACACAGTTTGATGGCCCTCACAGCCCCCTATACAATATGATAGCCCCAAACAGTATGATTTTTCTTTTTTCTTGACAGCTTCTCACAGCCCTTCCTCACTCTATAATGGGCAACAGAGCCGCCCCATATCGTAAGAAGTCTCCACTGTTCTCCTACATAATATGATGGTCCGACTCACAGTTTGATGGCCCTCACAGCCCCCTACACACACACAATATGATGGCCCCAAACAGTATGATTTTTTTTTTTCTTGACAGCTTCTCACAGCCCTTCCTCACTCTATAATGGGCAACAGAGCCGCCCCATATCGTAAGAAGTCTCCACTGTTCTCCTACATAATATGATGGCCCGACTCACAGTTTGATGGCCCTCACAGCCCCCTACACACACACAATATGATGGCCCCAAACAGTATGATTTTTTCACAGCTTCCAAAAGCAATATGATGACCTCCATAGCCCTTTCCATACTGTATAATGGCCAACAAAACCGCCCCATATTTAAGATGTCTCCACAGTTCCTCTACATAGTATGATGACCCTACACAGTTTGATGGCCCTCACAGCCCCCTATACAATATGATGGCCCCAAATGGTATGATTTTTTTTCACAGCTTCCCACAGCCCTCCCTCATTGTATAATGGCCAACAAAACCGCCCCATATTGTAAGATGTCTGCACAGTTCTCCTACGTTGTATGATGGACCTACACACAGTTTGATGGCCCTTACAGCCCCCTATACAATATGATGGCCCCAAACAGTATGATTTTTTTTCCACAGCTTCCCAAACCAGTATGATGACCTCCACAACCCTCCCTCACTATTTATGGGCAATTATATAATTATATATATAATATATAATATATATAAAATTATAGCCACTCCTTATAGTAAAATGTCTCCACAGGTCCCCTACATAATATAATGTTCCTTCATTTAGTTTGATGGCTCTCACAGACCCTCTACACAATTATGACATGGAGTTTTGCACAAAACTCGCCAACTTTCATGGTGGCGTCAGGCTCTGTTCACATTGTAGATTCTGACAATGCACCCAACTGTTTCTCTGGTGTCTCCGATTAACACAGGCAGACTCGGGCGTTGACCTGCTTTCTGATTATAGACAGGCTAGCAAGAGGCTAGGCTTCTTTGGTCACATATAAGAAAGCCAATCACATGTGTTTCTCTCATATTTATGTTGGAGGAAATCTTCTGCCCATGTCAACTATAGTTTATTCTGTGTTGGTCTGTGTGTTGTGGTGTCCCAAACTTGCTGGAGAAAGCGTTTTTGCCTCGAGTGGTTGTGGAGTTTACCCGTCGTCTTATTGTTTTCTCCCTGCTCTTATTGTCTTACACCTGTGTGTGTGCGTGCTGTGTGACAGAGTTTTGTTTTCCCCTTACAATTCCTGTACCGTCCCCCCTGAGCAGGGCCAGAAAGGAGACTCTGGCATCCCCACCTTTAGGGGTATCTCTGAGAATAGATATAGTACAGAGCCCCGTAGCCTGAGGGTCAGCTTAGGAGCTTCAGTTTTTCACTATCTCCATAGTCAACGATATGATGGCCCCAAACAGTATGATTTTCTCACAGCTTCCCAACGCAGTATAAAACCCCCCACAGTCCTCCTTCACTGTATTATAGCCATCGGCTGAGGCTGCACACAGTAGGTACAGTTCAGGCAATTAGGGATATTGTCCCAGTTGCTCCCCAGAGACTCAGACGCACAATGAGTGGCATAGTGAGTTGCCGCCATTGTTGAAATCCAGAAGCCGGGCAGGGGGATCACAATGCCGTTTGGCACTGGGCTCCCTCGACTCTTGAGTGGTACAGTACTGTCTCTAACTCTTTGGCTTTCCCGGTCCACAGTCTTGACAGGAGCAGGCAAAGGTCTGACTTCTGGGGTAGCTACAGTAGAGTGCAAAAATTTTAGGTAGGAGTGGAAAAAATGCTGGAAAGTAAGAGGCTTTCAAAATACAAGTGTTAATAATTTATATACAGTGCCTTGCGAAAGTATTCAGCCCCTTTGAATTTTTCAACTTTTTCCCACATTTCAGGCTTCAAACATAAAGATAAAATTAAATTTTATGGTGAAGAATCAACATCAAGTGGAACTTGTGAAGTTGAACAAAATTTATTGCTTATTTTAAACTTTTTTAAAAAATAATAAACTGAAAATTGGGGCGTGCAATATTATTCATCCCCTATAAGTTAATACTTTGTAGCACCCCCTTTTGCTGTGATTACAGCTGCAGTCTCTTGGGGCATGTGTCTATCAGTTTTGGACATGGAGAGGCTGAAATTCTTGCCCTTTCTTTGTAAACAGCTGGAGCTGAGTGAGGTTGGATGGAGGCGTTTGTGAACAGCAGTTTTCAGCTCTTTCCACAGATTCTCGATTGGGTTCAGGTCTGGACTGTGACTTGGCCATTCTAATACCTGGATACGTATATTTGTGAATCATTCCATTGTAGATTTTGCTTTGTTTGGGATCATTGTCTTGTTGAAAGACAAATCTCCGTCCTAGTCTCAGGTCTTTTGCAGACTCCAACAGGTTTTCTTCACGAATGGTCCTGTATTTGGCTCCATCCATCTTCCCATCAATTTTAACCATCTTCCCTGTTCCTGCTGAAGAAAAGCAGGCCCAAACCATGATGCTGCCACCACCATGTTTGATAGTAGGGATGGTGTGTTCAGGGTGATGAGCTGTGTTGCTTTTACGCCAAACATATTGTTTGGCATTGTGCCCAAATAGTTAGATTTTGGTTTCATCTGACCAGAGCACCTTCTTCCACATGTTTGGTGTCTCCCTTTGAAAAATGGCTTTCTTCTCGCCACTCTTCCATAAAGGCAGATTTGTGCAGTGTACGGCTGATTGTTGTGCTATGGACAGACTCTCCCCACCTCAGCTGTAGATCTCTGCAGATCATCCAGAGGGATCATGGGCCTCTTGGCTGTATCTCTGATCTCCGTGTTTGAGATGAAAATTTTAAGGGACGGCCGGGTCTTGGTAGATTTGCAGTGGTATGTTACTCCTTCCATTTCAATATGTAGAGGTGTATCTAGGCTTTCCAGCACCCGGGGCAAGAATTCAGTTTGGCGCCCCCCCCCCCACCAAGCAATGTGGGTGGTGGCCATGTGACCAGTCACTCATATATGATTTGCATACACAGTCATGTGGTAACAAGCTTCTCTTAATAATTCTCTCAATGTTCAATGAGAAACGTATGAAGAAAAGCTAATTGTCACATGCAAGTATGAAAACCACATATGAGTGGAGGGGCCATGTGGTGACCAGCGAGCAGAGCTGAATTGTGACAGTGGGTATATTACACGCTGTTAGAACTGAAGATACTACACTACTTAATTTTGTAATTAAAGGGATTGTCCAGATTAGAGATGAAAGTCTGCAGTGACTCTATTCGTGACTTCAGGCTTTTGAATTCTGCTCTGGTGCCAGTGATGAGAGTGGACGATCATGTGAGCAGAAGTATGAGATTTGTACACTTCTGGCCACATTCTGGTTTGATGTGTCCAGCCTCAGTCAATTCATTTTCATTGAGCATGTCTGTTCAGCACGTGACCACATCTATGTAAATCGCATACTTGCAGCTTCGTAAGCTCCCACTGTCACTGCCGGCATCAGAGAATCCTGACAGCGGGCAGTGTGCGCACTATGAGAATTCAGAAGTCTGCAGTCACATAGTGACACACAGAGTGACTGCAGACTCATCACAAACTTGGAGAACGCCTTTAATGCTCCTAACAACATAAATATAAACATAGTAACCCTTAACTTGTCAGACGGCACAAGACTTTATTAAAGAGATTGTCCACTACTTTTAACACTGAAGGCCTTTCCTTAGGATAGATCCCCAATGTCTGATTGGTCAGGATCCGGCACCTGGCACCCCCGCCAATCGCCTGTTCTAGGTGCCGTGCCGGTGGTGGCAGGTGGCCGGAAGTGCTCAGTTCTGGATCTGCTCCGTCTTCAGATAGTGGCAGCAGGTTCCTATTAAAATCAATGAGGTGGACGTGCAGTACCCGGCCGCGGACAGAGGATGGAGCAGATCCAGAAATAAGCATTTCCACCACCTGCATCCAGAACAGCTGATCAGTGGGGGTCCCATTGCGCTCACATCAGAAGCAATGCGCAAGTGGGACCCAGGCCTAATGATGGGACATAGTATCACAAATAAACATTTACATTCAGGTACCTTATAGATGATGTTGTCTCTGAGTCGTTTCTTTTTATTCACCTTGTCCTGACGCCATGATGACTTTTCACATTCACATCTCATCTCTGCAGATTTCCATCTTCTCCGGTCTTCTGCAGCAGATCCCATCACGATGCCCCTAAAATAGCAGAATAATTATAATACTTCTATTTAATACATATTATATTTTATAATTCATACATCCCCCCGCATCCTGCCTCTCACCATACATCCCCCCGCATCCTCCCTCTCCCCATACATCCCCCCGCATCTTCCCTCTCCCCATACATAATCCTTCATCATTTCCTTGCTTCTCATATTGTATCCTTAAATCCATCCCTCCACTATCCATACTGCACACAAACTGAGCCTGCCACCATCCCCCACTCACACTGTTTCCTCATGTATATCCTACTTCATCTCCCCCTTCCTTGCTTCTCCTATTGTGTCCTTAACTTAAATCCATCTCCCCATTTTGTGTCCACTCCACACCCATCACTCTAATCTTCCCCCCTTCCCCTAATTACACTAAATCTTCAGCTCCACTGGAGCACTTTGAACCAACGCCGCGCCTTTGCAGGGCCGCCGTGTGACGTCAGCAGCGTGACCAGCTGACCGGATCACGCTGCTCACGTGTCCTGACACGGAAGTGCCGGCGGGCAGGGACAACGCCGCGCCTTTACAGGGCTGCCGTGTGATGTCAGCAGCGTGATCAGCTGACCGGATCACGCTGCTCATGTGTCCTGACACGGACGTGTCGGCGGCCCGGCACTTGCATAACAATGTATCACAGGCAGCCGGCGCACTGCAGCAGGGTGAGAAACAACTAGCTTCCGGTCCCGGGAGGCGGCATATGCTACCGCCGGGAGAAACCTCGGACCGCCGCCCGCATCAGTCAGTCTGACTGCGCCCCCCTGACACTTGCGCCTGGGGCAGATGCCCTGCCAGCCCCCCCTAGTTACGCCCCTGCAATATGATCGTTTGCACAGTGCTCCTTGGCATGTTTAAAGTTGTGGAAATCTTTTTGTAACCAAATCCAGCTTTAAACTTCTCCACAATAGTACCACGGACCTGCCTGTTGTGTTCCTTGGTCTTCATGATACTATCTGCGCTTTAAACAGAACACTGAGACTATCACAGAGCAGGGGCATTTATACGGAGACTTGATTACACACAGGGGCTTATATGTATCATCATCAGTCATTTAGGACAACATTGGATCATTCAGAGATCCTCAATGAACTTCTGGAGTAAGTTTGAAGCACTGAAAGTAAAGGGGATGAATAATATTGCACGCCCCAATTTTCAGTTTATTTATTTTTTAAAATAAGCAATAAATTTCGTTCAACTTCACAATTGTGTCCACTTGTTGTTGATTCTTCACCAGAACATTAACAATTTTATCTTTATGTTTGAAGCCTGAAATGTGGGAAAAGGTTGAAAAATTCAAGGGGACGAATACTTTCACAAGGCACTGTAGGTCAATTAACAAAGTGCTAAGTGAACAAACAAAAGAGAAATCTAATTAAAGATACATTAAAATTTGATATTACCTCCCTCTGACCACTTTGCCTTCAAAAGCATCAATTATTCCAGGTACACTTCTCATTTGCACACTGTTTTTGAAAGCAATCAGCAGGAGGTTGTTCCAAACATCTTGGACAACTGACACAAGATCTTTTGAGGATGTCGCCAAAATCCTTCTGTCTCGTCATATAATCCCAGACCGACTTTTTACATTGAAATCAGGGCTCTGTGGGGACCATATCATCACTTCCAGCACTATTTCTTATTTGTGCTGAAGATAGTTGTTAATGTCATTGGCTGAATGTTTGGAGTCGTTGTCCAACTACAGAATAAATTTCAAGCCCATCATATGCCTCCCATGTTAGACAAGTATCTGCCTTTATTTCTCAGCATTGACGACACCAAGCAATGGGCAAGGTTGAGGATCATGATCACAGAGGTTGGCTAAGGAAACCTAAGCGGGCTTTACACACTGCGATATCGGTCCCGATATCGCTAGTGTGGGTACCCGCCCCCATCAGTAGCACGACACGGGCAAATCGCTGCCCGTGCCGCACAACATCGCCCAGACCCGTCACACATACTTACCTGCCCGGCGATGTCGCTGTGACCGGCGAACCGCCTCCTTTCTAAGGGGGCGGTCCGTGCGGCATCACAGCGACGTCACTGAGCGGCCGCCCAATAGCAGCGGAGGGGCGGAGCTGAGCGGGACGTAACATCCCGCCCACCTCCTTCCTTCCGCATAGCGGCCGGGAGGCAGGTAAGGAGAGCTTGCTCGTTCCTGCGGTGTCACACGGAGCGATGTGTGCTGCCGCAGGAACGAGGAACAACTTGGTTACTGCTGCAGTAACGATATTTGAGAATGGACCCCCATGTCACCGATGAGCGATTTTGCACGTTTTTGCAACAATGCAAAATCGCTCATCGGTGTCACATGCAGCAACATCGCTAATGCGGCCGGATGTGCGTCACCAATTCCGTGACCCCAACGAGTTCGCATTAGCGATGTCGTAGCATTTAAAGCCCCCTTTAGTGCAGCAGATGACAGAGACATCACGTTACTTTTCTTCAAAATTAGAAGATGTCCATCAGTGCCATCAGCTCAGAGCTGGCAGCAACCAGTGGGACCAGCTACAGCCATCTATTATTTGTAGAAGTCTGGCTAGAAGTCATTTTCATGGAAAAATTGCAGCCAAAAAACAAACCGTCCACATGGAACAAGGTGAAGTAACTCAACTATGCACAAAAATATAGAATCTTGGGTGCAGAAAAATGGCAGTAGGTGATCTGAACTGTGGAGTCATAATGTGAAATATTTGGCTGTAACATAAGCAGTCTGTTCCTGAAGGGCTGGAAAGCGGCATAATAATGAGGGTCAGTGAAGTAGGTGGAGGGTTCTGCAAATTTGGGGCTGCGCTTCAGCAAATGGAGTTTTAGATTTAGTCATGATTAATGGTCAAAGCTGAGAAATCTAGGCAAATACTTACTCATTATGTGACACCATCAGGAGGTGTCTGATTGGCTCCAAATTTATTCTGCAGCCGAACAATGACCCCAACATTTAGCCAATGTCATTAAGAACGAGGAGTCCTGGATGTGATGACCCAGTCCCATAGAGTCCTGATCTCACATCGTACTATCTGTCTGGGATTAAGAAATCCACTCAAGCCTCATACACAGAAGATCTGGTGTCAGGTCTCCAAGATGTTTGGAACAACCTTCTCCTGAGTTCTTTTCAAAAATTATATACAAATGACCAAGAAGAAGTGATGAAGGCAACGGGCGCTCACTAATTATCGATGTGATTCACATTTCTCATTTCACTTTGCTAATTGATAAAAATAAACTATTGAAAAGTGTATTTTTGAAAGCTTTTATGGAGCATTTTTTCCCACCCCTGCTTCTAAACCTTTCGACATTACTTTACCTCACACATGCGGCCCTAGCTAAATAGTTTTGAGACAGAGCAAATCTGCATTTACTAAATTCTGTTATGTCGTTCAATGTATGGGTTTATTACCTAGAAAATATTTTTAAAAAAGCAATTTTGTTTTTCTGAAAAATTCTAACTCTTTTTTTCAGATGAAGACTGGATGAAAGACTCCCAAGGAAATCTATTTCTAACTCCCCTCTATGAATTGGAATATTATAGGTCAATGATTAACAAAAAAGGATTGGGGATTCTTAAAATTTTTCCATGTCCTGAATGTGGGAAACGTTTTAAAAAGAAATCTCATCTTACCATGCACGAGAAAACTCATGGAACTGAAAAGCCATTTGCGTGCTCAGAATGTGGAAAATGTTTTAGGCAGAAATCGAGTCTTGTGGAGCATCGGAAAAAGCACACAGGAGAGAGGCCAGTTTCATGCCCCGAATGTGGGAAATCTTTTTTTAGGAAATCGCAGCTTGTTGGACATCAAAGAATGCACACTGGAGAGAAGCCATTTTCATGCCTGGAATGTGGGAAATCTTTTAAAAGTAAAGGATATCTTATTTCCCATCAGAGAATTCACACAGGGGAGAAGCCATTTACTTGTTCCGAATGTGGAAAGTGTTATAATCACAAATCAAGTCTTATGGAACATCTGACGACTCACACGGGAGAGAAGCCGTTTGCATGTTCAGAATGTGAGAAATGTTTTAACCGTAAATCGAGTCTTGTGGATCATCTGAGAGTCCACACAGGGGAGAAGCCGTATTCCTGTAAAGTATGTGGGAAATGTTTTAGCCAGAAGTCCGGTCTTATTGTACATCGAAAAACTCACATTCAAGTTAAACCAATTTAGCGTTCATATTGTACAAAGTGTGGTATTATAGGAAAGGTGGCAGGTGTAGATCGCCATCGTAGGACCTGCCTCAAGATGCCTTCTGAATAAATAGTTATTCCGGGAGGTTATATAAAAGACATAAATTGTAGTTAGTAGAAATATTACTAGTACAATACCTTGATGTCTATTTTTTAGTGTTATTTTTGGACACTTTGTTGTTTTTAGATGATTTCTGCTATAGTCCTGTGTTATTCACTGCCGAGAACACTTCAAATCCTGTTACTTTTCCCCCTCCATGTTTTTTGTAGAAGAAACTTTCACCACCCCCAATACTTCCAGGACACTAGCATCAGAATTCAAAAGCTCATTTGGGTCCTTCTTTAACCTTCCGCATCGGCACAGTTGATAGGCTCGCTAGTCAAGTATTTAGGTCACCCATAAGTGCACAGGTGCTTTCCCTACCTTCATTAATGAGCTACAAAAAGATAAAAACAGAGAGCTCTATAGAATAAAAAGCTCTACTACTAAAGATTCATACTCCAGTCTAAGCGTATAGCGATTAAAGTTTCAACTGCTTTTGTCTCCGTAAATCAGATTAGTCAGGGATATCCCTGGTCAGACAACGTGTAGCAATTCTAAAATACAAAACAGGGACGATTCTAAAGGCCTTGCTTTTTGCCATAACTAGATGTGCCTACGTGCATGCACACCAGGTCCCATTGGTCCTGCGACACAGTCTACGAGTACTGATGAGTCATCATGGCTCTGGTGTTGATATTCCTCAAAGTATATAGTACAAGCAATCAGATGATTGATCAAAGGCTCATTCGATCGGATGATCAGAGGTTCAAGCGATCGGATGATCGGAGGCTCAAGCGATCGGATGATCGGAGGCTCAAGCGATCGGATGATCGGAGGTTCAAGCGATAGAAGGCTCAAGCGATCGCGTAATCAAAGGCTCAAGCGACCGGGTGATCGAAAGCTCAAGCGACCGGGTGATCGAAGGCTCAAGCAACCAGTGATCGAAGGCTCAAGCGATCAGGTGATCAAAGGCTCAAGCGATCGGGTAATCAAAGGCTCAAGCGACCGGGTGATCGAAAGCTCAAGCGACCGGGTGATCGAAGGCTCAAGCCACCAGTGATCGAAGGCTCAAGCGACCGGGTGATCGAAGGCTCAAGCGACCGGGTGATCGAAGGCTCAAGCGACCGGGTGATCGAAGGCTCAAGCGACCGGGTGATCGAAGGCTCAAGCGACCGGGTGATCGAAGGCTCAAGCGACCGGGTGATCGAAGGCTCAAGCGACCGGGTGATCGAAGGCTCAAGCGACCGGGTGATCGAAGGCTCAAGCGACCGGGTGATCGAAGGCTCAAGCGATCGGGTGATTGAAGGTTCAAGCGATTGGATGATCAAATGTTCAAGTCCCCTAAGAGAACTAAAAAGTATAAAAAAAACCATAAAATAAAAATTCAAATCAGTTTTTCCTAAAAAATAGGTTTAGTGTGGTCGCATCCATAAAAGTCAAAATCTACCAAAATATAAACATCATAACAGATCTCCAGAAAACCATACTAGAAATATACCCGGTGTCCCTGTCTGCCCAGGGACCACACAGGTAGCACAAACTCCTAATTAAATCCAGGAAAGGAGAAACACGAGTTTTTATAGTGCAAAATATAAACATACTGTAAAAAAAAAAAAAAAAATGAATTGAACATTAGTTTTTTGGGAGTTTTTTGTCACCACCTTCCTAAAAGAGAATACAATAAAAGCTATCAAATAATTTAATGAACTCAAAAGAATCAAGTAAACAACAAAAAAAATGTGACCGGTAAAAAAAAAGCAAAAAAGAAAACTTTATTTATTTCTTCATCACTTATATATAAATCTTTAGAATTGCTGTTATCATACTGACCTGAAAAAAATCATTTACAGGCATGAAACAAAAAACAATGGCGACATTGCATTTATTTTTCCATCATTTCATCCCTCTTGGAATTGTATAGGAAAATGAACGGTTATGTACAAAATTACAATTCCTTCTGCAAAAAACATCATCAAGGCATCATAAGGATATGTGGATGGAAAAAAAAGTTATGGATTTTGGAAGAAGGGGGGAGAAAAAAAATAAATGTGCCGAAACAGAAAATGACTGGATCGGGAAGGAGTTGAGCAGGAAACAAACCTTAGAAAAAGTGAAGTCTGAGGGGATCCAAAAACACCTGCTAAATCTTCCATATCTACAGTAGTAAATCGTTGGTCAGTCTTCTCACTACCTGCCCTCCTCAGCTCAGTAGGACAGAAAAAAATACAAAGGGACGGTTTGGGGCACCTTTTATTGTGCACAGGTGTTTTCTAAACCTGTTAGTCTACAGGTCGGAGAATTCCTCATATGTTGTGATGTGGGAATTAAATTTTTACGGCAAGTGACTGGTGTGTCGTTGAGGTGAAGTACAATAGATGGAGTCACTGACAGGTTTCCAGGATCTGTTTTTATCTTTTATATTATGTGTATTTACTTTTATCATGTGCTAGATGTTTTTACTTAAAATGAAAACTAGAACATTTTGGTCAATAAACATAATATTAAAATCCTGGATGTGGTCATGTCAGCATTCTGAAATGTTTCTTAGATTCGGAGGTGTCACCAGACTCTCTTAAGAACCATCACAGGATGATTCCTCAGACTAAACCTGTGACAGAAGTTTCTGGCATTAGCCCCTTTACACACACATATAGGTCCCAATTCATAATTTCTGTTTCTCTTCTTTCTTTGTCGCTCCTTATTGGGAGACCCAGACAATTGGGTGTATAGCTATGCCTCCGGAGGCCACACAAAGTATTACACTAAAAGTGTAAAGCCCCTCCCCTTCAGCCTATACACCCCCCGTGCTGCCACGGGCTCATCAGTTTTTATGCTTTGTGCGAAGGAGGTCAGACATGCACGCATAGCTCCACAGCTTAGTCAGCAGCAGCTGCTGACTATGTCGGATGGAAGAAAAGAGGGCCCATAACAGGGCCCCCAGCATGCTCCCTTCTCACCCCACTCTTGTCGGCGGTGTTGTTAAGGTTGAGGTATCCATTGCGGGTACGGAGGCTGGAGCCCACATGCTGCTTTCCTTCCCCATCCCTCAATTAGGGCTCTGGGTGAAGTGGGATCCTTTCAGTCTCCAGGCACAGGAGACCGTGCTCCATCCACAGCTCCTGAGGACCATGCTGGATAGGAGCCGAGTATCGTTCAGGGACATGGCCCTGCTACTTTGAGGTACTCTGTGTCCCCGTGGGGACCGCGCACAGCAACACTCCAGCATTGCTGGGTGTGCTAGTGCACCGGGGACAGCAGCGCTGACTGCGTTTGTGCCATTACACACTTCAGCGTCGCTGAGTGTGTTCGTGTAGGGGGACTGCTGCGCTGACCGCCGCTGCCATGGTTATCACTGCGGCGCGGCTGGGACTGTTAGTGCGCCGTGGACTTCCGCGCCGACCGCGCTTATACGGCGGCCGCGCTTATAACTCGAGTCCCCGGCTTTTGCGGCCTAGTCTCGTTTTCTTCCCGCCCCCAGCCCTGCCAATCAGGGGAAGGGCGGGACGCTGTACAGGACGGCAGCACTGAGGGCTGGAGCATGCTTTGCATACTCCACCCCCCTCACTCTGCACAGTGGGGCACCAGTTCCCGCACTTTTCTGGGTCACGCCCACGGCTCCCTCCTCTCCTCAGGACGCCGGCAGCCATTCCTCTCAGCTCTGCTAACGCTGGAGAGGAGAGACAAGCTCAGGGAGACCCAGGCAGGATTTCTGGTGCCCACACAACCGCTTTGCGCAGGCGGTAAGCAGCACCTGTGGTGCTGGCCCCACTAGTGCAGAAGTGTACTTATAGATTATATGATTATAGACTATACTTTACACTGTATGGTGCACTGTTGATTTTTGTCTATATACCCTCCTGTATTGCTCAGAGGAGACAACAGCATGTCGTCCACAAATAGCAAGGGTGCCAAAGCACAGACTTACTATGCTGCCTGTGCAGCATGTACGGCTATACTGCCGGCAGGTTCCACTGACCCTCATTGTGTGCAATGCTCGGCCCCTGTGGCACTTTCTCAGCCGGAGCCTCTGCTAAGGGTGGCCCAGGGAGAACCACCTGTTAACACTGTCCAGGTGACAGGGACGGGGTTTGCAGTTTTTACTGAAAGACTTTCTGAGACTATGGCTAAGATATTAGAAGCCTTGCAGTCCAGGCCGGCATCTCAAGCCAGGGGCACTGGGGAATCATTGCCCCCTGGTCCCCCTCAGTTGGAACAGCAATGTCCTCCCGGGGTGTCTCATGGATCCCAGGGTGAGGTCTCTGACACGGACCGCAGCCCCAGACCGATTAAGCGAGCTCGCTATGATATCCCCTCGACATCATCACAATGTTCAGGGTCTCAGCGAGAGAACTCTCTGTATGATGAAGCGGAGGTAGCGGATCAGGATTCTGATCCTGAAGCCGCTCTCAACCTTGATACTCCTGATGGGGACGCCATAGTGAATGATCTTATTGCGTCCATCAATGAAATGTTGGATATTTCTCCCTCAGCTCCTCCAGTGGAGGAGTCAGCCTCTCAGCAGGAGAAATTCCGTTTCAGGTTTCCCAAGCGTACAAAGAGTATGTTTCTGGACCACTCTGACTTCAGAGAGGCAGTCCAGAAACACCGAGCTTGTCCAGATAAGCGTTTTTCCAAGCGCCTTAAGGATACACGTTACCCTTTCCCCCCTGACGTGGTCAAGGGCTGGACTCAGTGTCCCAAGGTGGATCCTCCAATCTCCAGACTTGCGGCTAGATCCATAGTTGCAGTGGAAGATGGAGCTTCACTCAAGGATGCCACTGACAGACAGATGGAGCTCTGGTTGAAATCCATCTATGAAGCTATCGGCGCGTCTTTTGCTCCAGCATTCGCAGCCGTATGGGCACTCCAAGCTATCTCAGCTGGTCAGGCGCAAATTGACGCACTCACACGTACGTCTGCGCCGCAGGTGGCGTCCATACCTCTCAAACGTCGGCATTTGCGTCCTACGCTATTAATGCTGTCCTGGACTCTGCGAGCCGTACGGCGGTTGCAGCCGACAATTCGGTGGCAATACGCAGGGCCTTGTGGCTGCGGGAATGGAAGGCAGATTCGGCTTCCAAAAAGTGCTTAACTGGATTGCCATTTTCTGGCGACCGTTTGTTTGGTGAGAGATTGGATGAAATCATCAAACAATCCAAGGGAAAGGAAACATCCTTACCCCAGGCCAAACCAAAAACACCCCAACAGAGGAGGGGACAGTCGAGGTTTCGGTCCTTTCGGGGTGCGGGCAGGTCCCAATTCTCCTCGTCCAAAAGGCCGCAGAAGGATCAGAGGAACTCCGACGCATGGCGGTCTAAATCACGCCCTAAAAAGACCGCCGGAGGTGCCGCTACTAAGGCGGCTTCCTCATGACTTACGGCCTCCTCACACCGCATCCTCGGTCGGTGGCAGGCTCTCACGCTTTTGCGACACCTGGCTGCCACAAGTAAAAGACCGTTGGGTGAGAGACATTTTGTCTCACGGTTACAGGATAGAGTTCAGCTCTCGTCCTCCGACTCGATTCTTCAGAACATCTCCGCCTCCCGAGCGAGCCAAGTCTCTTCTGCAGGCGGTGGGCATTCTGAAGGCAGAAGGAGTGGTGGTCCCGGTTCCTCTTCAGCAACAGGGTCAAGGTTTCTACTCCAACCTGTTTGTGGTTCCAAAGAAGGACGGGTCCTTCCGTCCTGTTTTGGACCTAAAACTGCTCAACAAACACGTAAGGACCAGGCGGTTCCGGATGGAATCCCTCCGCTCCGTCATCGCCTCAATGTCCCAAGGAGATTTCCTAGCATCGATCGATATCAAGGATGCTTATCTCCACGTACCAATTGCTCCAGAGCATCAGCGCTTCTTGCGCTTCGCCATAAGAGACGAACACCTTCAGTTCGCGGCACTGCCGTTCGGCCTGGCGACAGCCCCAAGGGTTTTCACCAAGGTCATGGCTACAGTAGTTGCGGTCCTCCACTCTCAGGGTCACTCAGTGATACCTTACTTAGACGATCTGCTGGTCAAGGCACCCTCTCAAGAGGCATGCCAACACAGCATCAACGTTACTCTGGAGATTCTCCAGAGTTTCGGGTGGATCATCAATTTTCCAAAGTCAAATCTGACACCGGTCCAATCGCTGACATATCTTGGCATGGAGTTTCATACTCTTCCAGCGATAGTGAAGCTTCCGCTGGACAAACAGCGTTCACTACAGACAGGGGTGCAATCTCTCCTTCAAGGTCGGTCACACCCCTTGAGGCGCCTCATGCACTTCCTGGGGAAGATGGTGGCAGCAATGGAAGCAGTCCCTTTCGCGCAGTTTCACCTGCGTCCACTTCAATGAGACATCCTACGCAAGTGGGACAGGATGCCGACGTCCCTAGACAGGAACGTCTCCCTCTCTCAGTAAAATATATCTTTGTACCGTGTTAGCCAGTAGAGATAAAAAAATTGTTTAAAAGAACAGAGAGTCCTCAGTGGTTGATACCTTTTAATGGCTAACTAAACTTTTCAGTTAGCCATTAAAAGGTATCAACCACTGAGGACTCTCTGTTCTTTTAAACAATTTTTTTATCCCTCTCTCAGGCAACCAAAGCTTCCCTTCGGTGGTGGCTTCTTCCCACCTCATTATCGAAGGGGAAATCCTTCCTACCCCCATCCTGGGCGGTGGTCACGACGGACGCGAGTCTGTCAGGGTGGGGAGCAGTTTTTCTCCACCACAGGGCTCAGGGTACGTGGACTCAGCAAGAGTCCTCACTTCAGATCAATGTTCTGGAGATCAGGGCAGTGTATCTTGCCCTAAAAGCGTTCCAGCAGTGGCTGGAAGGCAAGCAGATCCGAATTCAGTCGGACAACTCCACAGCGGTGGCTTACATCAACCACCAAGGTGGGACACGCAGTCGGCAAGCCTTCCAGGAAGTCCGGCGGATTCTGCTGTGGGTGGAAGCCACAGCATCCACCATATCCGCAGTTCACATCCCGGGCGTAGAAAACTGGGAACCAGACTTTCTCAGTCGCCAGGGCATGGACGCAGGGGAATGGTCCCTTCACCCGGACGTGTTTCAGGAGATCTGTTGCCGCTGGGGGATGCCGGACGTCGACCTAATGGCGTCACGGCACAACAACAAGGTCCCAACATTCATGGCTCGATCTCAAGATCACAGAGCTCTGGCGGCAGACGCCTTAGTTCAGGATTGGTCGCAGTTTCGGCTTCCTTATGTGTTTCCTCCTCTGGCACTGTTGCCCAGAGTGTTACGCAAGATCAGGGCCGACTGCCGCCGCGTCATCCTCGTCGCTCCAGACTGGCCGAGGAGGTCGTGGTACCCGGATCTGTGGCATCTCACGGTCGGCGAACCGTGGGCACTGCCAGACCGACCAGATTTGCTGTCTCAAGGGCCGTTTTTCCATCTGAATTCTGCGGCCCTCAACCTGACTGTGTGGCCATTGAGTCCTGGATCCTAGCGTCTTCAGGATTATCTCAAGAGGTCATTGCCACTATGAGACAGGCTAGGAAACCAACGTCCGCCAAGATCTACCACAGGACGTGGAAAATATTCCTGTCGTGGTGCTCTGCTCAGGGATTTTCTCCCTGGCCATTTGCCTTGCCCACTTTTCATCTCAATCAGGACATCTCCTTACCCTCGTTTTGTCCTCATCCAGTTCACCAATGTGAAAAGGATTTGCACTTGTTAGATCTGGTGAGAGCACTCAGACTCTACATTTCTCGTATGGCGCCCCTGCGCCGCTCGGATGCACTCTTTGTCCTTGTCGCTGGCCAGCGTAAAGGGACACAAGCTTCCAAGTCAACCCTGGCTCGGTGGATCAAGGAACCAATTCTCGAAGCTTACCGTTCCTCGGGGCTTCCGGTTCCCTCAGGACTGAAGGCCCATTCTACCAGGGTCGTGGGAGCGTCCTGGGCCTTGCGACACCAGGCTACGGCTCAGCAGGTGTGTCAGGCAGCTACCTGGTCGAGCCTGCACACTTTCACGAAACACTATCAGGTGCATACCTATGCTTCGGCAGATGCCAGCCTAGGTAGGCGAGTCCTTCAGGCGGCAGTTGCCCACCTGTAGGACGGAGCCGTTACGGCTCTATTATGAGGTATTATTTACCCACCCAGGGACTGCTTTTGGACGTCCCAATTGTCTGGGTCTCCCAATAAGGAGCGACAAAGAAGAAGGGAATTTTGTTTACTTACCGTAAATTCCTTTTCTTCTAGCTCCAATTGGGAGACCCAGCACCCGCCCCTGTTTTTGTATACACATGTTGTTCATGTTAAATGGTTTCAGTTCTCCGATATTCCTTCGGATTGAATTTACTTTAAACCAGTTTATAATTTTTTCCTCCTTCGGGCTTTTGCACCAAAACTGATGAGCCCGTGGCAGCACGGGGGGTGTATAGGCTGAAGGGGAGGGGCTTTACACTTTTAGTGTAATACTTTGTGTGGCCTCCGGAGGCATAGCTATACACCCAATTGTCTGGGTCTCCCAATTGGAGCTAGAAGAAAAGGAATTTACGGTAAGTAAACAAAATTCCCTTCTTTTTGTTGTTTTGTGTGCCAAATTCTTCAAAATGGAGCACGCGATTCATGAATTTTGCACAAACTAAAAAATAGTCTCTTAGGGCGGCTTTGCACGTTGCGACATTGCACGTGCGATGTCGATGGGGTCAAATCGAAAGTGACGCACATCCGGCGTCACAGTCGATATCGCAACGTGCAAATCCTTTTTGATACGATGAACGAGCGCAAAAGCGTCGTTATCGTATCATCGCTGCAGCCTTCGACATTTCCATAATGCCGGTGCAGCGACAGGGGCGATGTTGTTCCTCGCTCCTGCGGCAGCACACATCGCTGTGTGTGAAGCCGCAGGAGCGAGGAACATCTCCTTACCTGCCGCCGGCTGCAATGAGAAGGACGGAGGTGGGCGGGATGTTTACATCCTGCTCATCTCCGCCCCTCCACTTCAATTGGCCTCCTGCCGTGTGACGTCGCTGTGACGCCGCACGACCCGCCCCCTTAGGAAGGAGGCGGGTCGCCGGCCAGAGGGACGTCGCACGGCAGGTATGTGCGTGTGAAACTGCCGTAGCGATAATAATCGCTACGGCAGCTTTCACTAGATATTGCACGTGCGACGGGGGCGGGACTATCGCTGCAGCATCGGTAACACATTGTTACCGATGTCGCAGCGTGCAAAGCCCGCCTTAGGATGATTCCTCAGATTACACCTGTGACAGAAGTTTCTGGCATTAGCCCCTTTACACACATATAGGTCCCAATTCATAATTTGTGTTTCTCTTCTTTTTTGTCGTTTTTTGTGCCAAATTCTTCAAAATGGAGCACGCGATTCATGAATTTTGCACAAACTACAAAATTGTCTTTTAGGATGATTCCTCAGACTACACCTCTGACAGAAGTTTCTGGCATTAGCCCCTTTACACACATATAGGTCCCAATTCATAATTTGTGTTTCTCTTCTTTTTTGTCGTTTTTTGTGCCAAATTCTTCAAAATGGAGCACGCGATTCATGAATTTTGCACAAACTACAAAATTGTCTTTTAGGATGATTCCTCAGACTACACCTCTGACAGAAGTTTCTGGCATTAGCCCCTTTACACACATATAGGTCCCAATTCATTATTTGTGTTTCTCTTCTTTTTTGTCGTTTTTTGTGCCAAATTCTTCAAAATGGAGCACGTAGTTCATGAATTTTGCACAAACTAAAAAATGGTCTTTAGTTTTGTTTTTGACCTGATTTGCAACTTATCTGCTGAAAGTCACACATGTAAAATTAGCACCGAAACACATGATGGACACAAAAAAAGTATACGGGGGGAATGGAGAACATTTGCGCCAAATGTATCTTTTTAAAAAGTCACTTTTCTCCAGAATGAAGGTTCCATCCAGATTGAACATGGATGATACTGTCCAGGGGAGAGCACTCAGAAAACTCAATCAAATGCCATTGTGGTTAGTGGCTTTTGATGTCCATAAATGATCCTCTGCAAGCATATCCGTGTTAATTGATACCCTATGTTCTTGTATTATATGATAGATCTAGAAAATCCTTTTCCAAAACTTAACATAAAATAGCGGGCTGGGGATATTGGACCTAAGGCTAAGAACGCACTTTGCGTTCACCTACTTGCAGTTCTAAACGCACGTTTTGGGCTTAATTGATTTGACCAAAGTTGCCTTTTTCTGAACTTTAGCGCTGAAAACGCATGCGTATTTACCGCGTTTTCAGCGCTTTTTACATGCGTTTTCACCTGCATTTTGACAGATGCGTTTTTAACATCAAGACACTGCTAAATAAAGTTTAAACAGTCAAACAGAATGAAAAAAGAGAAAAAAAAGGATCAAATCTATATTAATGGGAAAAATAATGAAAATAGATATATTTAATAAAATTATAGCGTTAATATACATTTTATCGCTAAAATAGCAATAAATCCATATTTTTTTTAAATTTAATTGTCGGATTTTGTGTGTAAAGGGACATATCAATCATTATTTTGATGTCCAAAACGCATGTTTTCTGCATTGAAAAAGCAGGAATTTGAAGGAATCTTGTTTTTTGCCATTTCTCATTGACTTCAATGTTAGCAAAACGCACCCAAAATGGCAAAAACAACTGACATGCTGCTTCTTTGAACGCATGGTTTTTGCCACAAAATATGCAAATTAAACGCAGCGTTTAGAAGCGCAAAGTGCGGTCTGAAAATCACCATTTTCCATTGACTTTGCTGGAAAATCAAAACGCATGCCTTTTGGCATGAAAAAGGTGCATCTCAAAACGGACCAAAAAAGCAGCAAAAACGCAGGTGGAAACGCGAAGTGCGTTCTTACCCTAAGTCCACATTTTGACCATAAAACTCTGCCAGGGGAGGTTCCTCTTTGGGTCCTGTTCATGGATGACATCTTTTTTGCACTGTGTAAGGCCAAAACACCCAATCAACATTATTAGGATCTGTCAGTACAACATGGAGAAGACTGTTTGTGAGGAAACCCCATCCTTTTCCATGGATATTAGATCTATGATTAAACCTGAAATATGGAATACACTTGAAGCTGTGTATCTTCCCAAGAATATAGTTTCGGCCCACCCTAACAGGTGTTCGGTCTCTTTTCCCTCCGATTCTGAGTAGATGCTGGAGGATTCAGATGGGTTGTATGTCTCATGCTCTTCGTAATCTTCAGATGATGAAGAATCAGGCATACCTTGCTCCTCAGTAAAATATGCCAATAAAATTATTAAGGTGGTTAGGTCCAAGAGAATTTAGGAACAAAAAATACACCCTAGATTGATTCAGGATATAATACTTGGTAGCATGGGGCAATGTGACTGTAGGCCTTTCCCAATGTACAGAAATGTTCTCTTGCTAAAAAAGTGGCAATTAAAGAAGCCGGATGAGAAGGGGTTTATCCCATCCATGGTTAAATGTAAATTTCCCTTTGAGGAGTAGAGAGCAGCTAGCTGAGACAGGCCCCCGAAGATGCAAATCACAGTCTTCAAAACTTCCAGGAATTTGTTGCTGTCTTTTGATGACATGGGGTCGCTGAAAGACCCCCTTACACAGGAAGGCTGATAGTTTCCTGAAAAATACTTGGGAATCCACAGTGGGCACCTCTAAGCCTCGTCATAGGAGCCACCTGCACAGTAAGGTCCTTAATTGTTTGGCTTAATCAATTGGATGCACAGATAAAAAGTAAAGCCCCTAAAGAAAATATCCGGTCATCTCTCTCGATGATCCAGAAAGCAAATTTTCTAGTGGCTGCTTTGGTGGATGCATTACATCTGTCCGAAAGGCCCTCGACCCTATCAAATGCAGCACGTTAAGCCCTATGTTTACAAATGTTGGGGTGGGGATATTGAACCTAACTCCAGATTTTGACCATGGAACCATGCCAGGGGGTGTTCCTCTTTGGTCATGTTTTGGATGACATCTTAGAGAAGGCAGGAGACTGGAAGAAAAGGTTTCCTACTCTATCCCAACTTTTAGGAAATGCCTTTAGGTCAAAAGGAGGTACAATCTCCAAAAGATAAGGGTAGATGTGGAGACCCTAGAAAAAACAAAACTTTGTTTTATAGGTCTGAAACAGGGAAACTCAACCAAAAGTGACACCACAGACAAGGTAGGAGGACGGTTAAAGAAATGTATTCCTTCCTGGACAAAGATCTCATCAAACCCCTGGATCCTCAATAGAAAAAGAATGGGTCTAAAACTAGATGGGTCTAAAACAACCTCAAAAATTCATGCTTACAAGAAGTCAGGGTTTCCAGTAACAAAAATCAATGTTAGAAATGGAAGTCTTAAAACCGGTAAAGAAGGCAGTAATGGTGTTGGTCCCAGTACAAGAAGAAGGCATAGGTTACTTTTTTCCTCTCCGGAAAAAAACCCAAAAATGTATGACTCTTGCCTAAGGATCGGCCATCAATGATAAAGTAGTGGACAACCTTTAGATCCTGTCTCAGGTGCGGTCATGGGTTCAGGAAAATCTAATTACTGGTAAGTATAGGTAGCATCTTTTTCAATCGTATTACCTATGTGACAAATATACAGTGGCATAACTAGAGTTCGCTGGGCCCTGGTGCAAAATTTTGACCTGCCCTCCCACTTATGATGGTCAGATGTATGTATATGTATGTATACATTTAGTCCCCCCCAATATGTAGTAATGTCCGCCACCCTGTTCTAATGCTCCCCATCCTGGGCTCTTTTCTTGTAAATATGTCTCCCATCCTGGCATATATGTCAACCATCCTAGTATATATGTTCCCCATTCTAGCCCATATCCTGGTGTATATATAACCCCATCCTGGTAAAAATGTCCCCATCCTGGGCCCCTTCTGGTATATACTGTCCACTTCCTGGTATCTATTGTCCCCCTCCTGGTGCATAGTGTCCCCTCCTGGTATATACTGTCCCCCTCCTGGTATCTACTGTCCACATCCTGGGCCCCTCCTGGTATATACTGTCTCTCTCCTGGTAACTACAATCCCTCTCCTGGTGCCCTCCTGGTGTATACTGTCCCCCTACTTGACCCATCCTGGTATATACTGTCCCCCTCCTGGTATATCCTGTCCCCTCCCTGGTATCTCCTGTCCTCCTCATGGTATATATGTCCCCATCCTGGTAAATATATCTCTATTCTGTCTAATGCAAAAAACAACAACATTGTAACCCATCCTTGGCTCCCACGTTTGCGCAGCATCCTCCTGTGTAGCCAGCGCACAGTGTCCGGCAGCTTTCATCTGTGTCAGTGCTATTGTGACGCCTGATGTCATTGCCTTGCACCACCCTCGGTCACGGGGATGCTGTTTGGCCAGCAGTGTGTATCACAGTACAGGGACCCGACAGTATCGCGATGTATTTCAGCTGGATGTGCAGCAGGGCCGGGGCCAGCGGGCCCCCTGCATCCCCGGGCCCAGTCGCAGTTGCGATCCCTGTGACCGCGATCGTTCCGCCCCTGAGTATATACAATACTGTAACAAACTTTTAAGCAGGCGTGCAAAAAATTATGTAAAGTAAGAATGATTTAAAAAAAATAGGAGTGTTGATAGCTTATTTTTCCAGTTAGTGAAATGCACAGAAGAGAAATCTAAACTACTTCAATATTTGGCCAGACACAGCCATTACACAGCACATAGCAGAGACACATACTGTATATAAGGTTATCTCTGCACAGGAACATTTTTTTAAAACACATCCAATTGTGGAAATTATTATTATTCCAAGATCTATTAATTAATATTAACTTTGAAATTAATTTTGTTTGTGGAAAAACCCCTTTAAGTAAAAGCTCATCTATAGGCCTCTCGTCTGCATGGTGGTAGCTCATCGTGTTATTGTTTGGGTCACCTCACCCTTTTGCACAGCTGTGTAACTAAACAGGAGAACAATTAAACAATCATACTCAAGGCCACGTCTCACTAAGCGACATCGCTGCTGAGTTTTTGTGACGCAACAGCGATCTTGCTAGCAATGTCGCTATGTGTGACATCCAGCAACGACCTGGCCCCTGCTGTGAGGTCGCCGGTTGTTGCTGATGTCCTGGACAATTTTTTGGTCGTTGCTCTCCTGCTGTGAAGCACACATCGCTGTTTTGGCAGCAAGAGAGCAACGATCTGAATGTGCAGGGAGCAGGGAGCCGGCTTCTGCGGAGGCTGGTAACCAAGGTACACATCGGGTAACCAAGCAAGGCGCTTTGCTTGGTTACCCGATATTTACCTTGGTTACCAGCATCCGCAGCTTCTAGAAGCCGGCTCCCTGCGCCCTGCACACGTAGCCAAGATACACATCGGGTAACTATAAGCAAAGCGCTTTGCTTAGTAACCCGATGTGTACCATGGTTACCAAGCACAGCGTCATTACACGGGTCGCTAGTGGCTGATTTCTTTTTTTTTTTAATTCTTTTATTTATAAATGTAATCCTTTAACAGTACACGTAACAGTTCTTAAGATCAAATGGACCTTTGTAAGATACATTCAACACACCAAAAAATAGGACATAAGGCACACTTTACATTTTTACATTGTGACAGAAAATGTTACCTCAAATGCCCCCTTTCAGGTGTATAGACATTCAAGGTTCCATCTAGCTTTTTCAAAGAATAAATTCACATTTAACAGGTAACATACGTAACTCACCAAGAATAGTAAGAAGCGAAAGAGGAAAAGACCAGAAAGAAAGCAAGAGAAATAAAACAAAGAATAGGAAAGAGTGAGAAACTGGGGAAAAGGAGGAGGGTGGTGGGGGGAGGGCTGGGAGGTGAAGGGGCCAGGTGAGGGTAAGAAGGGGTGGGGGGGGGCTGGGAGTTGAAGGGGCCAGGTGAGGGTAAGAAGGGGTGGGGGTCTGGGGATCCGCTTATGTACTACCTTCTGTGGTTCCCTCAGCCGCCTCAACACTGCCCACCAGAGCACCATAGTCCTCCGAGTGCTGGAAGTCCATCCACTCCCTCCACGTGGCCTAAAATTTCTCATATGAGTTGTGTAATGATGAAGTTAGATCCTCCATATACATGAGGTCATTGACCTTATTGATCCATTGAACCAGCGAGAGGGGTGCCGTGCTCCTCCATCTCTCTGGGATGCGTCGCTAAGTGTGACGGCACCTAAAGGGTAAAGCAAAGCATGACCTTCATGCGGTGTAGCAGTTTTTTTAGCTTTCTCTCATGGGAATGATCTTCTTATCTGCAGCACATGCTGCAAACAGAACAGACTGTCCAAGGCCAACACTGCAAAACCGTCTGTTAGCACTGCACCATGGGCACCTGCTCTCCAGCTACCTTCTATCCGCACCAAGGCCCAGGGCTTAAAGTGAGCCTGTCATGTCTAGAAACATGTTACCAGCAGATATAGGGTTAATCTGCAGGTAAATCGCATTAAAATCTTGTTAGTGCTCCTTACTGGAGCAGAGGGTGCAGGGAGAAAATGAACTTACAGTCAGTCATCGCTACACAGTGAGTGAGCTGTAATCTGAACGTTAATTGACAGCCTGCTCGGCAGCATTTCTGCAGCACTTATGCAGACAGGGTAAGTTTTACTATATGATAAACGCCAACAATAATTCCTCAGACGTCAATGTCGAAAGAAAGATTTAAAAAAAAAAAAAAAATAAGGCTCTTGGAAGAAAGGGAGGAAAAGCCGAAAATGCATAAGCAAAAATTTCCTGCAGCACGAAGGGGTTAATACATTTTTTTTTTTAGGGATAAGCAAATTCACAAAATTGCTGACTAGCTTACTGGTCTGCGGCTAGATGCTGGTCCATACCGGGTGATAACCGATATCCGCTCATTCCATTATTTATGACTATTTTGTTTTTCTCCCGTAAAAATACAGCAAAAAGGAATCCGTCAGCACAAACTGTCAATAATAGTCAATGTTCTCGCACAGCGCAATTCAATAGTCATGTGTTATATGCCACCTGGTGGTGACATTAGGGCATTACAGGTTTTTTTTTTTTTTTTTTTAAATGACTTGGTCGTTATCCTTGTTAGTAGAGATGAGCGAACCCGAGGTTTGGTATTCAGATTTTATGAGAAAAACAGACTTTGGGTGCTTTACATATGAACACCACTCGTGCGAGCATCACTGTGCTCTAGTACACTCGGTGCTTGGCCCAGTGCGGCCACTTGCAGTGTTTGATCGGCGTGCACTGGGGGTAACAACAGCATGATCAGATGTAGTGTGCACCCAAAAACTGGAAAAAATCCTGCCCTGCCTGCCCCGGAAGTGATCTGTATAAGGCTGCAGGTGAGCGGAGACCTGGACTGCCCAATGAGTGACTTCTATTTCACAGATATCAGCAATTAAAGTACTTGGCACATAACAAGATCATTTTTGTAAAGTCCAAAAGGGTGTTATTAAATAGTCTTCACTGGGGACGTGGACTTCTCCCTATATCAGTTACTATGGGATAACACCCACATGGAATCTGTCAGTAGAGACACATTCTAATGTGTGTACACAGTGACTGCACCAGCAGAATAGTGAGTGCAGCTCTGGAGTATAATACAGGAGGTAACTCAGGATCAGTAATGTATGTACACAGTGACTGCACCAGCAGAATAGTGAGGGCAGCTCTGGAGTATAATACAGGAGGTAACTCAGGATCAGTAATCTATGCACACAGTGACTGCACCAGCAGAATAGTGAGTGCAGCTCTGGAGTATAATACAGGAGGTAACTCAGGATCAGTAATGTAATGTATGTACACAGTGACTGCACCAGCAGAATAGTGAGTGCAGCTCTGGAGTATAATACAGGAGGTAACTCAGGATCAGTAATGTAATATATGTACACAGTGACTGCACCAGCAGAATAGTGAGTGCAGCTCTGAAGTATAATACAGGAGGTAACTCAGGATCAGTAATGTAATATATGTACACAGTGACTGCACCAGCAGAATAGTGAGTGCAGCTCTGGAGTATAATACAGGAGGTAACTCAGGATCAGTAATGTAATGTATGTGCACAGTGACTGCACCAGCAGAATAGTGAGTGCAGCTCTGGAGTATAATACAGGAGGTAACTCAGGATCAGTAATGTATGTACACAGTGACTGCACCAGCAGAATAGTGAGTGCAGCTCTGGAGTATAATACAGGAGGTAACTCGGGATCAGTAATGTATGTACACAGTGACTGCACCAGCAGAATAGTGAGTGCAGCTCTGGAGTATAATACAGGAGGTAACTCAGGATCAGTAATGTAATGTATGTACACAGTGACTGCACCAGCAGAATAGTGAGTGCAGCTCTGGAGTATAATACAGGAGGTAACTCAGGATCAGTAATGTATGTACACAGCGACTGCACCAGCAGAATAGTGAGTGCAGCTCTGGAGTATAATACAGGAGGTAACTCAGGATCAGTAATGTAGTGTATGTACACAGTGACTGCACCAGCAGAATAGTGAGTGCAGCTCTGGAGTATAATACAGGAGGTAACCCAGGATCAGTACAGGATCAGTAATGTAATGTATGTACACAATGACTGCACCAGCAGAATAGTGAGTGCAGCTCTGGAGTATAATACAGGATGTAACTCAGGATCAGTAATGTAATGTATGTACACAGTGACTGCACCAGCAGAATAGTGAGTGCAGCTCTGGAGTATAATACAGGAGGTAACGCAGGATCAGTAATGTAATGTATGTACACAGTGACTGCACCAGCAGAATAGTGAGTGCAGCTCTGGAGTATAATACAGGAGGTAACTCAGGATCAGTAATGTATGTACACAGTGACTGCACCAGCAGAATAGTGAGTGCAGCTCTGGAGTATAATACAGGAGGTAACTCAGGATCAGTAATGTATGTACACAGCGACTGCACCAGCAGAATAGTGAGTGCAGCTCTGGAGTATAATACAGGAGGTAACTCAGGATCAGTAATGTAGTGTATGTACACAGTGACTGCACCAGCAGAATAGTGTCTGACTGCAACCAATCACAGATGCCAGGTCTGCCAGTGGTCAGAGGAAGCAGTGCATATGTTTGAGTGATAATGAGCAGCCCCGGAAGAAGAGTGAGCGGCCCGAAATCAGTTACAGCCGCACCCGAGACTTGGTAAGTGTAGTGCATTTGTTTTCTTTTTCTTTTTTTTATTTCCTAAGTTGCCGGACCCCAATCATTAGTTGGAATTCTCTGAGAACTCTGGGCCCGACTCTGCACCCAGATATTTTCTAAACCGCGCGGATCCAGACTTTCACACTCCGGGTCCGCCCATCACTATTTACTACAAGGGGCAAACCATTAATCAGCTTTAAGAATAGAAATGCCAGATTACACTTTGCCAAAAAAAAAAATATCTAAAATTCAGGAAAAGCAGCAGAGGACGATGGGGGCTAAGATCAGCCTGTACCAGAATGATGGAAGAAGAGAGTCTGGAGAAGGCTTGGAGCGGCTCCTGATCCAGAGCACAGCACGTCCTCTGTAACACATGGCGGAGGCGGTGTGCTGGCCGGGCATGCAGGGCTAACAATGGCCCTGGGGCACTGGTGTTTATTGATGATGTGACTGAACACAGAAGCAGCCGGATGAATTCTGAAGTGCATCGGCCGAGACTTTCTGCTCAAATTCAGAAAGGTTGGTTGGACGGCGCTTCAAAGATGGACAATGACCTAAAATATACTGCGAAAGCAAAGAAGTGGAATATTCTGCAATGGACGAGTCCTCACCAGATCTCAACCCTATCGAGTATGCATTTCACATGCTTAGATCAAACTTAAAGACCCACAAACAACCGCTCTGCTACAGCTGTCTCTGCTTTGCCACACCTGACCGTCTCAGTTCTGCTACATTTGAGTGAAACGTTCACATGTTGCAGAGCAGAGACAAATGTAGCATCTCTGCCCGTCTCTGCTATATCTGACTGTCTCTGTTCTGCTACATCTGAGTGAGCTGGTCAGATGTAGCAGCGTTGAGACAGATGAAGGTAATGGTACTATTATGTTGGGTCTATACAATGGAATGGAATGTGGCTACTATATGGCGGTATTATGCTGGGTCTATACATAGTAATCTTGTTAATATATTGAGTTATTATGCTGGGTCTACACAACGCAATGTGGTTACTTTATGACAGTATTATACTGGGTCTATACAATGCAATCTCGTTACTATATGGCAGTATTTATGCTGGGTCTATATAATGCAATCTTTTTATTACATGGCGATATTACGCTGGATTATATAATGCAATCTCATCTCTGCTTTTCTATATCTGACTGTCTCAGCTCTGCTACATTTGAGTGAGGTGGTCACATGTAGCAGAGTAGACACAGATGAAGGCAATGGTACTATTATGTTGGATCTATACAATGCTATGTAATGTGGTTACTATATGGTGGTATTATACTGGGTCTATACCCTGTAATCTTGTTACTATATGATAATATCCTAGGTCTATACAATGCCATGTATTGCAGTTACTATATGGCAGCAACATGCTGGGTCTATACAGTACAAGCTCATTACCATATGGCGGTGTTTTACTGGGTCTATACCGTGCAATCTCTTTAGTATATTGCAGTATTATGCAGGGTCTATACACTGTAATGTAGTTACTCTATGGCGGTATTATGCAGTGTCTATACAACGGAATGTGGTCAATATATGACAGTATTATGCTAGATCTATAAAATGCAATGTGGTTAGTTTATGGCGGAATTATGCTGGGTCTATACACTGTAATCTTGTTACTATATGATGATATTATGCTAGGTCCATACAATGCCATTTATTGCGGTTACTATATGGCAGCAAGATGCTGTGTCTATACAGTGCAATCTCATTACTATATGGCAGTCTTATGCTGGGTCTATACCGTACAATCTCGTTAGTGTATGGCGGAGTTATGCAGGGTCTACACACTGCAATGTAGTTACTCTATGGTGGTAATATGCTGGGTCTATACAATGCAATCTGGTTACTATATGGCAAAATTATGCTGGGTTTATACAATACAATCTCACTACTATATGGCGGAATTATGCTGGGTTTATACAATGCAATCTCATTACTATATGACGGAATTATGCTGGGTCTATACAATGCAATATGGTTACTATATGGCGGAATTATGCTGGGTCCTTACAATGCAATCTGGTTACTATATGGCGGAATTATGCTGGGTTTATACAATGCAATGTGGTTACTATATGGCGGAATTATGCTGGGTTTATACAATGCAATATGGTTACTATATGGCGGAATTATGCTGGGTTTATACAATGCAATCTCATTACTCTATGATGTAATTATGCTGGGTCTATACAATGCAATCTGGTTACTATATGGCGGAATTATGCTTTGTCTATGCAATTTAATCTCGTTACTACATGTTGGTATTATGCTGGGCCTATACAATGCAATGTGCTTACTATATGGCGTTATACTGGGTCTATACAATGCAATCTCATTACTATATGGCGGAGTTATGCTGGGTTTATACAATGCAATCTGGTTACTATATGGCAGAATTATGCTGGGTCTATACAGTGTAATCTGGTTACTATATGGCGGAATTACGCTGGGTCTATACAATGCTATCTCGTTACTATATGGCAGAATTATGCTGGGTCTGGGTCTATACAGTGCAATCTCGTTACTATATGGCGGAATTATGCTGGGTCTATACAGTGTAATCTGGTTACTATATGGCGGAATTATGCTGGGTCTATACAATGCAATCTCGTTACTATATGGCAGAATTATGCTGGGTCTGGGTCTATACAGTGCAATCTCGTTACTATATGGCGGAATTATGCTGGGTCTATACAGTGTAATCTGGTTACTATATGGCGTTATTATGCTGGGTTTAAACAATGCAATGTGGTTAATATATGGCAGTATTATGCTGTGTCTATACAATGTAATGCAATGTGGTTACTATATGGAAGTATTATGCTGGGTCTATGCAATGCAATGTGGTTACTATGTGGAGGTATTTACTGGGTTTATACAATGCAATCTCATTGCTATATAATAATAATAATTTTATTCACTTATATAGCGCTATTAATTCCACAGCACTTTACATACATTGGCAACACTGTCCCCATTGGGGCTCACAATCTAGTGCCGCCCTATATGGTGGTATTATGCTGGGCCTATACAATGCAATGTGCTTACTATGTGGAGGTATTTACTGGGTTTAACAATGCAATCTCGTTACTATATAGCAGTATCGAGCTGGGTCTATACAATGCAATCTGGTTACTATATGACAGTATTATGCTGGGTCCATACAATGCACTCTCGTTACTGTATGGTGGTATTATGCTGGGCCTATACAATGCCATCTCGTTACTGTATGGTGGTATTATGCTGGGTCTATACAATGCACTCTTGTTACTGTATGGTGGTATTATGCTGGGTCTATACAATGCACTCTTGTTACTGTATGGTGGTATTATGCTGGGTCTATACAATGCAATGTGGTTACTATATGACAGTATTATGCTGGGTCCATACAATGCCATCTCGTTACTGTATGGTGGTATTATGCTGGGTCTATACAATGCCATCTCGTTACTGTATGGTGGTATTATGCTGGGTCTATACAATGCACTCTTGTTACTGTATGGTGGTATTATGCTGGGCCTATACAATGCCATCTCGTTACTGTATGGTGGTATTATGCTGGGCCTATACAATGCCATCTCGTTACTGTATGGTGGTATTATGCTGGGTCTATACAATGCACTCTTGTTACTGTATGGTGGTATTATGCTGGGTCCATACAATGCACTCTCGTTACTGTATGGTGGTATTATGCTGGGTCTATACAATGCACTCTCTTTACTGTATGGTGGTATTATGCTGGGTCTATACAATGCACTCTTGTTACTGTATGGTGGTATTATGCTGGGTCTATAAAATGCACTCTTGTTACTGTATGGTGGTATTATGCTGGGTCTATACAATGCACTCTCGTTACTGTATGGTGGTATTATGCTGGGTCTATACAATGCAATGTGGTTACTATATGATAGTATTATGCTGGGTCCATACAATGCCATCTCGTTACTGTATGGTGGTATTATGCTGGGCCTATACAATGCCATATCGTTACTGTATGGTGGTATTATGCTGGGCCTATACAATGCCATCTCGTTACTGTATGGTGGTATTATGCTGGGTTTATACAATGCAATCTCATTACTCTATGATGTAATTATGCTGGATCTATACAATGCAATCTGGTTACTATATGGCGGAATTATGCTTTGTCTATGCAATTTAATCTCGTTACTACATGGTGGTATTATGCTGGGCCTATACAATGCTATGTGCTTACTATATGGCGTTATACTGGGTCTATACAATGCAATCTCATTACTATATGACAGTATTATGCTGGGTTTATACAATGCCATCTCGTTACTATATGGCGGAGTTATGCTGGGTTTATACAATGCAATCTGGTTACTATATGGCAGAATTATGCTGGGTCTATACAGTGTAATCTGGTTACTATATGGCGGAATTATGCTGGGTCTGGGTCTATACAGTGCAATCTCGTTACTATATGGCGGAATTATGCCGGGTCTATACAGTGTAATCTGGTTACTATATGGCGGAATTATGCTGGGCCTATACAATGCCATCTCGATACTGTATGGTGGTATTATGCTGGGCCTATACAATGCAATCTGGTTACTATATGGTGGTGTTATGCTGGGTCTATACAATGCAATCTGGTTACTATATGGTGGTATTATGCTGGGTCTATACAATGCAATCTGGTTACTGTATGGTGGTATTATGCTGGGCCTATACAATGAAATCTGGTTACTATATGGTGGTATTATGCTGGGTCTATACAATGCAATCTGGTTACTATATGGTGGTATTATGCTGGGCCTATACAATGCAATCTGGTTACTATATGGCGGTATTATGCTGGGCCTATACAATGCAATTTGGTTACTATATGGTGGTATTATGCTGGGCCTATACAATGCAATCTGGTTACTATATGGTGGTATTATGCTGGGCCTATACAATGCAATCTGGTTACTATATGGCGGTATTATGCTGGGCCTATACAATGCAATCTGGTTACTATATGGTGGTGTTATGCTGGGCCTATACAATGCCATCTCGTTACTATATGGTGGTATTATGCTGGGTCTATACAATGCAATCTGGTTACTATATGGTGGTATTATGCTGGGCCTATACAATGCAATCTGGTTACTATATGGTGGTATTATGCTGGGCCTATACAATGCCATCTCGTTACTATATGGTGGTATTCTGCTGGGTCTATACAATGCCATCTCGTTACTATATGGTGGTATTATGCTGGGTCTATACAATGCAATCTGGTTACTATATGGTGGTATTATGCTGGGTCTATACAATGCAATCTGGTTACTATATGGTGGTATGCTGGGTCTATACAATGCAATCTGGTTACTGTATGGTGGTATTATGCTGGGTCTATACAATGCAATCTGGTTACTATATGGTGGTATTATGCTGGGTCTATACAATGCAATCTGGTTACTGTATGGTGGTATTATGCTGGGCCTATACAATGCAATCTGGTTACTGTATGGTGGTATTATGCTGGGTCTATACAATGCAATCTGGTTACTATATGGTGGTATTATGCTGAGTCTATACAATGCCATCTGGTTACTATATGGTGGTATTATGCTGGGTCTATACAATGCAATCTGGTTACTATATGGTGGTATTATGCTGGGCCTATACAATGCAATCTGGTTACTGTGTGGTGGTATTATGCTGGGTCTATACAATGCCATCTCGTTACTGTATGGTGGTATTATGCTGGGCCTATACAATGCAATCTGGTTACTATATGGTGGTATTATGCTGGGTCTATACAATGCCATCTGGTTACTATATGGTGGTATTATGCTGGGTCTATACAATGCCATCTGGTTACTATATGGTGGTATTATGCTGGGTCTATACAATGCAATCTGGTTACTATATGGTGGTATTATGCTGGGTCTATACAGTGCAATGTGGTTACTATATGGCAGTATTATGCTGGGCCTATACAATGCAATGTGGTTACTGTATGGTGGTATTATGCTGGGCCTATACAGTGCAATGTGGTTACTATATGGTGGTATTATGCTGGGCCTATACAATGCAATCTGGTTACTATATGGCGGTATTATGCTGGGCCTATACAATGCACTCTCGTTACTGTATGGTGGTATTATGCTGGGCCTATACAGTGCAATGTGGTTACTATATGGCGGTATGTTACTGGGTCTATACAATGCAATGTGGTTACTATATGGCGGTATGTTACTGGGTCTATACAATGCACTGTGGTTACTATATGGCGGTATGTTACTGGGCCTATACAATGCAATCTGGTTACTATATGGCGGTATTATGCTGGGCCTATACAATGCAATGTGGTTACTATATGGCGGTATGTTACTGGGCCTATACAATGCAATCTGGTTACTATATGGCGGTATGTTACTGGGTCTATACAGTGCAATGTGGTTACTATATGGCGGTATGTTACTGGGTCTATACAATGCACTGTGGTTACTATATGGCGGTATTATGCTGGGCCTATACAATGCACTCTCGTTACTGTATGGTGGTATTATGCTGGGCCTATACAGTGCAATGTGGTTACTATATGGCGGTATGTTACTGGGTCTATACAATGCAATGTGGTTACTATATGGCGGTATGTTACTGGGTCTATACAATGCACTGTGGTTACTATATGGCGGTATGTTACTGGGCCTATACAATGCAATCTGGTTACTATATGGCGGTATTATGCTGGGCCTATACAATGCAATGTGGTTACTATATGGCGGTATGTTACTGGGCCTATACAATGCAATCTGGTTACTATATGGCGGTATGTTACTGGGTCTATACAGTGCAATGTGGTTACTATATGGCGGTATGTTACTGGGTCTATACAATGCACTGTGGTTACTATATGGCGGTATGTTACTGGGCCTATACAATGCAATCTGGTTACTATATGGCGGTATGTTACTGTGTCTATACAATGTAATGTGGTTACTATATGGCGGTATTATGCTGGGCCTATACAATGCAATGTGGTTACTATATGGCGGTATGTTACTGTGTCTATACAATGCAATGTGGTTACTATATGGCGGTATTATGCTGGGCCTATACAATGCAATGTGGTTACTATATGGCGGTATTATGCTGGGTCTATACAATGCAATGTGGTTACTATATGGCGGTATGTTACTGTGTCTATACAATGCACTGTGGTTACTATATGGCGGTATGTTACTGTGTCTATACAATGCACTGTGGTTACTATATGGCGGTATGTTACTGTGTCTATACAATGCACTGTGGTTACTATATGGCGGTATGTTACTGGGTCTATACAGTGCAATGTGGTTACTATATGGCGGTATGTTACTGGGTCTATACACTGCACTCTTGCCTCTGCTGTAGATATGCTCGCAGGGTCTCTCGCTGGGGGATGCCTGTGTAGCCCCTGCCCTCCCTTCCCCGGAAATGCTCTGTTCATGCTTGGCTGTGTGTGGGCGGAGAGCGGCCTGCCCAATCACTGGCTGCCGTTATACTCGTTACTCGAGTGGAGCTCGTCAGAGCGTCACACCTACTCGTCTCGAGTAAAGAGCACAGAGCCCCGAGTATCGCAGCGTCCGCTCCTGAAAAGCCACCACAGGGGAGGTAAGAATGGCGGCGGAGAGCTCGGCCCCACCGAGAGGAGGAGGGGGCCGGGAGCGCTGCGCTGTGTGGGGAAGGGACTGAGTGCTGCAGCCGGGGAGGGAGCACAATGCAGCTGCTAGTAATGGAGGGGTGGAGGGAAAGCTGCTGCCGCCAGTGCTGCTGTACAGAGGGACAGCGCAGCCCGGGCCGCAGTGACCGCCTCCGGGTCCCTCTCGTGCGCTCTGTACGGTACGACGGTCTCAGGCCTCGTTTATCAGAACCGTCCTACTGTAAAAAAATGTCTTTGTTGCCCATAGCGACCAATCAGAGCTGCGCGTTCATTTTCAACACAGCAACCAATCAGAGTTCTTGCTTAACGGAGCAACCAATTAGAGCTCAGCTTTCATTTTACCTCAGCAGTGTAAGAAGCGAGTGCTGCTCACGGGCTCATTCCTGTCAGTCGGACGATTCTGTGTGAAGTGCAGCAATATCGTGTGTGACTGTGGATAGTCACAGAAACAGGCGCCTGTTCGGCCGACCAATGTGCAATTTTTGTTTTTACATCGTTTGTAGTTAGTGGAGACAAGGGCGGACATGTCTTTGGGGCAACTTGTGTTTCCACACGGGGCCCCAAGAGGTAATAGGGCCCATTTCTACCTGCAAGGCAGGAGGAGTTGTGCATTATAATGAGCTCTTGGGCTGCAAAGGACCCATAAATTGCCCTTTTCTGTCGGTTTTCGTCAATGAGGTGGAGATCAACAAATCTGACAATCTTTAAATTGGGCTACATTCACACTTCCATTGTTTTGCATCAGGCACAATCCGTCGCCTTGAGGAATTAAGCGGGCTTTACACGCTACGATATTGCTAGCGATATCGAGCGTGTAAGCACCCGCCCCCGTCAAGTGAGCGATATCGTGTGTTCGCTGCCGTAGCGAACATTATCGCTACAGCAGTGTCACACGCACTTACCTGGTCGGCGTCGTCGATTAGTGATGTTGGTCACGAACGATCCGACACAAAGATCCGGCTCCCTGCTGTGAACGACAGGAGCCGGATCACCGGTATGAGCCACTTAAATATCTAAACGGCTCTTTTCACCGTCAAAACCCCCCGCCCACCCACGGCTAAACTCCGCCTACTCAGCAATCTAAGTGGGCGGGGCTTAGCCGCGGGTAGGCAGGGCTTTTCTCGGCGTTACTATAATCTTAAATATGTGTTCACCTTGGGTGAACACATTTAATAAGGAGCCGAGAACGAGCTGAAAGATCTGGCTCCGTTCACCAAAAAGAGCCGGATCACCAAAAAGAGCCGGACTGCCCATCACTAGCGTCGATGTGACTGCCGAACAACCCATCCCTCAAGGGGGAGGGACGTTTGGCATCACAGCGACGTCACTAAGCGGCCGGCCAATCAAAGCAGAGATGAGCGGGACGTAGCATCCCACCCACCTCTTTCCTTCCGCATTGCGGCCGGCGGCAGGTAAGGAGACGTTCCTCGCTCCTGCGGTGTCACACATAGCTATGTGTGCTGCCGCAGGAGCGACAAACAACATCAGTAATCAACCATTACCGATTTTTGGTTTTGGGACGACCTCTCCATGGTGAACGATTTTCACCATTTTTGAGGTCGCTTAAGGTCGCTGGTAAGTGTCACACTCTGCGATATCGTTAATGACGCCGGATGTGCGTCACTAACAACGTGACCCCAACGATAAAACATTAACGATACGTGGCGTGTAAAGCCCCCTTTACAGTATCTTGCAAAATATTTTGCAGGAATCCGTTTTTTTTCCCCATAGACTTGTATTAACGACGGATTCGCCTTGCGATGGATCAGTCGTGGAATGAATGCACAATGTAATGTTTTTTTTGGAGCGGCAAAAAAAACGCACGCCGCAGGATTCTGTCGCAATCCGTCAAGAGATATTATGAATGTCTATGGTGCTGGATTCCGTCATGCTCTACTGAACATGCTCAGCATTTTTTGCATACCCATTGGGCTGTCCCAAACACAGACAGATCCGTCAAAAAAGACGCAAAGGATCAGTTTTTTCACAGAATTCCTGTGAACGGAATCCTGTGAAATATGAACGGAATCCTGTGAAAAAACTGATCCATTCCATCCATTGTGCGTCCGTTTTTTGATGAATCCGTTGTGATCTGTTTGTGTTTGGGACAGCCCAGTGGGTGTGCCAAACTTCCTGGGCATGCTCAGTAGAGTATGATGGAATCCAGCACCATAGACATCCATTATAGCTTGTGACGGATGGCGACGAACACCTGTGGAGTCCGTTTTTTTGTTTTGTTTTTTTTTGCCGCTCCAAAAAACATTACATTCAGCGTTGCTCCCGCCTGACGGCCAGTCACTAAACAACTGATCCGTCACGCGGCGGATGCAACGTAAGGCCATCCGTAACTAATAGAAATCTATGGGGGGAAAAAACTGATTCCTGCAAAATATTTTGCAAGATACCGTAATTCCTCACGGCGACGGAAGCAAAACCGAAATGTGAACATAGCCTTAGTCAGATTCAGTCAGGAACTTTAATAATACATTTGATGTAAATCTAATGTGACTTGAGACTGCAGATCCTACTCTAAAGCATAAGAAGCATATGGTAAAAAAAACCCCCACAAAACAAACCTTAACCCCTTTTGAGTTTTAGGGCTCCTGCGCACGTTTCGTAATTTCATGCGTTTACGCAGCGTTTAGCACTGCAGCGTAAGCGCAATGCGTCCTGCGTCCCCTGCACAATCTATGAAGATTGTGCATAATCCGTGCGCACGATGCTTTTTTGAACGCAGCGATTTGAGTGTCAAAAATTTGACAATCACTGCGTTTAAAAATGCAGCATGTCAATTATTCCGTGCGCTGTGGATGCAGCTCCTGCTCTGTCTATGGGAGAGGCAGCATCCAGAGCGCATGAAATCGGCATTTTTTTTTCTGCAGAAACACTACATCCATTATGCAGTGTTTCTGCAGCGATTTGAATCGCACATGAGCTGTCAAATCACTGCAGAATTTTCTGCAGTGACACGATGCAACGTGCGCACATGCCCTTAGAGTGCTAAATAGCCTTCACAATATATTCCAGGCAATGTCTCGTTTGCAGAGCCACAGACGTTGCAAAACAGCAGAAACCCCCCAAAAGTGACACCACTTTGGAAACTACATACAATAAAAAATTATGTAGGCGTGTGATGAACATCTTGGACCACAAAATTGATCTTGCTATTTCTCCTGGCACAGTATAAAGCGCAGAAGGGAAGTAGCGTCATATCGATTTGCATGTTTAGTTGGAGTGGTTTGCGGGTGCCATGTCAGATTGGCAGAGCCCCTGAGCTGAACAGCAGAAATCCCCCACAAGTGACCCCATTTTCAAACTGCACCCCCCCACCCAATTAATTCATTTAGTGGTGCAGTGAGAATATTGACATCACAGGTATCATCATCATAGTATCATAGTTTTTAAGGTTGAAGGGAGACTCGAAGTCCATCTAGTTCAACCCGTAGCCTAACATGTTGATCCAGAGGAAGGCAAAAAAACCCCAATGTGGCAAACAAGTTCCAATGGGGAAAAAATTTCCTTCCTGACTCCACATCCGGCAATCAGACTAGCTCCCTGGATCAATACCCTGTCATAAAATCTAATATACATAACTGGTAATATTAAATTTTTCAAGAAAGGCGTCCAGGCTCTGCTTAAATGTTAGTAGTGAATCACTCATTACAACATCATGCGGCAGAGAGCTCCATAGTCTCACTGCTCGTACAGTAAAGAATCCTCGTCTGTGATTATGATTAAACCTTCTTTCCTCAAGACGTATCGGATGCCCCCGTGTTCCAGTCGCAGGCCTAGGTGTAAAAAGATCTTTGGAAAGGTCTCTGTACTGTCCCCTCATATATTTATACATTGTGATTAGATCCCCCCCTAAGCCTTTGTTTTTCCAAACTAAATAACCCCAAGTTTAATAACCTGTCTTGGTATTGCAGCCCCCCCATTCCTCTAATAATCTTGGTGGCTCTTCTCTGCACCCTCTCCAGTTCAGCTATGTCCTTCTTATATATCGGTGACCAGAATTGTACACAGTATATAAGTGCGGTCGCACTAGTGACTTGTACAGAGGTAGAACTATATTTTTTTTCATGAACACTTATACCTCTTTTAATACATCCCATTATTTTATTAGCCCTGGCAGCAGCTGCCTGACACTGGCCACTGAAGTGAAGTTTACCATCCACCCATACACCCAAGTCTTTTTCTGTGTCTGTTTTACCCAGTGTTCTACAATTAAGTACATAATCATAAATGTTATTTCCTCTACCCAAGTGCATGACCTTACATTTATCTACATTAAACTTCAATTGCCACTTCTCAGCCCAATCCTCCAATTTACATAAATCTCCCTGTAATATAAAATTATCCTCCTCTGTATTGATTACCCTGCAGAGTTTAGTATCATCTGCAAATATTGAAATTCTACTCCGCATGCCCCCAACAAGGTCATTTATAAATATGTTGAAAAGAAGCGGGCCCAATACTGACCCCTGTGGTACCCCACTATGAACTGAGACCCAGTCAGAGTACATACCATTAATAACCACCCTTTGTTTCCTATCACTGAGCCAGTTTTTAACCCAGTTACACATATTTTCCCCTATCCCCATTATTCTCATTTTATGTACCAACCTTTTGTGTGGCACCGTATCAAAAGCTTTTGAAAAGTCCATATACACAACATCCACTGCATTTCCCTGGTCCAGGCTTGAACTTACCTCTTCATAGAAGCTGATCAAATTAGTTTGACAGGATCGATCCCTCATAAACCCATGTTGATACTCTGTCATAAGGTTATTTCTCTTGAGATACTCCAGTATAGCATCTCTCAAGAAACCCTCAAGGATTTTACCAACCGTAGAGGTTAAACTTACCGGCCTATAATTTCCCGGCTCAGTTTTTGTCCCCTTTTTGAATATTGGCACCACATTTGCTATGCGCCAGTCCTGCGGTACCGACCCTGTTATTAAGGAATCTGAGAAGATTAAAAATAATGGTCTATCTATCACAGAACTCAATTCCTGTAGTACTCTGGGGTGTAGCCATCCGGGCCCGGAGATTTGTCAACCTTAGTGATTTCGAGGCGGCGGCGTACTTCCTGCTGTGTTAAGCAGGTAATATTCAAGGGTGAATTTATGGTATCACTGGTCATGTCATCTGCCATGGCATTTTCTTGTATAAAAACCGTAGAAAAAAAGTCATTCAGCAGGTTGGCTTTACCCTCATCCCCCTCCACCATTTCACCAAGACTATTTTTAAGGGGGCCAACACTATCGCTTTTCAGTTTTTTACTGTTTATGTAGTTAAAGAATATTTTAGGATTATTTTTACTTTCTCTCGCAATGAGTCTCTCTGTCTCAAACTTAGCTAACTTAATTTGCTTTTTACATATTTTATTTAATTTTCTATAATTATATAATGCCTCATCACTACTTACCCTCTTTAATTCTTTTAAGGCTTTCTGTTTTTCTTTTATTGCTTCCCTTACAGCTCTATTTAGCCATAGGGGTTTCCTCCTATTTCTAGCATGTTTGTTCCCATAGGGTATATTTTCTGCACAAGCCCTATTCAGGATGCTCATAAAAGGCTCCCATTTGCTTTGTGTGTCACAAAATGTTATACCATTGGGCGGTGTAGAAGAAATAATTACATTTTTACTACTAAAATGTTGTTTTTAGCCCCAAATTTTACATTTTAACAAGGAGAAATAGATACAAATGATAATTATACAATTTCTAGGGAACGTGACAATACAAATAGCAACGGGGGGCAAAAATCCAGAGAAACAAACTCTTAAAACATAGCTTTTATTAGATATTCATTAAAAAGTGAACTGCCACTATAAAAGAATAAAAGATGTGCAATTGGGCCCTATGGAATATAGCCCAAAAATGAACATCAGGCACAGAAATGCAGTAAGGCTATGTGCGCACGTTGCGTACTAGCCCTGCAGAAACTTCTGCAGCGATCTGAAGAGCACATGTGCGCTTTAGATCGCTGCAGAAATGTCCGTAGTGAGCGCCGATTCCATGCGCTCTGCCTGCAGCTCCTGCCATAGACAGAGCAGGAGCTGCCGGCAAAGCGCAGGAAAGAAGTGACATGTCACTTCTTTTTGCGCAGCGCTTCGGCAGTAGCCGAAGCGCTGCGCTCTTAAACGCCACGTGCGCACGGCCCCATAGACTGTGCAGGGGACGCAGGACGCATGCAGTTACGTGCGCACATAGCCTAAGTGTGAAAACAAGTCACACAAAGGATCTGCATTCAACAAAACACAGCATGCACAATTGTCACCTCAAAATTGCTGCAACAATGGAAGAAAAAGGAAACAGTTACCATGCTTCCAGAGCCATGTAAACAAAACACAGGAAAGAGCTCAATCATAGGTGACCCATCACAGGGCCTGCATAAATACCATTTGTTGGCTCAGAAGAGAAAACCATAGTGTATGACCTGTATGAGATATATATATATATATATATATAATATATTTTTTTAATTTTTTTTTTTTTTCTTCTCATTTGCTTTATTTGTGATCTTTTCAGGAAAGTTATGGTGAAATGACAAGTGGCCTTAAAAAAGTACTATCAGTGAAAGGTAAGGGCCTTCCTTATGACGTAGTGATTTATGTGCCGTATATACTCGAGTATAAGCTCAGTTTTTTCAGCCCATTATTTTTTATTCTTATGCTTTAAAACTTCCCCCCTCGGCTTATACTCGCGTGAGCTTCCCATATAAAAATTCTTCTCACCTGTCTTCCGTTCTCGTGGTGTCCTTACTTGCTTATTGCAGTGTAGAGGCACACAGACCCCTCGCTGATCTCCTCTTGTGCCAGGAGCCGCCGCTGCAGGCCGCCGTCATGGCTTTACTGCAGTTGCATGCTTTGCGGCGCCGTAAACCATTCAACTGCAGTAAAACTGACGGCGGTGGCCCTGTGCAATGGACAAGATCACTGAAGGGTCTATGTGCTTGCGTACTGCAAGAAGCACCCCTCAGTGATCATGTCCGATGCACAGGGCCGCTGTCGTCATGGTTTTACTACAGTTAAATGCTTTACGGTGCCGCAAAGAATTCAACTACAATAAAGCCATGATTGCAGCTTGCAGCGGTCACTTCGTTCACCGGACGAGATCACTGAGGGGTCTGTGTGCTGGTGGACTGCACGAAGCAGGTAAGGACACCGCAGGAATGGAGGACAGGGGAGAAGTGTGTGTGTGACTGCATAATAGAGGACAAGAAGGGGACCGGAATGAGGACATTACTACAGCATGGGACACGTTACTGCAGGGTACATTACTGAAGGATGGGCACATTACTATGGGGCACAATGATGGGGCCCATTACTACAAGGTGGGGACAATATGGGCACATAACATTTTATTGGTATATATTTTTATTTTTGAAGTTTTCCTGTAGCTGCTGCATTTCCCACCCTAGGCTTATCCTCGAGTCAATAAGGTTTCACAGTCTTTTGTGGTAAAATTAGGGGCCTCGGCTTATAATCGGGTAGGCTTATACTTTGGTATATACGGTATATTGCATGAAATTCCTCGCCCAGCGAGTTTGATCAGTTCTCAGATTCTTTCTTTCTTTCTTTCTTTTTTTTTTTTTTTTTTTTTTTTCTTCTGATAAGACATTCGGATCCACTTGATTCACAGTAATTCCAGTAGCCAACATGGTAACGGTACTACTGTGATTGGCAAGCAATTCCAACAGGTTTAGTGGCTCAAAAACAGCCGTGAAACAGGCATGTCACACGAGCAACCCCAATACTCAGCCAAGTACCGAGTGTGCACTAGCACTCAAGGCATGCTCGCTGATCACTAATAGGAAGTCACGAAAGAATGTGTTTCCTAATGATTATTACTATTATATGGTTATTACCCCGTGCCCCCCCCCCAAAAAAATTATCCCCTATAAGAGAGCTTCTTCCATTCAATATGAACTTGCGTCTTGGCTCTCAACTGGATGCCTTGAATCCCAATAAATTGTACAAGTACAGTATGTATTAAAGGTTTTTCTTTTTTTATTAATGTCCAGTTGTTCAGGCAGTTTTATGTACAGCAGGAAGACATGAGTAGATGTGTTTATAATTTTGTAGGAAAAGATTAAAATTAGTACAATGAGATATATATATATATATATATATATATATATATATATATATATATATATATATATATATTATATATGTGTGTGTGTATATATATTTTATTATATAATTTTTTTTTTATTTTTTTTTTTTTATACAAAAATCCCTACTTTTTCAGTCCAGCAATTGGTTTTATTCAGTGATTGACACTTATCTGTCACTGACCGAATAACTAAAGGAACTAAACTAAGGCTATGTGCGCACTAGAAATGAGAAGTTTCTCAAGAAAATGTCTCGAGAAACTTCTGGGAGTGAAAGATTTCCGGACCTCCGGAAAAAATCCGCACCAAATCCGCATGCGGATTTGCCGCGGATTAGCCGCGGAATAGCCGCGATTTTCCCGCAGGTGGTTCCCTGCGGATTTCTGCAGGCTGTAGTGTTGAAATCCGCAGGGTACCTGCGGAAATAATGGACATGTTCATTTTCTCAAGAAAGTTTCTCGAGAAATTCTTCTCGCGGAAATTTCTTGAGAAAAATCCGCACCAGTGCGCACAGCTATTTTTTTTTCCATAGAATTTGCTGGGAAATGTCTGCACAAAGATTGCAGACATTTCTCAAGAAATTTCCGCGGCAAATCCGCGGGTAAATCCGCGGGTAAAAAGCTCTAGTGCGCACATAGCCTAAGGGGTGCTTCACACACAGCGAGATCGCTGCTGAGTCACTGTTTTTGTGACGCAGCAGTGACCTCATTAGCGATCTCGCTGTGTGTGACACTGGATCTGGCCCCTGCTGTGAGATCGCTGCTCGTTACACACAGCCCTGTTTCGTTTTTTTTTTTATTGTTGCTCTCCCGCTGTGACGCACAGATCGCTGATAGCAAGAGAGCGACGAAATGAAGCGAGCAGGGAGCCGGCGTCTGGCAGCTGCGGTAAGCTGTAACCAGGGTAAACATCGGGTAACCAAGGTGGTTACCCGAAATTTACCTTTGTTACCAGCCTCCGCCGCTCTCATGCTGCCGGCTCCTGCTCTCTGCACATGTAGCTGCAGTACACATCAGGTTAATTAACCCGATGTGTACTGTAGCTAGGAGAGCAAGGAGCCAGCGCTAAGCAGTGTGCGCGGCTCCCTGCTCTCTGCACATGTAGCGACGTTATGATCGCTGCTGCGTCGCTGTGTTTGACAGCTAAGCAGCGATCTTAACAGCGACTTACAAGGTCGCTGTTACGTCACAGAAAATGGTGACGTAACAGCGACGTCGTTGTCGCTATGTGTGAACCCAGCCTAAAGGACCGAGGAACTAAACTTTCCGAATTGGACAGCCCACTTGACTGATAAAGTAAGGATTTAAATCATAAAATAATGGTGAGTGATAATCTTAACTTTATCAGACAGCTGCTGTCAAGGCCAAGAAAATCATGAGATATATAGTGGGGAATATAAGTATTTAATATGCTGCTGATTTTTAAAGTTTTCCCATTTACAAAGAATGAAAAGGTCTGTAATTATTATCGTAGATTAACAACAAGGTCTGAAAACAATATTCACTGTAAAAACAATTAGAAGCAACGTTTGTGGAGTAAAAAAATACTCAACAAGAAAAAGTGATTTCAATATAATAAAATTAGTTTTTATTAATTAATCATTTTAAAATGTACATATCAAAATTCATAAAATTAATAATAGTAATAGTACTTCAAAACATGAGGGACGATATATAAGCAGTATAATAGCAATAATTAGTGCACAGAGTTACTATGGAGCCAACTTGTTTGTAGTAGTAATAGTGAAAAAAAAAATAAATAAATAAATATTAAATGTAGTGAGACGGGGATATTGTGAAAGTTAAAATCAAAAATTGATATTATAATTGAAAATATGTATCAATTAAATAGGAGATCCACCAGCCAATTGTTAGAACGTGTCAATATGATCTAAGAGATAAAAATATATACACAGTGGTCAAAAAAATACCAAAAATAAGTGAAAAAATTGTAGAAAAAAACACTCCTGGTGACTAGTGTAAAAACAATTAACTCAAAAATTCACACTACTGAATAGTGAACATATGACTGGAAAGACATAAAACTAGGACCAAGGTGCAGAGAACCAAACTATATTAAAGTGTTTATATAGGGTTTTATAGAAAACACGTGTATTTAAAGTGCATAGTGCTGGTTTGGAAAAAATTCCCGGATATCATCAAGAGTAACCAGAAAAGAAATTACAATAACTGGATGTCTGGATCAAAAAGATTATCCACTGACTGTGTGAAAAACTGAAAATCGCATATATTAAAATGAGCACAGATAAAAAAAGACAAAAAAAAGTCGCACAGTCTTTCACATAATAAGGTGCAGTGTGCAAATAATCATGAATCAGACCAAAGTGCATGAGCTGTGCAAGGAAAAGACGGCAATTTGAAAAACAAGCAAGCGGCTGCCAAGAGATGGCAAAGTGCGAACGTGCTACAAAACAATAGTAATTACCTAAATGTATGCTGTATCGTCCCTCTACCCCGACGTACGTTTCAATGTATTTTTCCTCAGGGGGCGTATGTACAGGGTAGAGGGAATGGGTCTTAAATACCCCAGCCATTACGAGGAATTGTCTCCACATGCGGCGCATGGATCCCAATAGTGTTCCGGTCAGTTAAATATTCCCGAGTCCGTGGTGCTAGTCATTAGTATAGACACCTAGCAACCATGTACGCCGCGAAATCAGGGAATGACGTTACACCATGGGAGCATATGTGCTCTAGGAAAATTCCCGCAATGGTAACGAATAGAAAAAGAATATAGATAAAATATATGATTTCGGGATTCATATAAACTGATCAATACAGGAAAACAAGTAGTTGGAAAAAAATTAAATATATCTCAGAATCTACAATCATAGTTATTGTTGGATATATACAAGTGTAACCATCTATAAATACAAACTAGTAAATATATACCGTATATGCCGGCGTATAAGACGACTGGGCGTATAAGACGACCCCCAACTTCTGCCCTAAAAATATAGAATTTGGGATATACTCACTGTATAAGACTACCCCGCTCCCAAATGAAAAAAAGTCTGCTTTGATTGCAACATGTTAATTTTAATTCCGCGAGAGCCGTACAATATGTTTTTAAAGGGCCATTGACAGATCAATCGCTCCAATGTTCACTTAGTACAGCAAGGAATGCTCCTCCCTGCTGTATAAAGCCACAACTGGACTGAAACAATGGTACTACACTCTGCTACAAACAGACACACACAACTCTGCTACAAACAGACAAACACACACAACTCTGCTACAAACAGACAAACACACACAACTCTGCTACATACAGACAAACACATACAACTCTGCTACATACAGACAAACACATACAACTCTGCTACATACAGACAAACACATACAACTCTGCTACATACAGACAAACACATACAACTCTGCTACATACAGACAAACACATACAACTCTGCTGCTCTGTGGGGCCTGCACCCGCGGTTCGGCGGGTACAGCACCCGTGGCATCGGCGGGGGGGGGATTGGCAGGGCATACATCTGGGGGGTTAGAAGCAGCTCACCGGGGCCCATAATAGGGAGGCGGGGAGGGCATTTACCCGATTAGGTCACGGTGGAGAGGGGGCCCACACAGCGCCGGACAGAAGCTCGCCTCCTTCATCTGTGGGACTGAGAAGGCGGTAGCTCCGCCCACAGATGAAATTCAAAACAGGATGTCTGCGCGCCTTAAAGTGACGGCGCCGCAGATTGCTGCCGAGGACTGCGGTCCCCAGAACTCGGCCGGGGGCAGCAGAACTATAAAGGCGAGTGGGCCCCGGCCAAGGGACAGGAGAACTGACGAGGCCGAGTGGGCCCCCCCGGCTCTCCAGGGCCCCGGCATTTGCCCATAGACAGGTAGGAGCCCTGTCTGCGAGCCAGATACGGCCATCAAAAGAGCCATATCTGGCTCGCGAGCCATAGGTTCCCGACCCCTGCTGTATGATATATACCGTATTTTTCGCTTTATAAGACGCACCTGATTATAAGACGCACCCCCAAATTTGGTGAAGGAAAAGAGAATTTATTTTTTTTAATGTTAAATGGGGTCCATCTTATAATGCCAGTGTCCCTCTAACAAATCATATAGGGTATATGTCCCTCATAGCCCCCCATCCTAAAATTAGCCCCCTTAATCTGGATATGGCCCCCTTATATTGAATATAGCCCCCTTGTGATGGCACACGTTCCCCTGTGCTGCCTATGGTCCCCTATGGATTGCACATGTTCCCGTGTTAGATAACGCCCCCATGCTGCTGCCCATGGCCCCTATAGATCGCACAAGTCCCCCTGTGTTAGATATCACCCCCATAGTGCTGCCCATGGCCCCTATAGATCGCACAAGTCCCCCTGTGTTAGATATCGCCCCCATAGTGCTGCCCATGGCTCCTATATAGATCGCACAAGTCCCCCTGTGTTAGATATCGCCCCCATAGTGCTGCCCATGGCCCCTATATAGATCGCACAAGTCCCCCTGTGTCAGATATCGCCCCCATAGTGCTGCCCATGGCCCCTATAGATCGCACAAGTCCCCCTGTGTCAGATATGGCCCCCATAGTGCTGCCCATGGCCCCTATAGATCGCACAAGTCCCCCTGTGTCAGATATCGCCCCCAGGCTGCTGCCCAAAGTAAAATAAAACCCTCTTTCCTTATCTCCTGCAGCGCTGAGCTCCCTCCTGTCTGGCTCCGTGCTTCTGTTCTTCCACTTCCTGGTTCTCAGTGCGGTCATGTGATCGGCACAGCAGCCTGAGCTCTCTGCCTGCCTGATCACAGTGGAAGCAGGGGCACGGGGAGAAACGCTGCAGGGGTAAGTAAAGCTTTTTTATTTTAGAATGAGCAGCAGCCTGGGGGCCATATCTAACACAGGGGTGGGCATGTGCCATCACAGGGGGACGCAGGCTCATATAATATGCACCGCTGCCCCAGCCCCTCACTGCGTGCGATTTCAGCACCATTGAAGATGGACAGCGGCTGTGCATATTATATGAGCGGGTGCAGGAGATCAAAGGCTGCAGCCCGCAGCGTTCCCCTGTGCTCCAGAGCTGCTGCCCCCACCTCCCCTGGACGCTGCAGTGTACATATATATATACACCCCCCCCCCCCCCCGTATATCCGGCGTATAAGACGTCCCCCCACTGTAGCCATTATTTTAAAAGGGTAAAAAGTCGTCTTATATGCCAGTATATACGGTACAAATATTGTAGCAAACAAAAATAAATATTACATTAAATAGGCTGATAAATCAGAACTGGAGGTATATAAAATCAATTCATTCTTTGTTAAAATCTGTAATCCAACGATCACCAAGCCTTCCAATGAGAAAATAAATGTCTTCCATATCAATGAAAATAACATTATCTGAAAATAGAATAAAAAACAGAACCAATTATAATCATATTTATTAAAAAAGACATTATTTTATTTATAAATCCAAAATAAATTATGAAAAAATATAATATAAAAACACATTTTTGTCCCTTTTTTTTGTAAAGTTTTATTTAAAAATAAAAAAAAATGTAAACATTTTTTTGGAAGTACAGAGCCAAAAATCATTAAGAAGACCCAAACCTACTAATACGCATAAAATAAGATACTCTGTATAAAGATTAAATCACTAAAAAAATATATGAAAATGGACATATAAAATTCATTAGACAGAGACCAACCTACAAATAGGCACCAAAACCAAATTGTTCATTCAATCCCCCTGGTTTTAAGCTACCCAACCGGTAAATCCAGCGGCTCTCCACCTGGGCCAGAATTTTAGCTAAATTTCCTCCCCTCTGACCCATACTAACTTGGTCAATTCCTTTTGACTTTTAAAAGTCTAGGGTTACAATTGTGATGTGCTTTAAAATGCCTAGGTATAGTTTTTAACACAACATCCTCATTTTCAGTTTTAGCTTTTTCTATGTCCCTATAATGTTCCCTTGTTCTTACACGCAGTTCTCTGGTGGTAAGACCCACATAGATTAATTTACAGGGACATTCTGCAACATAAATAACCCCTTTGGAAACACAAGTAATTCTCTTTCTAATCTGAAATTCTTTGGATCCATCAAAATTATGAAAGACTTTCGACTTAGTGTGATTAGCACATCCCTTGCACAGCCCACATGGAAAAAATCCATTAAGGTCAGAATGACCCATACTTTTTCCTTGATAAGGGGGATCATAATGGCTGTGTACAAGTTAAGCTGGTGTCACACTAAACGACAGCGACAACGACGTCGCTGTTACGTCACCATTTTCGGTGACGTAACAGCGACCTTGTAAGTCGCTGTTATGATCGCTGCTTAGCTGTCAAACACAGCAGAAGCAGCGATCATAAGGTCGCTGTGCTACATGTTCAGAGAGCAGGGAGCCGCGCTTAGCGCTGGCTCCTTGCTCTCCTGCAGCACACATCGGGTTAATTAACCCAATGTGTGCTGCAGCTACATGTCACAGTTCAGAGAGCAGGGAGCCGCGCTTAGCGCTGGCTCCTTGCTCTCCTGCAGCACACATCGGGTTAATTAACCCGATGTGTGCTGCAGCTACATGTCACAGTTCAGAGAGCAGGGAGCCGCGCTTAGCGCTGGCTCCTTGCTCTCCTGCAGCACACATCGGGTTAATTAACCCAATGTGTGCTGCAGCTACATGTCAGTGCAGAGAGCAGGGAGCCGCGCGCACTGCTTAGCGCTGGCTCCTTGCTCTCCTTGCTACAGTATACATCGGGTTAATTACCCGATGCGTACTGCAGCCACATGTCACAGTGCAGGAGCCGGCACTGGCAGCAAGAGCGGAGGCTGGTAACCAGCGTAAACATCGGGTAACCAGGGAAAGGTCTTCCCTTGGTTACCCGATGTTTACGCTGGTTACAGCTTACCGCAGCTGCCAGTGCCGGCTCCTGATCGCTTCATTTCGTCGCTCTCTCGCTGTCACACACAGCGATGTGTGTGTCACAGCGGGAGAGTGACGACCAAAAAATGAAGCTGGACATTCAGCAACGACCGGCGACCTCACAGCAGGGGCCAGGTCGTTGCTGGATGTCACACACAGCGACAGCGACGGGACGTCGCTGCAACGTCACAGAAAATGGTGACGTAGCAGCGACGTCGTTGTCGTCGTCGTTATGTGTGACACCAGCTTAAGGGTACCTTCACACTTAGCGATGCAGCAGCGATCCGACCAGCGATCTGACCTGGTCAGGATCGCTGCTGCATCGCTACATGGTCGCTGGTGAGCTGTCAAACAGGCAGATCTCACCAGCGACCAGTGAACAGCCCCCAGCCAGCAGCGACGTGCAAGCGACGCTGCGCTTGCACGGAGCCGCCGTCTGGAAGCTGCGGAGACTGGTAACTAAGGTAAACATCGGGTATGGTTACCCGATGTTTACATTAGTTACCAGTGTGAGCAGGGAGCAGGGAGCCGCGCACACTAAGCGCTGGCTCCTTGCTCTCCTAGCTACAGTACACATCGGGTTAATTAACCCGATGTGTAATGCAGCTACATGTGCAGAGAGCAGGGAGCCGCGCACACTGAGCGCTGGCTCCTTGCTCTCCTAGCTACAGTACACATCGGGTTAATTAACCCGATGTGTAATGCAGCTACATGTGCAGAGAGCAGGGAGCCGCGCACACTGAGCGCTGGCTCCTTGCTCTCCTAGCTGCTGTACACATCGGGTTAATTAACCCGATGTGTACAGCAGCTACATGTGCAGAGAGCCGGAGCCGGCAGCACAGGCAGCGTGAGAGCTGCTGGTAACTAACAGGGCTGTGGAGTCGGAGTCGGAGTCGTGGAGTCGGAGTCGGAGTCGGAGCTCATTTTGGTGGAGTCGGAGTCGGTATAAAATGCACCGACTCCGACTCCTAAAATATATAATAAATTGGGGACAGGAGTGCAATGCAGAATGTGCTGAATATTTTACTAAATAACAATATTTAGTATAATGCTTATATTTAAGTGAAAAATTTATTGTAGTATAATGTGAACATCAGACATTTAATTGTTTTTATGATACAATAATCAAGATATTTGGATAGAACATAAAATATTTATTGGATACAACTTTAGAACACAAAAAACTAATAAATTGTAAATATGTAATATATATAATATATATATATATATATATATACAGTGTATATACACACACACAAGATATATATGTAATCTACTGTATATTACATAGTGTATTACATATTTACAATTTATTACAGTTTTTTGTGTTCTAAAGTTGTATTCCAATAAATATATTTTATGTTCTATCCAAATATCTTGATTATTGTATCATAAAAATTATTAAATGTCTGATGTTCACATACACATATTCATGTACTACAATAAATTTTTCACCTAACTATAAGCAATATATGTAGGAGTCGGAGTCGGAGCCGGAGTCGGAGTCGGTGCAAGAGAATTTGAGGAGTCGGAGTCGAAGGTTTGGCTTACCGACTCCACAGCCCTGGTAACTAAGGTAAATATCGGGTAACCACCTTGGTTACCCGATGTTTATCTTGGATACAGCTTACCTCAGCTGTCAGACGCCGGCTCCTGCTCCCTGCTCGCTTCATTTGTCGCTCTCTCGCTGTCACACACAGCGATCTGTGTGTCACAGCAGGAGAGCGGCTTTGAAGAAAACGAACCAGGGCTGTGTGTAACGAGCAGCGATCTCGCAGCAGGGGCCAGATCGCTGCTCAGTGTCACACACAGCGAGATCGCTAATGAGGTCACTGCTGCGTCACAAAAAGCGTGACTCAGCAGCGATCTCGGCAGCGAGCTCGCTGTGTGTGAAGCACCCCTAAGTCTTTTAAATTGTTGGATCTCCTAGCTGTTATCATAGGCCGATCTGATAAAGTCTTTTTAAGGACCGGATCTGTTTGAATAATTGACCAGTATTTAGAAATAACATCCCTAAGTTGATCCCACTGGTTATTGTAGGTCCTAATAAGACGTGTGGGGCCATAGATTTGTTGTTTAGATGCCACCATCCTTCTTGATTGACTGTACAGCAATTGATCTCTGGACGTATTAAGTGCCCTATTATACCCTTTTCGTATACTTCTAGCACTATACCCTCTCTCCTTAAAACAATTTTGTAAATCAGCAGACTGTTTAACAAAAGATTCTTGAGATGAACAGATCCTTCGTAAACGTAAAAATTGACCCATAGGTCTTCCTGTAATTGTGGACTGTGGGTGGGATGACTTTGCAGATAATAATGAATTAGTAGAGGTTTCTTTGCGATATACATCAGTGACAACTCTTCCATCAGGGAGGGTATCAATCTGCAGATCCAAAAAATCAATTCTCTTTCCATATTTATAGGTAAGTTTAATATTTTTTAAGTGTCTGCATCATTGATTCCAGCTCACTAATGGAGCCCTCCCAGATGAATAGTATATCATCGATGTATCGCATCCATTGTTGTATCTTATCAATGTGAGGAATGGTTTCACACTGGAATATTTCTCGCTCCCAGGCGCCCAAAAATAAATTGGCATAGCTGGGGGCACAAGACGCCCCCATTGCTGTGCCTTGAGTTTGTAAGTACAGTTGATTATGAAAAAGGAAAAAATTATGGGTCAATATATACCTCAAAAGTTTCAGGAGCAGTGATATCAAATCAGAACCCAGACTGCTGGTATTGAGAAACCACTGCACAGCTTCCAGACCGTCCGTGTGTCGGATGGAAGTGTTCAATGATTCCACATCTGCCGTTACTAAGATCATATTGGAGGTTAGATTAACTTGGTCTAATCTCTGTAAACCAGCCGTGGAATCCTTTATATAAGAAGGTAAGGTTAATACGAACGGTTTCAGATAATAATCCAATAATGCACAAATAGGTTCACATAGGTTCTGGTTGCCTGAGACAATAGGTCTCCCAGGAGGATCTACCATATTTTTGTGAACCTTTTGGCATTAGGTAGAAAGTAGCTGTACATGGTTGGTAATCTTTAATATAGTCAAAAAACTTTTTCGGACCAGTACCACCTGAAACCGCCCCATCCAAAATATCGAACAATTCCTTTTTAAAAGGAGTGGGATTAATAGCTAGTTTTTTTTATAGCAAGTAATATTATTCAATAGGAAACCAGCTTGTTTTTCATACAAGGTTTGGGGCCAGATGACAATATTCCCCCCTTTATCCGCGGGCTTTATAACCACATCTGTCCAGTTTTTAATTTCATCCAGTGCTATTCTTTCATTTTTATTAAGATTGGATGGACCCCGATGTTTGGCCACTAAGCACTCAACTTCTTGCGTAACCAATCTTACAAAGATATCAACAGCTGAACAGATTGTTAAGGGATGGAATTTTTTTTAGATTTCCCAAAAAGATGAATGGGAAAGTTTCCTACCTCAATTTTAATATCAATTTTTGATTTTAACTTTCACAATATCCCCGTCTCACTACATTTAATTTTTATTTATTGATTTATTTATTTTCACTATTACTACTACAAACAAGTTGGCTCCATAGTAATTCTGTGCACTAATTATTGCTATTATACTGCTCATATATCATCCCTCATGTTTTGAAGTACTATTACTATTATTAATTTTATGAATTTTGATATGTACATTTTAAAATGATTGATTAATAAACTAATTTTATTATATTGAAATTATTATCGTAGGTAGCTTCAACTGTGACAAAATTAAAAAAAATAAAAATCCCATTTGTATGATTCTTAAATAATTAATTTGCATTTTGTTGCAAAAAATAAGTATTTGATCACCGAGCAACAAGCAAGAATTCTGGCTCTCACGGACCTGTTTTTTTGTTTGTTTTTTTTCTTCTCAAGAAGCTCCTACTATGCACTCATTACCTGTATTAATTGCACCTGTTTGAGCCCGTTACCTGCTCACGTCAGCACATGTCCAGGCCGTTTGAAGTTCAGCAATGACCATTTGAATGATCCAGAGGAGGCATGGGAGAAGGTCATGTGGTCAGATGAGACCAAAATAGCACTTTTTGGTATCAACTCCACTTGCTGTGTTTGGAGGAAGAAGGATGAGTACAACCCCAAGAACACCGTCCAAACCGTGAAGCATGGTGGTGTAAACATCATACTTTGTAGATGCTTTTCTGCTGATAGGATACAATGACTGCATTGTATTGAAGGGAGGATGAATGGAGTCATGCATCGCAAGATTTTGGCCAAAAACCTCCTTCCCTCAGAGCATTGAAGATGGGTCGTGGTTGGGTCTTCTAGGATGACATTGACCCGACATAAAACAGCCAGAGCAACTAAGGAGTGGCTCCGTAAAAATCACTTCAAGGTCCTGGAGTGGCCTAGCCAGTCTCCAGACCTGAACCCAATAGAAAATCTTTGGAGGCAACAGCCCCGAAACCTGAAAGATCTGGAGAAGATCTGTCTGTGCAAACCTGGTCAAGATCTACAGGAAATGTCCAACCTCTGTAACTGCAAACAAAGGTTTCTAACAAATATTAAGTTCTGTTTTTCTCCTGTATCAAATACTTATTTCATGCGATAAAATGCACGTTAATTATTTAAAACGTACAATGAGATTTTCCGAATATATATATATTTTTATTTTTTTTTGGTCTGTCTGTCACAGTTGCAGTTACTTACGATAAAAATTATGGCTCTCTCCATTCTTTGTAGGTGGGAAAAATTTCAAAATAGTCAGGATCAAATACTTATTTTCCACACTGTATGAAGGGAGACATGGATGTACATAAGAAGATGAACTTTATTCTAGCAAGAAGAGCATTATTTATTTTTTTTAGGCAGTTTTGGTATAATACAGATGGAGTAGACAAGGGATTAGCATAGACACATCTAGAGAGTTGACCTTCAAGGAGAATGGAAATCCATTAAGGAGAAAGGAAGTATGTGTAGCCTAAGGGACCGGGACTTTGTAGTACTACTAATTGATCTTAGCTATAGAACAATAGCTGCAGTCCCCAAAAAATACATAGACCCCAATTTATTAAGAATGGAATTTCGGGAATGAGATAATGGCATGACTAATGAACACCACTTGAATTCAGGAAATCTGATCAGTGGCACCAAAAATGTTATTTCAATCAGCGACTGGAATGACATTTCTGGTATACAGATTGCAGACAATTTTGAAGGTGATATACCAACACTAATGCGGGCTTTACACGAGTCGATCGATCGTGCGATTTCACAATCGATCGCACCCGCCCCCGTCGTTTGTGCGTCACAGGCAAATCGCTGCCCATGTCGCACAAAGTCGTGAAACCCCCGTCAGACGGACTTACCTGCTGAGCGACCTCGCTGTGGGCGGCGAACATCCTCTTCCTGAAGGGGGAGGGACGTTCGGCGTCACAGCGACGTCAAACAGCCGCCGGCCAATAGAAGCGGAGGGGCGGAGATGAGCGGGACGTAAACATCCCGCCCACCTCCTTCCTCCGCATAGCCGCCGGGAGACGCAGGTAAGCTGTGTTCATCGGAGCAATGTGTGCTACCCCGGGTACGATGAACAACCGGCGCCATTTTAATCAATTTTTTCTTTGTCGCGCCATTGGGAGACCCAGACAATTGGGTGTATAGCTACTGCCTCCGGAGGCCACACAAAGTATTACACTTTAAAAAGTGTAACCCCTCCCCTCTGCCTATACACCCTCCCGTGCATCACGGGCCCATCAGTTTTTATGCTTTGTGTTGAAGGAGGCTGATACTCACACAATGCTCCACATTTTAGTCAGCAGCAGCTGCTGATTATATCGGATGGAAGAAAAGAGGGCCCCTAACAGGGCCCCCGGCATGCTCCCTTCTCACCCCACTGAGTCGGCGGTGCTGTTAAGGTTGAGGTACCCATTGCGGGTACACAGGCAGGAGCCACATGCCGTTTTCCTTCCCCATCCCTTAGGGGCTCTGGGTGAAGTGGGATCCTAACCGGTCATCCAGCCACTGGGACCGGGCTCCCTCCGCAGCCCCTGGTGGTATCTGCCGGACAGGAGACTGAGTATTGTCAGGGACATGGCCCTGCATCTACAGGTACTCTGTGTCCCCTTTGGGACGGTGCATGAAGCACCTTGGCCTCAGACGCTGCAGCGACTGCGGTGTGTTTTTTTTTTTTTTTTTGACCGGGACTACCGCGCCGGCCGCGGTTTTTACTTTAGTCCCCGGCTTTTGCGGCCTAGTGTGTTAAACTCCCGCCCCTGGGCCTGCCAGTCAGGGGGAAGAGCGGGACGGTCGGTATGACGCCGACGGTGAGGGCTGGAGGACACTTCGCTGTCCTCCTCCCCCCTCACTGTTCACTATGGGGCGCAGATTCCCGCACTTTTGTGGTTCCGCCCTCGGCTCCCTCCTCCCCTCGGAACGCCGGCAGCCATTGTTATATGGGATGATTCTGCCGGTGGAGACATTGCAATGCTTGGCCCCTGGGGCACTCACTCAGCCGGAGCCTCTGGCACGGGTGGGACCCTCGGCTCAGGTGGTACCACCGGTTTCCACGGCACAGATGGCAGGGACAGAGTTTGCACGTTTGACTGAGCAACTCTCTGAGTCATTCCATGGCCCAGTCTATGAAAGGGGCTGCTAAGCTGGAAGCTTTGCAGTCCAGACCGGTAACACAGGGCCAGGGAGCTGTGAGTTCATCGCCCCCAGGCCCCTCTGGGTCGGTACAACAAGGGGCTCCTGGGGTAACACCCAGATCCCACGGTGAGAACTCCGACACGGACCGCGGCCTCACACAGGCTAACCGGGCTCGCTGGGAACCTTCCACGACTTCACTGTCGTAGTTAAGGATGGAGCGGAGGTCGCAGCTCAGGGCTCTGAACCTAACGTTGCGCTCAATCTGGATACACCTGAAGGGGACGCCATAGTAAATGACCTTATAGCGTCCGTCAACCAGGTGCTAGACCTCTCTTCCCCATCTTCTATGGAGGAGTCGGCTTCACGGCGGGAGAAACACCAGTTTAGGTTTCCCAAATGTACACGGAGTGCGTTTTTTTTCGATCACTCTAACTTCAGAGAGGCTGTCCAGAAGCACAGAACTTTCCGGACAAGCGCTTTACTAAGCGCCTTAATGACACACGTTACCCTTTTCCCCCCTGACATTGTTAAGGGTTGGGCTCAGTGTCACAGGGTGGATCCTCCAGGCTCCAGACTGGCGGCTAGATCCGTAGTATTAGTGGCAGATGGTTCATCTCTCATGGATGCCACTGACAGGCAAATAAAGCTTATGATGAAATCCATCTTTTGCTCCGGCCTTCGCAGCCGTGAGGGCTCTCCAAGCTATCTCAGCTTCTCTGGCTGAGATTAATGCGGTCGCACGTATCTCTGCCCCGCAGGTTGTGTCCTTGGCTTCTCAAGCGTCCCAGCCCTCCTCGTCCAACAGGCCACAGAAGAGCCAGAGGAACTCTTCTACACGGCGGTCTAAGTCACGTCCTCCAAAGACCACCGGAGGCACCGTCTCCAAGGCGGCCTCCTCATGACTTTCGGCCGCCCCAAACCGCATCCTCGGTCGGTGGCAGCCTCTCCCGCTTTTGCGACGCATGGTGGCCACATGTCCAAGACCGATGGGTGAGAGACATTCTGTCTCACGGTTTCAGGATAGAGTTCAGCTCTCCTCCTCCGACTCGTTTTTTTCAGAACATCTCCGCCCCCCGAACGGACCGTTGCGCTTTTCAGGTGGTGGACACTCTGACAACAGAAGGAGTGGTGATCCCCGTTCCCCACAGGAACGCGGTCGCGGTTTTTACTCCAATCTGTTCGTGGTGCCAAAAAAGGACGGCTCATTCCGTTTCGTTTTGGACCTCAAATTGCTCAACAAACGTGACAACCAGGAGATGCCTATCTCCATGGAAGATCGCTCAAGAGCATCAACGCTTCCTGCGTTTCGCCATCGGGGACGAACTCCTTCAGTTTGTGGCACTGCCTTTCGGCCTGGCGACAGACCCACGGGTCTTCACCAAGGTCATGGCATCCGTCGTGGCGATCCTACACTCTCAGGGCCACTCGGTGATCCCTTACCCAGACGATCTCCTAGTCAAGGCACCCTCTTGGGTGGCTTGTTAAGACAGTCTGACCGTTGCTCTGGAGACTCTCCAGAGGCTTCGGGTGGATCATCAATTTTCCAAAGTTAAAAATTGTCTCCGACCCAGTCACTGACGTACCTCGGGATGGAGGTTCATACTCTCTCAGCGATGGTCAAGCTACCGCTGGACAAACAGCGGTCGCTGCAGACAGGGGTGCAATCCCTTCTTCGGGCCCAGTCGCACCCCTTGAGGCGCCCCATGCACTTCCTGGGGAAGATGGTGGCAGCAATGGAGGCAGTTCCATTTGCGCATCCTCTCCAATGGGACATTCTCAGCAAATGAGACAAGAGGCCGACGTCCTTTAAACAGGAACGTCTCTCTGTCTCTGGAAGCCGAGACCTCACTTCAGTGGTGGCTTCTCCCCACTTCTGTCGAAAGGAAAATCCTTTCTGCCCCCATCCTGGGCTGTGGTCACGACGGACGCGAGCCTGTCAGGATGGGGAACGGTTTTTCTCCACCACAAGGCTCAGGGAACCTGGACTCTGACAGAGTCCTCCCTTCAGATCAATGTTCTGGAGATAAGGGCAGTGTATCTAGCCCTCAAGGTGTTCCATCAGTGGCTCGAGGGCAGGCAGATCCGCATACAGTCGGACAACGCCACGGCGGTTGCGTACTTCAACCACCAGGGCGGCACTCGCAGTCGTCAAGCCTTCCAAGAAGTCCGGCGGATTCTGCTGTGGGCGGAGGCCACAGCCTCCACCATCTCCGCGGTTCACATTCCGGGCGTAGAAAACTGGGAAGCAGACTTCCTCAGTCGCCAGGGCATGGACGCGGGGGAATGGTCTCTCCACCCGGACGTGTTTCAAGAGATCTGTTGCCGCTAGGGAACGCCGGACGCCGATCTCATGGCGTCTCGGCACAACAACAAAGTCCCGGCATTCATGGCACGGTCTCAGGACCACAGAGCTCTGGCGGCGGACGCCTTAGTTCAGGATTGGTCGCAGTTTCAACTGCCTTATGTATTCCCTCCTCTGGCAATGCTGCCCAGAGTGTTGCGCAAGATCAGGTCCGACTGCCGCCGCGCCATTCTCGTCGCTCCAGATTGGCCGAGGCGGTCGTGGTACCCCGATCTGTGGCATCTCACGGTGGGGCAACCGTGGGCGCTCCCAGACCGACCAGACTTGCTATCTCAAGGGCCATTTTTCCATCTGAATTCTGCGGCCCTCAACCTGACTGTGTGGCCACTATGAGACAGGCCAGGAAACCAACGTCAGCCAAGATCTGTCACAGAACTTGGAAGATCGTCTTAGCCTGGTGCTCTGAGAGGGGGTTTACACCCTGGCCGTTTGCCTTACCCAGTTTTCTTTCCTTCCTTCAATCGGGATTGGACAAGGGTTGTCTCTCGGCTCTCTCTAAGGTCAAGTCTCGGCGCTTTCCGTGTTTTTTCAAAAGCGTCTAGCCAGGCTTCCGCAGGTCCACACGTTCCTGCAGGGAGTTTGCCACATAGTCCCACCTTACAAGCGTCCGCTGGAACCCTGGGATCTCAACATGGTTCTACGCGTCTTTCGCAGAGGGTGGCATTTCTAGTGGCGGTTACTTCACTCCGTAGAGTGTCAGAGCTTGCAGCGCTGTCATGTAAAGGCCTTTTCCTGGTATTTCACCAGGATAAGGTGGTTCTGCGTCCGGTCCCGGACTTTCTCCCTAAGGTGGTGTCCACTTTTCATCTCAATAAGGATATCTCCTTACCTTCATTTTGCTCTCATCCAATTCACCAATATGAAAAGGATTTGCATTTGTTAGATCTAGTGAGAGCACTCCGGATCTACGTGTCTCGCACGGCGCCAATGCGCCGCTCTGATGCGCTCTTTGTCCTTGTCGCTGGCCAGCGTAAGGGGTCGCAGGCTTCCGAGTCAACCTTGGCTCGGTGGATCAAGGAACAGATTTTTGAAGCCTGCCGTTCTTCTGGGCTTCCGATTCCTTCGGGGCTGAAAGCCCATTCTACCGGAGCCGTGGGTGCGTCCTGGGCATTGCGGCACCAGGCTACGGCTCAGCAGGTGTGTCAGGCGGCTACCTGGTCGAGTCTGCACACTTTCACGAAACACTATCAGGTGCATGCCTATGCTTCGGCAGATGCCAGCCTAGGTAGGAGAGTCCTTCAGGCGGCGGTTGCCCACCTGTAAGAGGGGGCCGTTGTTTCGGCTCTTTTTATCGAGGTATTCTTTTACCCACCCAGGGACTGCTTTTGGACGTCCCAATTGTCTGGGTCTCCCTATGGAGCGACAAAGAAGGGAATTTTGTTTACTTACCGTAAATTCCTTTTCTTCTAGCTCCTATTGGGAGACCCAGCACCCGCCCCTGTTCCCTTCGGGCTGTTGTTCTTTGTGTACACATGTTGTTAATGTTGAATTGTTCTTTTGGTTCATGGTTTCAGTTCTCCGAACATCCTTCGGATTGAATTTACCTTAGACCAATTTATAAGTTTCCTCCTTCCTGCTTTGGCACCAAAACTGATGGACCCGTGATGCACGGGAGGGTGTATAGGCAGAGGGGAGGGGTTACATTTTTTAAAGTGTAATACTTGTGTGGCCTCCGGAGGCAGTAGCTATACACCAATTGTCTGGGTCTCCCAATAGGAGCTAGAAGAAAAGGAATTTACGGTAAGTAAACAAAATTCCCTTCTTTTTTTTTTTTTTTTCCAAAACGTTTTTTATTGATTTTTCAAATTTGTAAAAACATGACAAGTATCATTGCAAAAGAAGAACATTCGTCTGACAAAATGTGACATAGAGGTGGGTGATACCCCAATTTGGAGTTCCATGTTGCTGTTCGATTTAAGATAGTATACAGTAACATTAAACCAAAACATAGGTAATGAAATATAATATAACATATGCAATACAATTCGTTAAATCTCTGTGTCGTCCCTGAATGATTTCAATTTTGCTAGCGTGTCTTGGTATTCCCAACCGTCTCGTCTCCCCCTCCCGCCAGAGCCCCCTCCTAGGTGATTCTCAGTTTACCCAGGCTGTCCTGAATATCGCTCAGGATATACCACTCTGAGTGAACAAAAGGTGCCATCAGGTTAATTATTTCTCCCTGTGTGAATTGGCTTTCAATAAAATGTCTCCATCTCACAAAAAACTTGGCTGTCAACCCATCTTTATCCCTCTCCGCTTCTAGTTTTTCCCACTTCAGAAGGTTGTGTAGTTCGCCCACAACCTCCTTTATGGATGGGCCCTCCCTTTGAATCCAGTGTTTTAAGATGCAACGCTTAGCTATCATGGCTATGTCATGCATTATTGCGTATTTCCTCTTTTCCAGCGTGTTCGGTCCTCCTCCTACTCCTCCCTCAAAGGAGTGGAAAATCCACACCATTAAGTCTAGTTTGCTGAAAATTCCCCATGTTGACTGGGCAAATAGTCTGACTTGGTTCCAGAACCTAGCGATTGTCTCACATTCCCATAGCCCATGTAGCATATCCGTTTTTTCTTTTTGACACTTAGGACACCACCTATCCCTACCTGGTATGTTGAAACCTATAATGGCCCTATGTAGAATTCTGAATTGAGTGTCTCTCCATCTCTCATTGGTAATATGTTTCCGCACTTGTACCCATCCTCTCAGTATATCATCCACCACTTCTTCCCTTCCCAATTGTTTCCCCCACGCTTTTAAAGTCCGACTATCCTCCCGTGAGATAAGCACCCCCCTTAGCGATCGATAAATTTTAGAGACATTTATACTTGTTACATCACATTCCAGTAACTCATCAATCGAACTTCTGTTCAGCTCTCTTCCAACCACACCCAGGTCTCCTATTATTCCATGTTTCAATTGTTCATACTGGATGACATGTGAGCTATTAAGGTTGTACTTATCCAACACTTCCCGACCTGTCATCCACCTCCTGTCCTCCACATTCATAACATCTATCATTCTCCTGACTCCCCTCTCTTTCCATCTAGTAAATAGCTTGTTTTCTCGTCCCAGGGGAAAATTTGGGAATGCCCAGGGGTTCAAGTACTTGGACACTTTCCATGAGAGCCCCAGTTTTTTCCTTACAGACTTCCATGTTAGCATGGTGTCTCGGAATATAATTGAGTTCCTTATGTGCCCTTCAACCCTGGATAGTGGGGAGTGTAGAATGGACGTCAGATCCCACGGTGACGCATATTTAGTTTCCATCGCATGATCTGAGTGCCTACTCGTTCCTCTCACCCAATCAATTACATGCCTCATGATACATACAAGATTATACCCTTGGACATCTGGAAAGTTTAGACCTCCCTCCTCTGCTGACTTCATCAGCGTACGCAGCTTTATTCTGGGTTTCCTTCCCCTCCACAGAAATTCTGTATACGCGGAGTTGAGCTTATTCACATCCTTTAGTTTTAGCAATAGCGGGATTGTCTGGAAGGGATACAGCAGCCTAGGAAAGCTCATCATTTTTATCAGGTGACATCTTGCCAGTAATGGAAGTGGCAGACCTTTCCATCCCTTTAATTGAACTGTAATTTTCCTGATTAGCGGTCCATAATTCAAGTTATAGATTGTTTCCACCGATCTTCCTATATGCACTCCCAGGTATTTAATTGAAGATTGTGCTATAGGAATTCCACATAGACAGCCATCCCTTATTTGTCCCCCCATTGTCCCATGATGCCCCTTTAGGAACATGATCTCGCATTTTTTTTTGTTCAGTTTGAAACCGGAGAATGAGCCAAATTTTTCAATCAAGGCAAGAGTCTGTGGCAAATCCGCACCGGGGTCCCCCATATAAAGTATGATGTCATCAGCAAAAAGCGCTGTCTTTACTTCTGAACCCCTTATCTTGATTCCTTTAAAGCTATTTTGTCCCTGTAGTATTCTTGACAACGGCTCGATTGCCAGGTTGAATAAAAGAGGAGATAATGGGCAGCCCTGTCTTGTTCCCTTCATCAAAGGGAACACGTCTGATAGAAAGCCCGGAGTGTGTACCCTAGCTCCCGAGTTGGCATAAAGGTTTCTAATGTAAAGTCTCATCTTGCCTACAATCCCTATGGCCTCCATTACCCTGTCTAACCACCCCCAATTTACATTATCAAACGCTTTTTCTGCGTCAAGTGTAACTAGGGCAGGTCTAGCCCCTCCCTCAGTGAGACCCAGTCTAACCGCGTCTACCACTAGAATTGTCTTTCGGATATTGGTAACGGCATTTCTCCCCTTAATAAACCCCACCTGGTGATTCGTAATGATCCTAGGTAAGATCTCGGCCAGTCTATTAGCCATGATCTTGGACATAATTTTTAAATCCTGATTTATGAGCGATATAGGTCTATAACTAGAGGGATCATCCAGGTCCTTGGTTCCCTTGGGGAGTAATTTAATATATGCTATGTTGGAATTTTTGGGTATTTCCGCCCCTCCCAGGAAAGCATTAAAGACTGAGGTTAGATCCGGCGAGATCAGATCCTTCAGAGCCTTATAGAATTCACTATTGAAACCGTCAGGTCCCGGTGCCTTGTTGGTGTTAAGCTCCCCAATTGTTCTCGTCACCTCCTCTACTGTGATATCTGCGTTTAAGGCACTCAAATCTTCCTCCGTCAAGCTAGGCATTTGGGCTTGTCTTAGCCACTCTGCCTCATCAGTCATGTCGTTATTCCCTGACCCATATAGTTTTCTATAGTAATCTCCCAACAGTTTATTAATGTCCTTAGGATCCGTAGTCACCTCTCCCCCCTTTGTTTTCAGTTTAGAGATCACTGTCATCTTTCTGCTGCCCCTTGCCAGATTGGCCAACATCCTTCCCGCCTTGTTGCCAAACCTATGTAAGTCAACCTCCTTGTGCGACCAGAATAGTTGTTCCTTTTTTTTGGCCCATTCGTCAAATCCCTCTTTTGCCTCCAACCATCTGCCTTTTGTCATGGGAGATCTATTTGTCACATAATTTGTATATGCTACCCGTACTGCTTCACTATGGAAATTATAATTCTCATTGGTTTTCCGTTTGATCATGGCTGCGTACCCCACCAGACGGCCCCTTAGGACCGCTTTTGCCGTTTCCCAAAATATCACTGGGGACTCTCTATGTTCCTTATTGTCCTCTGCGAATTCTCCCCACCACTCCTGTAGCACCTTATGGAAATTATCTTGCCTGAGAAGGAACGATGGGAATCTCCATATGATATCTGTACCTCTCCTGAATTTCTCTCTAATGCCCAATCTCACCGGACTATGATCAGAGATCACCATATTCTCTATCACACAATCTTGCGTTCCACTCAGTAAGTCTTGCGAGATCCAGAACTGATCAATACGTGACCAGCTATCATGAGGGTGAGAGAAGTGTGTATACTCTCTGTCATGTGGGTGAGTTAGTCTCCAGATGTCTTTCAGTCCTACGTCTTCTAATGTTACATCCCTATTGTCTAAACTCCTGCCCACATTAGCTGTCCCCTCCTCGCCCCTCCTCCTATCTTCAGCTGAGTCTGGGACAGTGTTAAAATCGCCTCCCACTATAATGTTAGCCTCCCCATCTGCTAATATGGTGGCCTTTATGTCATCATGAAATGTGATTTGTTGTGAATTTGGGCCATAGACATTATAAATACTGAGTTTACCCGCTGGACTAACGATTGTTAAGTGCTGCCACCTTCCATGGTCGTCTGCCTCATGTGCCACTACCTCATGACTGAATTGTTTATTTATTAGAATCATAGTGCCCGCTTTTCTACCTTGTGCCGCTGCCCCGTAAACGGTGCCCACCCAATGTTTCTTCATGCGGAAAAAGTCTTCCCCCCCCAAGTGGGTTTCCTGTAATAAGGCAATGTCTGTCTTTAGTCTTTTCAGATGTCTCAATATCATTGCTCGTTTGTTAGGTGATCTCAGCCCTTTAACATTCCACGTAGTTATCTGTATCATGTTTACCTGGGTATTCTGCTTTTACTACTCCCTCCCCTATGGGCCCCTGCATCAAGGAAGACGAGATGTTCGACACTAGAATCACAGTTGGTACCACAAAATCGACACTCCCTTTCCCCACCTTGCAAATATAACAAATACAACAAAAAGCATGTAACTGTAAAACATAATTTCCCTTCCGAGAAATCCACGGCGCTTCCCGCCACGTTGGTGAGCTCCCCTATTCCTAGCCAAAATATGTAGCTCCCTAATCACCCCCCAAAAAATATATGTTCTATCCCCGGACTAACTTGAATAAGCCTTTGAAAATTATGCAAAAATTAGCACAGTATGTCAAAACCTCAGCAAGATTCTCCAGTCCTACTTATCTCTGACTCCAGGTAGCCATCAGTCCGCCCAGAACAGGCCCACTTCATTTGAATTTGGATGATGTTCCTGGACAAAGGAGAAAAAGAAAAAAAGAAAAAAAAGACCAAGGGGAGAGAAGATGGAGAAAGAAAAGTGACCAATGACCTATTGACAGCAAAACGTAACGGTGACCACTCTCTGCTTATTCTTCTTGACCTTTCTGCTGCCTTTGACACTGTTGACCACCATCTCCTTCTCTCTATGCTCCACTCTATCGGCCTAAAGGACACTGTTCTTTCCTGGTTCTCTTCCTATCTTTCTGGCCGCTCATTCAGTGTATCATTTGCTGGCTCCACATCTTCTCCTCTTCCTCTCACTGTTGGGGTCCCTCAAGGCTCAGTCCTTGGCCCTCTTCTTTTCTCCCTCTACACTGCCCCAATTGGTCAGACCATCAGCAGATTTGGCTTTCAGTACCATCTTTATGCTGATGACACACAGCTATACACCTCCTCCCCTGAGCTCACCCCCGCTGTACTACAGAACACCAGTGACTGCCTGACTGCAGTTTGCAATGTCATGTCTGCTCTCTATCTGAAACTTAACCTTTCCAAAACTGAACTTCTTCTTTTCCCTCCATCTTCCAACTTTCCTCAACCTGACATCTCCCTCTCTGTGTGTGGCACAACGATAAGTCCTAGGCCACAAGCCCGCTGCCTGGGGGTTATACTTGACACTGATCTTTCCTTCACCTCCCACATACAATCTCTTGCCCGCACCTGCCGCTTGCACCTCAAGAACATCTCTAGAATCCGCCCCTTTCTCACAATGGAAACGACAAAAACCCTCACCGTGGCCCTGATCCACTCTCGCTTGGACTACTGTAACTCTCTATTAATTGGTCTCCCCCTAACTAGACTCTCTCCTCTACAGTCAATCCTTAATGCAGCAGCCCGGGTCACCTATCTGGCTAACCGCTACTCGGATGCCTCTGCTCTGTGCCAGTCATTGCACTGGCTGCCCATATATCATAGGATCCAATTCAAACTGCTTGTTCTCACCCACAAAGCTCTCCACAGTGCAGCACCCCCCTACATCTCCACCCTCCTCTCTGTCTATCAGTCCACCCGTTCTCTACGCTCTGCAAGCGACTTTCGACTAACATCCACACTAATTCGAACCTCCCACTCCCGGATCCAAGACTTCTTCCGAGCTGCACCAACCCTCTGGAACGCTCTACCCCAAGAAGTTAGGACAAATCACAACTTACTCAGCTTCAGACGCACCCTAAAGACGCATCTTTTTAGGGCGGCCTATCACACTCCCTAATCAGATTCGATTCACATAGTCCCTCTACAACCTCTCACAACATAGCTCCACATCAAACTCCATGGCACCCAAAGGCATCTCAAGGCTCGGGCCCACTGGTCCAGGAAACCATTATCCAGCCCCATTTCCGTGAGATGGTTGGATTGTCATTGTAAATAAGCACTTGAACCTTGCCTCTCCCCCCATCTCATTGTAGATTGTAAGCTCTCACGAGCAGGGTTGTATTTTTTTTTTCCCCTCTAAATATTGTATTTCTATAACTGTTACTTGTTTGTATATGATCCTCCTGAATTGTAAAGCGCTACGGAATATGTTGGCGCTATAGAAATAAAGATTATTATTATTATTATTATTAAAGGAGAAGAACAAAAAAAAAAAAAAAAAAAAGAGAGGGGGGGGGGGAAGAGGACCCAGACTTTGGGATGTTTTCCTCTCTTTTCTCCCTTCCCCCTCCTCCTCTCACCTCCCCAACCCTCTCTCCGTAATGCATCCTCCTCAACGCCTCTCCCTGTTTGGGAAGAGAAAAAAAAAAAAAACAGGCAAAAAAAGGAAAAACAATGAGCGAGTTCCAGTTCAGGTATCATGGTTTCTCTCCAAGGGTTGGTTCCTGTGTTCCAGGCGAGAATTATGCTGTCGACCCGGGCTTGGCCTCCTTTCCTCCCTGGTCTCGACTTGCTTTTGTCCCCCAAGATGTCCCACATCTCTTCCTGAGCTTGTGGGGGATCCTCTTCTATTATTCCCTTCTCCACTAGCTCCTTTTTCTTGCCTTTCTGACCTAGTCTTGTTGAGCTCTGCCATGAGAATGTTTTCTGCTTCTTTGTAGTCCTTGTAGTATACAAACGAGCCATTGGGGTTTCTAACTTTCAGTGTAGCAGGGTATAATAGCTGGCACTTTACTTTTTTGTTGTACAGAAATGAGCAAATTTTGGTAAATTCTTTTCTCCTTCTGGATACTTCCGCTGAATAATCCCCAAAAATTAGCAGTCTGTTGCCTTGATATTGTAGTGGACGCTTTCGTTCTCTAAAGGCCCTCAATATTTCCTCCTTATGCTTATAATCAAGGTACTTGACAATCACCTGCCTGGCTCTTATCGGGGTATTCTTGTTTGAGTTTTGGCCCTCTCCCTTATTAGCCTCCTGGTGTCTCAGTGGACCCACTCTGTGGGCTCTTTCAACTCTGAATTTCGCCTTTATGCCCAGGGCCTGCGGTAGCTCCAACTCGCATATATTATCCAACTGTCCAATCGACACAGACTCTGGCAACCCGACTATACGTAGGTTGTTTCGTCTCGATCTGTTTTCCAAATCGTCCGCTTTATCCTTCAAGTATTCATTAGATTTTGCTAGAGCTGCTATTTGTGCTTGCATAGCCAGTATTGTCTCCTCGGAGTCAGATATTCTCTGCTCTGATTCTGCCAGTCTAGATGCATGGGCATTTATCTGTTTTTGCATATTAGCTAATGATGTTTGTATGGCTGCCTCAATAGCCACTTTAATCTCTTTTGACAAGTGTGATGTCACTTCTTCAGCCAGTTTTTTATAGTCCACATTAAGCTTTTGTGTGTACTTGTCTTGGCCTGCAGGTGGTGCTGTTTTCTTAGTTCTCTTTGTCTGGACTGGGCCACCACCTCCATCCCCCAATAGCTTGCAGGCTTGTGATGTTGGTGTAGTAGGCTGCTTTTTGTTTCCTTTGGAAGGGGTATTATTAATTCTTGCATTTGACTTCCTGTGAGTCTGAGTGGGATTAATCTCCCTGTACTGTTTGTCAGTTTCATCCTCCAACACTGCTGTGTCTCTGAGCTGCCCTGCTTTGCCTGCATCTTCTCTCCCCTCTGCCTCCATATCCCCTTCATCCTCCCATTGGGATCCACCGTCATCAGTCCCCTGCATCCACCTCTCTTCTGCTGTGTCCTCCTGTGACTCCTCGCTCATATCTTCCTTATCTCCTGTCTCCTGGCTCATATCTCCCTTAACTCTCCCCTTCCAGCTCTGTGTTTGCTTTTCTGTGTCTCTCACCATGCGTTCAGGCTCCTCCCCCATCAGGCTCGGCGCCATTATCTTATCTTCTCCTCTGTCCATATCAAAGCTTCTCCAGGCTGATTCACCGCTCCCAGAGCTTCTCAGGAGGTACCGTTCCATAGCTGTCTGCTTTAGGTAACCTCCTGTGCTGCTCTCTGTTTGGTGGCTCGTCCGGGGGGGTCTGTTTTTAGTCGGTTTCTGTGAGGGGTGGCAGGAGCTCTCCTCTAAGCTGCCACCTCAGCCAGGACAGGAACAGGAAGTAAAATTCCCTTCTTTTTAAAACTGAGCGACGAGTACACGACTCGCGATTTATGAGCGATACTGCGTCGCTCGGAGATGTCACACGAGAGGACGTCGTGAACGATGCCGGATGTGCGTCACGAAAACCGTGACCCCGACGATGCATCACACGATAGTCTCGTGTAAAGCCCGCATAAGTAACATGTATTTGTTAAGTGTAAAGCAAATATCTGGTTTTCTAGATATTTTAAAAATATTAATCTGAACACTGCGATGTGCATTTGTATTCAACCCCCCCCCCACCACCTTAATGAATACTTTTGTAGGACCACATTTATCTGTAATTAGACGTCTGTGATTTTTCCCGTCTTGTCACAGATTCTCAATGGAATTTGGATGTGGACTGTGACTGGGCCCGTTCACACACAGGAATATGCTCTGATGTATACCATCCTTTGTAGCTCTGGTAGAATGTTTAGGCTATTTGCCCACGGGACAACGTACCCGCAGATTTTGCTGCGGAAAAATCTGGATTTTCTAGATAAATCTGTAGGTTTTTGCAAGTACAGACACTCCCCATGTTGTTCTATGGGATTTGGGGAGTGCTGTATGTCCCACAGCCGCACGTAACTGCATGTCAATTATTCATGCGGAAATATCTGCGGAATTATCGCTCCTCCACTATGGAGATACCGCGCGGGAATTCCGCTCAAAATCGGCACTGTTTCCGCAGGTTTACCGCAACAACTTCGCAGATATACCACAGCAATGGATAGCTGTGGATTCCGGGGAGCAGCTGCAGTACACCTGCAGACAAACCTGCAGAAAAGTCTGCGGGTATGTTGTCTCCTTGGCACATATCTTTGGGGTCGTTGTTCTGCTGGAAGGTGAACCTACACCCCAGTCTCAAGTCTTTTTTTGCGCCTCTAACCGGTTTTACTCCAGAATTGTCATGTAGTTCACTCCATCCATCTTCCTTTCAACTCTGACCAGCTTCCTTGCCCCTGCTGAAGAAATGCCACCCATAGCAGGATGCTGCCACCACCATGTATGACCGTGGGGATGGTGTTTTAAGGGTGATGTGCAGTTTTCTCCACAGTGTTTTTTTGCCTTTTAGCCCAAAAAGTTCTACTTTGGTCTCATCTGCTTCCTATCTACCCCACATGGCGTTTTACAAATTGAAAATGGAACTTCATATTGCTTGCGTTTATCGCTTCACTGTGATTTTCCGTTTTTTTTTTGGTTTTTGTTTTTTTTTTCTCCCGTTCTTTGAAGAGCTCTAATAATAATTTATTTAATTATTTATATATAATATATATATAAATATATAAATATATATATATATATATATATATATATATATATATATATATATATATATATATATATATATATATATATATATATATATATATATATATATATATATATATATATATATATATATATATATATATATCTCTTTACACACACACACTATATACACACAATCCAGATTGGAGGATCACACACATAATGATGGGGGCCATATATACAAGGTACCCAGAAAGGAGGATATGAGGACAGAATTTGGGGATATTATTACCTCAGCAACACTGTCAGCAGTAAAATAACAGTGTGTCATGACCACATTCTTTTACTTTAATTTTACTATTTTCTATCTTTTCCTCCTCTAAAACAAGGGTGCGTCTTCTAGTCCGGTGCGTCTTATAGTCCGAAAAATACGGTGTATGTATGTATGTATGTATGTATGTATGTATGTATGTATGTATGTGTATATATATATATATATATATATATATATATATATATATATATGACTGTGTATATGATCCAACCCCATCCAGGTGTACAGTAATGCCTTTATATATTATTTATTGCCTTACTTTTACTGTTGTGCTGCTCACCATGCTTCAGTTTGGTCCTGGCATTACAAACAAAGTCTCACATATCTGAAGGACCTGCAGTGATGTAATGAAGAGGCGGGGCACTGTGCTGTTCTGTGCTGCTCTGGCCACCCCTCTGCATTACATCACTGTAGGTCCTTGTCAGCTACGGGAGACTTTGTTTCTAGTGTAAAGGCAGGACGCCCCGCCCGCCACTGTCCCCGCCGCCGTTGCACCCACCTTTTTCAGCCGCTGCTGCCCCCAAATCTGCCCCCATTGTTCCCGATCGGCTGCCGCCGCCTCCTTCATCGGCTGCCCCTTCTCCATCGCTACTACACCACCTCCCCCTCCATGTGCTGCAAGCCACCCTCCCCCCACATGTGCTGCAAGCAACCCTCCCCCCGGGGCCCCCCCCTCCTCCATGTACCATCTCTCTCTCCCATCAGACTCTGCCCCCCTCCCCGATCTGCTGCCTGCTCTCTCCCATCCTCTTCATCTACCGCCAGCCCCGCCGCTGTCTCCGATCGCCCCGCCGCGGCTCCGATCGCCACCGCCAGCCACGCTCGCCACTGTCCCCGCCAGCCACGCTCGCCACTGTCCCCGCCAGCCACGCTCGCCACTGTCCCCGCCGCCACGCTCGCCACTGTCCCCGCCGCCACGCTCGCCACTGTCCCCGCCGCCACGCTCGCCACTGTCCCCGCCGCCGTCGCACCCACCTTTTTCAGCCGAATCGGCCCCCACTGTTCCCAATCGGCCAGAGCCTTCTTCACCGGCTGCCCCTTCTCCATCGCCACTACACCTCCTCCCCCCACATGTGCTGCAAGCCACCCTCCCCCCTCCATGTTCTGGGGCCCCCCCTCCCCCGGGGCCCTTCCTCCTCCATGTGCCATCTCTCTCTCCCATCAGACTCTGCCCCCCTCCCCGATCTGCTGCCTGCTCTCTCCCATCCTCTTCATCTACTGCCCCCTCTCACACTCCTCAATCTGTTGCCTCCTTCATCTGCTGCCTCTTCTGTCTGCTGTGATCCTGCTGCCTAGATCCATCCTGTAAGGTAGGTATCCCCATCTCACCTCCCGCTCCTCCATCCGCTGCGCCATTTCCCATCATCCATCCGCTGCGCCCTTTCCCATCCGCTGCGCCCTTTCCCATCTGCCGCCCCGTCCTCTCGCATCGCATTATCCAGCGCAGTTGCTCGCTTCCAGACTGGAGTGGATGATGCGATGCGAGATTCATGCATTGCTCTCACGTTTGGCACTGGTCTTAGTGGCAGGCGCTCATATATATTTTTTTTTTTTAATTATTATTATTTTTTATTTTGCCAAACTAATTTTTTTTTCTATGGGGGGGGGGGTCTAGTTTCCAAAATGGGATCACATGTGGGGGAGCTCCATTGTTTAGGTACCTCAGGGGGTCTCCAAATGCAACATGGCGTCTGCTAATAATTCCAATCAATTTTACTGTGAAATGGCGCTCCTTCTCTTCTGAGCCCCGCCGTACGCCCAAACAATTGATTTCCACCACATATGAGGTACCTGTGTACTCAAGAGAAATTGCACAATACATTTTATGGTGCATTTTTTTCCTGATGCCCTTGTGAAAAAAAAGCTACCTGTTTGGAAAAACAATTTTGTGGTTAAAAAAAAGAATAAAATATTTTCACGGCTGAACATTACAAACGTTTGTGAAGCCTCCAGGGGTTCAAAGTGCTCACTAAACAGCTAGATAAATTCCATGAGGGGTCTAGTTTCCAAAATGGGGTCAATTGTGGGGGAGCTCCATTGTTTAGGCACTTCAGGGGGGTCTCCAAACGCAACATGGCGTCCGCTAATAATTCCAACCAATTTTGCTGTGAAATGGCGCTCCTTGCCTTCCGAGCCCTGCCGTGTGCCCAAACATTTGATTTCCACCACATATGAGGTATCTGCGTACTCAGGAGAAAATGCACGATACATTTTATGATGCATTTTTCCTGATACCCTTGTGAAAATACTAATTTTTATGGCTAAAGTAACATTTTTGTGTTTAAAAAAGTAAAATTTTCATTTTTTCTTCTACATTGCTTTGGTTGCTGTGAAGCTCCTAAAGGGTTAATAAACTTCTTGGATGTGGTTTTGAGCAGAGTGAGGGGTGCAGATTTTAGAATGGGGTCACTTTTGGGTATTTTCTGTCGCCTAGGTTTCTCAAATCACTCCAAATGTGATGTACCTAAAAAAAATTTTTTTTTGTAAATTTTGTTGGAAAAATGAGAAATTGCTGATGAACTTTGAACCCTTCTAACTTCCTAACGGAAATTTTTTTTTTTTTTTTTCAAAAATTGCGCTGGTGTAAAGCAGACAAGTGGAAAATGTTATTTAGTAACTATTTTGTGTGACATATCTCTCAGATTTATGGGCATAAAATTTCAAATTTTGAAAATTGCGAAATTTTCGCCAAATTTCCGAAATTTTCACAAACGCAAAACATATCGGCCTAAATTTACCACTGACATGAAGTACAATATGTCACGAAAAAACAATGTCAGAATCGCCAGGATCCGTTGAAGTGTTCCAGAGTTATAACCTGTCAAAGCGACACTGGTCAAAATTGCAAAAAATGGCCGGGTCTTTAAGGTGAAAACAGGCTGGGGGCTGAAGGGGTTAAAACATAGTTTTGCGTTTTTGTTGCCATTTTCCAAGATCCATAGCGTTCGTATTTTCCGGGACCTGGAGCCGTGTTATTGCTTATTTTTTGCGTCTTGAGCTTACGTTTTAAGGCTATGTTCACACACTGGGTTTTTTACCCACGTTTTTGGTCCGTTTTTGCTGCAGAAATTTAAGAAATTCTTGTAACCTTTCTGCAGACATTCCCCAGCAAAACCTATGGAAAAAAAAATTAGCTGTGCGCACGCTGCGTTTTTTTCTTAAGAAAAAGAATGAGCATGTCACTACTTTTCTGCAGCTAACTGCGTTATTTCACTCCATTGACTGTAATGTAATCATGAAATGGCGCAGGAATAACGCAGGTAGCAAGTGATGTGCGTTATTCCTGTGTAAGGCTATGTGCGCACTGAAAAATGGAATTTTCTCAAGAAAATTCCGCAGGCACTGAAAGATTACTGCACCCGCGGTAAAAAACCGCGACAAACCGCATGCGGTGTTACCGCGGTATTGTTCGCGGTATTGCCGCGGTTTTGCCACGTGCGGTTTGGTACATGTGTTTTATTGCATTCAACGCAATAAAGCACATTGAAAAAAAAAATAAATAAATAAAAATCATTTCTTTCTGAGATAGATAGTAGATAGAGGGATAGATAGAGGGATGGATGGATGGATGGATGGATGGATGGATGGATAGATAGATAGAGGACAGATCGCTGCATTTCTCACGGTCGGTAGTGAGTTCACATTACCGGCCGTGGGAAATGCCCTGTGGTTACCTCTGTTGTCTCGCTGCGAGGCTGCATTCATTCAGCGCTGTGTCAGTCGCGGCTGGATGTAAGCAGCGCCGGAGCTGTGGATTACGCCGGAGCTTTGTTTCGGGAGGGGTTAATAAACGGGTGAACAAGGCTTTTTTTTGTTTTTATTTAAAATAAAGGATTTTTCGTTGTGTGTGTTTTTTCACTTTACTTACGGGTTGATCATGTCAGCTGTCTCATAGACGCTGCCATGATCAAGCCTGGAGTTAATGGCAGCGATCCGCCGCCATTAACTCCTTATTACCTGGATCGCCACTGTATCACGGCATCTAGAAGAGCTGGGGACACTCCGGTAGTGCCGCATAATGCATGCGACAGTCCCGGGGCAGATGCGGCAGATATTCTCTGCTGCGGGAGGGGGAGTGAGGCGGGGGACATCAACCCTGCCCCTCGCCCTCCCCAGCCTGAGAATACCGGGCTGCCGCTGTGTGCTTACCTCGGCTGGACGGTAAATATACAGCGGAGCCCACGTGTTGTGTTGTTGTTTTTTTTTTTTTTTTTTTTCTTTCTATATTTCCGTTTGCTTTCTATGTGTATTCTATAGGTCTGTGTGTGTGTGTGTGTGTGTGTGTGTGTGTGTGTTTACCCTCTGCTCCGCTTCCTCTTCCTGTAATGACATCACTTCCCTGCAAACCGCAGGCAGCGATGTACATTACCGAAGGTAAACCGCGGAATACCGCAGGGAGTAACGCAGGAAAACGCAGTGAACCGCACAGAATTTGCTGCCTGCGTTATTCCCTGCAGGATTTCACGATTACATTGCAGTCAATGGAGTGAAATCCCGCAGCGACGTGCGGAAAAGAATTGACATGCAATTGTTTTTGCTGCGGGAATCCCACAGCAAAACATGCAGCTGTCAAAATCCGCCCAGTGCGCACAGGATTTTTTTTTCCCCATAGGTTTTGCTGGTGATTCACTACAGAGATGTTATGAACATTTTCTGCAGCGAAACATGCAGCAAAATCCGGTAAGTGCGCACAGGGCCTTATTCCTGTGTTACTCCTGTGTTACTCCTGTGTTATTTCGCGTTTTCGGGACATAGTGTACATCCCTGCAAAACGCAGGGCAGGGAAGTGATGTCACTAGGACAGGAAGAGGAGGAAGAAGAGGAGAAAAAGCGTGTGCTCCGCTGTTTTTTTTTTTTTTTTACCTTCCAGCCAGGTAAACACAGCGGCGGCCCGGTATTCTCAGGCTGGGGAGGGCGAGGGACAGGGTTAATGCCCCCCTCCCCTCCCCCACCTCCCCCAACCGAGAATATCAGCCGCAGCTGCCCCGGGACTGTCTCATCCATTATGCGACAGTCCCGGAGTGTCCCTGGCTCTTCCAGATGCCATGATGCGGTGGCCATCCAGGTAATAAGGAGTTAACGGCAACTAATAGCTGCCGCTAAGTCCAAGATTAGTAATGGCAGTGTCTATGACACGCCGTCACTAATCTGTAAGTGAAAGTAAAGAAACACTCAAACACCAAAAAATCCTTTATTTTGAATAAAAGACAAAAATACCCTCTTTTTCCACTGTATAAAACCACCCGAAACACAGCTCCGACGTAATCCACAGCGATGTCCCGCGGCGCTTCCAGCCTTGCTCCAGCCGCGTGTGACAGTTCTCCACGCAGCCTCGGTCAGGGAGCGAGTGCTGAATGCGGCTCCTGAGCGAGGCTGCGGGTAACTACAGGACATTTCTCACGGCCGGTAATGTGAACACACCACCGGCCGCGAGAAGTGCAGTGTGTGGGGGGGGGGGGAACATCATAAATAAAGCTGGAATATCTATCCCTCTATCTATGCTCTCTATTATCTATCTTTCTATTCCCCTAAATATCTATCATAGATCTATCTATCTATCATCTATCTATCATCTATCTATCATCTATCTATCATCTATCTATCATCTATCTATCATCTATCTATCATCTATCTATCATCTATCTATCATCTATCTATCATCTATCTATCTATCATCTATCTTTTTTTTTTTTTTTTCATTTTGAACGTGCTTTATTGCTGTAAAGACATTAAAAAACGCAGGGACCAACCTGAAAAATATGCACCGAAAACACACCATAAATGCACCAAAACGGGCCTGCGTTATTGGTGCGTTTTTTTTACCGCAGGTGTGCTAATCCTTCACTCAAGTAATTTCTTAAAATCATTTTTCTATTGTGAATATAGCCTTAATTACACCATTTTTGGGTAGATGCAATGTTTTGATCACCACCTCCTTGTATTGTATTTTTCAGACTATAAGACGCACTTTTTTCCCCCAAATGTTGGGGGCAAGTGGGGGGTGCATCTTATAGTCTGAATGTAGGGCTGCGAGGAATGAGGGTACTGCGGTGGTGCAGGTCATCGGCGACATGCGCTGCTGTAGCAGCGCCTGCCGTGACCACGTGGGCCCGCTTATTATATATGCACGCCCATCCTCCCGCCCATCATCTCTCAGCGCTGAAGCAGACACTGACAGGTTGGCGGGATGATGGGCGGGGGATGCGCACATAGTAAAGAGGCAGCCCGCGTGATCACCCCTGGCAACTACAGCCTGGAGTGATCATGTGCGGCTGTATTCACTGCCCCCCGCGTATCACCAGCGCAGGGGGGCAGTAAATAAGTACGGTAAACTCACCGGCAACTGATCCCTGCAGCATCGCGATGTCCTCCTGTCTGCCGGCCAGCTGATCTGTGTAGAGAGCGGTGAGCACAGCGATGACGTCATCCATGTACGCACCGCTAGTCTCCACACACATCGGCAGACAGAAGAACATCGCGATGCTGCAGGGAACGGCTCCACACAGGTCAGCGGCGGTGACAAGAGAGGAAGATGATCGATGCTGCAGGGAGTGAGGAAAAGGTTGTTTTGTTTTTTTTTCTGTGCCACAGGGTGCAGGGTATATAGCAGGATGGGGGGGTATATTATGAGCAGGATGGGGGTATATATCAGGATGAGGGACATATATACCAGAATGGGAATCGTATACAAGGCAGGAGGATCATTACCAAGATGGGGTACCTTTAGTAGAGAATTTGTTGACATTACCCCCATAAGTGTGTCATGACCACATTTTTTTGCTTAAAATTTTATTTTCCCATTTACCTCCTCTAAAAACCAGGGTGCGTCTTATAGTCTGAAAAATACGGTATATTTTATTGGAATATTGCGGTAACCAAAAACCTATTTTTTTTCCTCTTACTGATTCATTTAATTTATTTTGATCTTTCTGAATGCGGTGATGCCAAATGTTGTTTGTTTGTTTTTTTTTATTTTATTTTACTTTCAATGGGGCAAAAGAGGGGGGGGGGGGATTCGAACTTTTGTGGTTTTTGTTTTAATTTTTTTTCTGATTTTTAAACTTTTTTTTACACTTTATTATTTTTAGTAGTCTAATAGAGGACCTGAAGCTCACACACTCCAATCACTTTTACTGTTCAGAGCGATGCTTCAAACAGCAGAAGTGTTGATCTCCTGTGAACGCCAGTGATCAGCCGCCGTTCACAGGAACTACGTTATCAGATCACCCCTACTGTCATGACAACCCATCGACACCCCATGATAACGTCACTGGGCCTCCGATGGCAACTGAAAATGACACGCTCTCGTCCTGTACTCGTTAAATCACACTGTCCGAGATTGACAGCGGGATTTAACTGGTTAACAGGTCCGGGTAGATTGAAGACTCACCCTTGCCTGATTTAGAGCAGCCAACAAGTGCAAGGAAACATGCGGGATCGCCATTCGAGCCTGCATTAAAAGGACGGACATGCTGTATGGCCTAGCAGTACGTCATAGGTCATGAAAAGTTTAAAAAAAAAAAAAACAAAAAAAAACTTCTTGCCATTCTTTCTTAAAGGACAGATTTGTGCAGTATACAGCTAAGGCCACGTTCACAAGTTCAGTATTTTACATCAGTATTTGTAAGTCAAAACCAGGAGTGGAGCTGCAACAGCCGGCGCAGGATGCAGCACACAGAGAAGGGAGACACAGTGGTGACTCAAATGTATTTATTAAAACACGACTGGGATGGGGAGGATACAGGGAATTATCACAAGAAAAATTGATCAGTCTCTCCATATTACGCATGCAATAGACAGGGAGAACACTACTTTACTAAATAACATGTAACCCAAAATCAACTACTATGGGGGAAGTATGTATGTCAGGGCCACTGTCTATGGTCCCAACAATACTATGTCCTAAGTCTCTCTGTCTCGATAAGTCCCTAACTTGTGTTATTGATTACATTTGAGACACTACCATTACAGTCCCCACATTAAGTACCGCACGGCCGAGCCAGAAGCCACAGCCTGGCGCCTTCAATTCACCCAAGGATGGTTATCTTGACAAGCGAGGTCTGCGGCTCGGGGTCTTGACAGGTGATGTTGGGAGCTTGATCTCGCGGTCTGGACTCTGGGTCTTGATAGGCGGTGTCGGGGACTTGGTCTCACAGGATGGACTCTGGGTAACCTTCTGGCACACTACCTGAGCTGGACTGCTTAGGGCCATTGACTTTTTTCTGCAGTGGAGGCCTCCTTTCTAATCCCTGCATGAGTCTCTCAGCTCCTGCTTCTTCACGCCAGAACTCTCCTTCCGGTCACCTCCAGGGCCCTTATATCTTGTTTCTACGTCACTGCTCAATTCTGGGTAACCTCTAAATCCCAGTGGACAGAGGGACCTCTGCTGATGTCATGCCCATGTGACCAGATGGGGTGGGGCCTCCACCAACATAGCTGATACCTGGTAGTAACATTATTTTTCTAATTCCACGTGAGCATAGAGTTGATTATAATAGAACCGGGGATCTGTATGATTTATAGTGGACGGGAAGAAACCTCACCATGTCCATCAACAAAGCCAGCCATGCCCACTATCCAAGCTAACCCAGCTTTACTCTTCTCTACAACTTTATCCCTGACCTGTCTGATGTGTTTCTTGGTTTTCATGAGGATGTTTGATTCCTAATGTTCTCAAACAAACCTCCTTCATCGAAGAATAGCTGTAGTTATACTGAGAATACATTATACACGGAAGGACTCAATGTACTAATTAGGTGCCTTGTGGAGGCAATTGGTTACTCGGATACCCCTAAATAAAATCCTGACTACAGGCGGTGATTGCTAATGCATGTCACGATTTTCAGATGTTTATTTCTAAAATATTTAGAACACTATGTATAAGTTCTCTTAAACGTTACAAATATCTTCTCCTATTTTGTTTTGGTATATCATTAAAATCCCAATATAATACATTTTGTTTTTGAGTAGAATGTGGAAAAGTTGACAGGAATATGAATACTTATTCAAGGCACCGTAACAATGAACATACGTAAAAAAAAACAACTTTTTTTTCTTTTGTTTTATACTTTGCTTTTGTCTCATGTGCAAATGAGTTTTTCATTTCTCTGCAATAGTGCTATTTTACTAATCCCACCTACTGGAGATAGCTAAAATATATCTCCAGTAGGTGGGATTAGTAAGATAGTTTTGGGAGAGAACAAATTCGCATTGACTGTATTCTGATATGACTTGACTGTGTGCTCATATGTCGCTCACTATACAGGCTTAACTAGAAAATATGAAAAATCAATTTTGTTCTTGAAAAATTCTAATTATTTTTTTCAGATGAAGACCGGTTGAGAGGCCCACCAAGGACAACTTCTTATCTCCCTTTTATGAAGTGGAGTATTATCAGTCGCTGATTGGCAAAAAAAGGATCAGCAGTCCAAAGTCAGGATTACCAGAGTGCGGAAGTGGAAGGTGGTGGACAATGAAGTCACATACCCAACCTAGGAAGGTGCCATGCAGAGCGAGGACCGCCGCGCAGAGGGGGATGGATCTGCAGCACCACAACAGGCAGGAAGAGGCAGTGGCCAGAGGAAGAAGGCGGGCAGCTATTCCCCATAGCACCCACATGCGGCAAGTTCCCAGGCCAAGGGTTAGGTGTTCCCCAGTCTGGCACTTTTTTCAAGAAAGTGTGGATGATAAAAGAACAGTCATTTGCAACCTATGCCATACCAGGATCAGCAGGGGCCTGACCACTACCAGCCTGACCACGACCAGCATGCTCAGGCATATGTCAGCAAAGCACCCGACTAATTGGGCTGAACGCCTGGATCCACAATCAGTGTTTGCGGGTGACACCACTGCTTCTTTCCCTGTGCAACATGCTTGCCAATCCCCTGTCGAGGACGCAGGCATGGATGCTTTCTGCCCTTCACCTGTCGTTGCACATTCGCAACCACCATCAGGAACCATGTCTGATTCTTTGTCCCAGCACAGCATTCAGCTGTCCCTACCCCAGTCCTTGGAATGCAAACATAAATACCCAGCCACCCACCCACAGGCTCAAAAACTAAATGGGCACATTTCCAGACTGCTTGCACAGGAAATGTTGCCGTTTCGGCTTGTAGACACTGAGGCTTTCCGCAACCTCATGGCAGCAGCTGTCCCTCGGTACCTGGTCCCCAGCCGCCACTATTTTTCCCGGTGTGCTGTCCCCGCCTTACACCAGCACGTGTCCCATAACATCACCCGTGCCCTGACCAACGCAGTTACTGGGAAGGTCCATTTAACAACCGACACATGGACGAATGCTTGTGGCCAAGGACGCTACATTTCCCTGACAGCACACTGGGTGAACCTTGTGGAAGCCGGGACCGAGTCAGATCCTGGGCTGGTACACGTGCTACCGACACCGAGGATTGCGGGTCCTAGTTCCATCAGGGTTTCCTCCACCTTCTACACCAATTCCTGCATCCCCTCCTCCTCCTCATCCTCCATCTCCGAACTGTCATCTTGGAGCACGTCATCCATATCAAGCTGGAAGCACTGCAGCACTGCCTCGGTGAAGCAGCAACAGGCTCTGCTAAAACTAATTTGTTTAGGTGACAAACCGCACACTGCCGCAGAGTTGTGTAAAGCTATAAAAGATCAGACAGATCTGTGGCTCTCTCCGCTGAACCTACAACCAGGCATGGTTGTGTGTGATAATGACCGCAACCTGGTAGCTGCTCTGAAGCTTGGCAAGTTCACACACGTACCATGCCTTGCCCACGTGCTCAACTTGGTGGTTCAGCGGTTTCTGAAAACCTACCCAGATTTGCCTGAGCTACTTGTGAAGGTGCGCCATGTGTGCACCCATTTCCGCAAGTCGGCTACAGCTGCTGCCAGTCTGGCAGTGCTGCAACAGCGCTTTCAAGTGCCAGCTCACCGACTGGTGTGTGACGTGACCACACGCTGGAACTCCACATTACACATGTTGGCAAGGCTTTGTGAGCAGCAGAGGGCAGTAGTTGAATACCAACAACAACATGCCCGTCGGCATTCCGGTCAGCCTCCACACATAAGAGCCGAAGAGTGGGCATGGATGTCTGACATCTGTGAGGTTCTACAAAACTTTGCAGACTCCACCAAGATGGTGAGCGGTGATGACGCCATAATCAGCGTAACCATCCCACTTCTGTGTCTACTCAAACGCTCGCTGCTTACAATTAAAGAGGAAGCTTTGAATGTGGACCAAGTGAAGATAGAGGAAGAAAGTATAGAGGGTGATACTACTGATCCTAGCCTCATCTCATATTATCAGCATGGCTTAGGTGATAATGATGATGATGAGGAGGAGGAGGAGGAGGAACAGGAGATGGTTGCCTGTACTACAGAGGGTACTACCCACACCAACTTCATCCCATCTGTTCAGCGTGGATGGCCTGAAGAGGAGGAGGAAGAGGAGAAGATGGAGAGCCGTCTTCCTGTTGAGGACAATGAAGTCTTGCCTGTTGGGAGTCTGGCACACATGGCTGACTTTATGTCCCGCTGCCTTTCTAATGACGCTCGCGTTGTACGCATTTTGGCCAACACTGATTACTGGTTATTCACCCTTCTTGACCCACGCTACAAAGAGAACTTTCCATCTCTCCTTCCTGCGGCAGAGAGAGCTACTAAAATGGTGCAATACCAGAAGGCCTTAGTCGAGCAATTGCTGCAAAAATTTCCATCTGACAATGCTGATGGCAGAGGTCATACTTCCTTGGGCACCCAAGGAGGCAAGACAAAGCAGACACACACCAGGTCCACAAGAGGCCGGGGAATACTATCTAAGGTCTGGGACAATTTCATTAGACCCTCCCAGGGCCCAGGCCCTGATGTGCCGGTTAGTCTGACAAGGAGGGAAAAGTTTTGGAAGATGGTGAAAGAGTACCTAGCCGACTGTGGCAGCATCCTTCGTGATTCCTCTGTACCATACAACTATTGGGTATCAAAGTTGGATACGTGGCATGAACTGTCCCTTTACGCCTTGGAGGTGCTGGCCTGCCCTGCCGCTAGCGTTTTGTCAGAGCGGGTTTTTAGTGCTGTCGGGGGCATAATAACTGATAAGCACATCCGTATTTCAACTGAAAATGCTGACAGGCTGACTCTTATCAAAATGAACAAGACCTGGGTTGGACCAGACTTCTTAACCCCACCGGATGACTGCAGCGGAATGTAAAGCCAATTCACATGTTCCTTTTTTCCTGGTGTATTCCCATGCACTCTTTAATACCCAAAAAAAGTTACATAGTTCATGGTTTCTTGTTTTTATTATCCTCCTCTGCCACCATATCAACAGGATCATCAAGCGATCATCAATCTTAATTTTTCCAGGGTTTATGATGCCCTCCATTTTTTTTAGAATGTGTGTGAGGCCTGCCTCTATAATTCTCTTAAGTATATAAATGTATAATCCCCAGGGATAAATATTTTTCAGCCTTTGCACTTAGTGTATAGGTTTTACCAGTCTAGCTGGTCCTCAAAAATGGGGAAAAAAATGTTTTCTTAGGCCCTCCTCTGTGTCTTCCAGGGTGTATTGCAGTCTCTCCTAATTTTTGGCAGGCCTCACATTTGATCCATATGCTTTGAGTTTAGGAGTCCTATCTAACAAGTTTAACAAAATGTGTATTGTGCCCTCCTTTATGTCTAATACAATAATTACAGTGAGTGATGACCCAGCTATTAAGGGGTGGGGGTGGCTTTTTTTTTTTTCTTCCTGTAAAATCCATTTTATCTATGGTTTTGTGTATCTTATTCTCAGTCCATAAAAGTGGAGTAATAATCTAACCGCTTTTGTTTTCAGCAGCGACCTTGGAGTGACAGTTGCGGTCAGGCATGTTCCCAATGCTGTTCCCATTTCATTTTAGTGCTTTTCCTGCATCCCCAGTCCTCCTGTTAGGCTATGTGCGCACATGTGCGTTTTGCATGCCTTAACGCTGCGTATTGCACTGGAGCGTAAACGCCTGCGTCCCCAGCACAATCTCTGAAGATTGTGCATAATCCATCCGCACGTTGCGTTTGAGAGTGCAGCGATTTGCAAGCTGAAATTTTGATCCAAATCGCTGCGCTCAAAAAAAGCAACATGTCACTTTTCTTGCGCTTTGGATGCAGCCCCCACTCTGTCTATGGGAGAGGCAGCATCCCGAGCACATGAAATCTGCATCTATTCTGCATTCACACTGCACCCATGACGCAGTGTTTCTGCAGCGATGTGAAGCGCACATTCGCTGCCAAATCACCGCACAATTTTCTGCAGTGACACGACGCAACGTGCGCACATAGCCTAAGGGTCTTCTCAAAAAATTCTTGAGTTGCCCATTGATTTCCATTATACTCAGTACTTGAGTTGACCCTCTCTGAGCGTCCAACCTGCTCCATTCCAGTACCGAACACTTTAAAGAATTTTTCCATTTTCTGATTGTGGAAATTTTTTTTTTTTAAAGAAATCTCATCTTTCTATGCATGAGAGAACTCGTAGAAATGAAAATCTATTTTCATACTCGGAATGTAGGAAATGTTTTAGTCAAACATAAAGTCTTGTGGCGCATCGGAAAACTCACGCAGCAGAGAGGCCAGTTTCATGCCCTGAATGTGGGAAATGTTTTTATAAGAAACTAGATTGTTGGACATCAGAGGATTCACACAGGGGAGAAGCCATCTTCATGCCTGAAAATTGGGAAATCTTTTAATAGAAAAGCATATCTTGTTCGCCATCAGAGAATTCACAAAGAGAAGCCATTTTCTTGTTCCGAATGTAGAAGGAGTTATAATAACAAATCAAGTCTTAGGAGACAATCGGGGGGGGGGGGGGGGGAAATGAGCGTTTTTTTTTCTGCGCTGCCTCAATGGACAAAAAGGACTCTGAATGGATTCAGTTGAAAATTGTGTACTCGTTTCAGGGCAATCTAGCCCCTTCCTCAGGACTAAACCATAGTATACAGCATGCAGTCACCATTGCTATATATTGCTTTGAAGTGAGTAGACTAATAAAGCATTTTCAACTGAATCCATTAGGAGGTTTTTTTCGTCCATTGAGGCAGCGCAGAAGAACCGTTTTTTTTTTGTTTTTTTTTGTGTTCCCCCCCCCCCCTGATCTCTTATCTCGGTGTGCATTACCCATGGATCTATAACAGCCTGTTACACAGGCAGCAGTAGCTGTGTCACACACAACTTTCCCAGATGAGATCTCATTATTATTATTCTTATTGTAGCCAGTTAACCCTATTTCGCCTAAGTTTCTCCAAATCAACTTTTATGGAATATCTAAACTCACACGGGAGAGAAGACGTTTTAATGTTCACAATGTGGGAAATGCTTTAATTGTAAATCTAATCTTGTGGATCATCTAAGAGTCCACACAGGGGAGAAGCCGTATTCATGTTTGCTATGTGGGAAATGTTTTAGCCAGAAATCAGGTATAATTGTATGTCAAAAAATGGATTCAGGAGAGAAAACAATTTTAATACTTGTATTGTAGAAAATGTGGCATGTGTGGAGCTCCATTTTAGAACCTGCTGTCTCAGAATGCCTTGTGATATATAGCTTAAAGGGGTTTTCTGGGAGTTTCTAAAAGAGTTGTAACGTAAAATAAAACTAATACAATATCTTGACATTTGTAGTGTTGTCTTCGACACCATATGCCTTCTCTTTTGTAGTTTTGTTGTTCTTAAATAATTCCTTCTTTGGGACATGTCAGTAGTCCTACACTCATCCCTCTACACAACTCCCTTACAATATGCTTGCACCCTCCATCTATACCTCCTTATGACGACTCATCAGCACGCAGTGCAACTGAAAGTTGTGTTATTTATCGCTTCTCCTCATTTTCTGTTAAATAGCCAAGGTAATGTAAAATATATATACCCGTCTTACCCCGAAAATAAGACAGGGTCTTACAATTAATTTTTTCTCTGAAAGATTCGCTAGGACTTATTTTCAGGGGATGTCTTATATTTTCCGATGAACAACAATCTACAATTAGGGTCCCTTTACACGTAGCGACGTACCGGCGATCTGACCTTGCAGGGATCACTGGAACGTCGCTACATGGTCGCTGGTGAGCTGTCAATCAGGCAGATCTCCACAGAGATCAGCCACCAGAGACCCGTGTAACGACTGGTCCCTGCTTGCTCAGAACGGGCGCTCCGAGCGTCGGACTGGCTACTGTAGGAATCTCCTGTAATGCCAGGCCTAGATTCAGTTACCTGCATTGCACTCCGGAGTTCTTAGCTGCAGCCTGGTCTGATCTTAGAGTTTGCAGGACTGCACCGTGAGCACTCAGTGATAGATTCCCTGGCGATTGCAGTTCAGTTATAACAGCTGCGGACAGGCCGGGCTGCAATCCGGAGTTCAGGTGAGAGCACCGGAGATCAGCCCAGCATGTCTTCAGCTGTCATGAACTGAACCGCAATCGCTGGGGAATCAATCACTCGGCGCTCACGGTGCAGTCTAGGCTGCATCTGGAGCTCAGGTGAGCGCTCCGGAATGCAATGCAGGTAACTGAATCCAGGCATGGCATTACTGGAGATTCTTCCGGTAGCCAGTCCGACGCTTGTTGGTCTCCCGCCGTCAAACACACCAATGCGTGCTGCACAGCAGGAGACCCAACAAGCAAAAAAATGGTCCTGATAGTTTTGTCTATCAGCGACCTCGCACCAGGGGCCCGCTCCCTGCTGCTTGTCACACAGTGATATCACTAGTGAGGTAGTTGATACGTCACAAAACCTGTTACGTTTCGGTGATCTCTGTGTGTGACGGGGGTTTTACTCTTGAACAAAAAAAAACATTTATTCAAACCTAATCCTCACGTTCTGGAACATCAACATTTAGTGTAAAGGGTGCTTTACACGTTGCGACATCAGTAACGATATATCGTCTGGGTCACGTCTTTAGT